>NW_011495025.1:6632861-6646552 GCF_000754665.1 Bison bison bison | reverse complement strand
CATATAACCTCATACCTGACTATTATCAAAAAGACAACAAGTGGTGATGAGAATGTGGATAAAAGGGAATTCTAGCATATTGTTGGTGGGAATGTAAATTGGTTCAGTCACTATGGAAAACAGTATGGAAAGTCCTCAAAAAATTAAAAATATAACTACTATACAATAATGCAGTGTCACTTTTGAATATGTATCTGGAAAAAAAGGAAACACTAATTGGAAAATCTATATGTACCACTATGTTCATTACAGCATTATTTTCAATAGTAAAGATATGGAAACAACCTAAGAGCCACTGAGAGGTGAACTGAAAAAGATGTGATATATGTGTGTGTGTGTATACAAATATATATATACACATATATATGAGAATTATACATGTGCATGTGTCTGAATATTTCTGTACACATATATACACATAGATTGGATACATAAATATCTATTTATAAATGAATATATAGATGTGATATGTATATGTATGTATACATACAGACATATACACATACATGTATGTATAATAATATATGTGCATATGTCTGTATATTTCTGTACAGTTCAGTTGCTCAGTTGTGTCCAACTCTTTGCAACCCCATGAACCACAGCACGCCCACTGGACTATTCTTCAGCCATAACAGGATGAAATATTGCCATTTGTGACAACCTGGATAGATCTTGGGATATCAGTTTAAGGGAAGTACATCAGAAAAAGACAAATACTGTATGATTTCGCATTTATATGGAACCAAAAACACAAAACTCATAAATACATAGATCGATGGTGCTAGAAGGGAAGTGCGGTAGAGGGTTGCACAAATGGGTGAAGGGGGTCAAGAGCTACAAATTTCCAGTCATGTAATAATGAACATACAATGTATAGCATGGTGACCTAGCTACTTTCAAACTGATAGTACAATAATTTTGACTAAGAAAGTAACTGTTCGGTTCTCAATGGAAAAAAGTTAATTTTGTAACTTGTTATGATAAGTAGTAATGAGACTAATTATGTTGATCATTTTGCAATGTATACGAATGTTTAATCATTGCATTGTAGCCCTATAATTACCGTGATTTTATATGTCAATTAAATTTCAATAAATAAAACTCTATAACATGCCAAAACAGTGATGCCACACAATTAGATATAAATTACCTTCTGTTAAGTAATTACAGAGAAAAGTCAAACGTACCAAGATTAAATATGCAGGAAAAAAAATTAAAACTACGACACATTGGAGAGCTGGGAGAGGATGGTGGAACTGGAAGACCCAGAACTCACCTCCTCTCACAGGCAAACCAAGAGCACTTCTTTTTGCAGAGTGATCATCAATGAAAGAGACCTGGAACCTATCAGAAAAGGCCTTCTTCAACTAAAGATACAAAGGATTGATGAGGTGTGTGGTAGGGATGGAGTTGCAATATAGGTAAGTCCCATACCCCTAGACTGACAACTCCCAAATGGGAAATAATTAAAATTGCAGAGGTTCTCTCAATGGAGAGAGAGATTCAAGCCCCACATTGGCCTCCCCAGCCTGGGGGTCCTACACTGGGAAAACAAGCCCCCAGAGAATTTGGCTTTGAAGGCCACTGAGACTCTATTTCAGGAGTCCCAGAGGGGAGGGGGAAATAGAGACTCACTCTTAACGGGCACACACAAAGGTCTTACATACTCTGGGACCCAGGGTAGAAGTAGTAATATGATAGGAGCCTGGGGCAGACCTGCCTGATGACCTTGGAGTCTCCTGGAAAGGCAGGAGGCAACTGCAGCTCACCCTGGGGACACAGACACTGGTGGCAGTCATTTTTGGAAACTTTTTCTAACACATAGAACAAGTGCTGGCAAATACTATTTTGGAATCCTCCTTCCAGCTTATACACCCAATACCCAGCCTTACCCAGAACAAAGGGCCTTCAGGTGCCAGTGCTGGGACACTTCTGGACAAGCTAACACAGCATGAACACAACTCAGCCACTGGCAGAAAGACTGACTTCAGACCCTGTGAATCGACCACCGCAGGGCAACGCAAGTGACCATCAATCAACCGATGGATAAAGGGAAGTGATATGTATCAGAATATACAAATGGAATACACTCCCTTTTCAAGTGCACATGGAAATTTCTCCAGGATAAATCACATAAGAGGCTTCAAAGAACCCTCACGAAATTTAAGAAAACTGAAATCATATTGAGTATTTGTTTTCCAAATGCAATGCTCTGAGACTACAAATTGAATATAAGAATATAACTGCAAGAAACACAAACACGAGAAGTCTAAACAACACGTTACTAATCAACCAATGGATCACTGAAGAAATCAAAGAGGAAATAGATATCTAGAGACAAAAGAAAAAGAAAATTCAAATTATGGGACACAGCAAAATTAGTTCTAAAAGGGAAGTTTACAGTGATACATGCTTACCATAGCAAACAAGAAATATCTCAAATGTACAATCTAACCTGACACTCAAAGGAGCAAGAATAAGAACAAAATTCAAAGTTAGTGAAATTTTTAAAAACCAGAAAGATTAGAGCAGAAATAAATAGAGACTACAAATCAATAGAAAATACTACAAATCAAATCAATGAAACGAAGAGCTGGTTCTTTGAAAAGTTAAACAAAATTTAGCCAGATTCATGAATGAAAAAAAAAGAGGGGGCCCAAATCAATAAAATCAGATATGAAGAAGAGGGAGGTACAACCGACACAACAGAAATACCAGCAAGCATGACATTGCTATGAAGAGTCATATGCTGAAAAACTGGACAATCAATCCAGGAGAAATGGACAAACCCCTAGAAACGTACAATCATCTAAGACTGAATGAGAAAGAAATAGGATATATTATCAAATGAATGATCAGTAATAAAATTGAATCAGTTATTAAAAAAAAAAACTTCCAGCAAATGAAAGTCCATGAGCAGATGGCTTCACAAGTGAATTCTACCAAACATTTAGAGAAAAGTTAACACCTCTTCTTCTCAAACTATTCCAAAAAATTGCAGAGTCAGGAATTGTGGGGTTGGGGAAAATGGGTGCAAGATCATGAGCAAACTGAGGACACTTGATAACTGATGACTGAGTATTTGAGGGCATTAGTCATAACGGGATATGAGAAATGGCTGGAGTCATTGGAATAAGAGGAGGATAAAGGGCAGGGAGAAGGAGGATATGAAGTGTCAAAGGTTTGGAAGTAGTAGAAGGGGAGGAGGGCTGGGTTGAGAGCTCTGGAATCCGGGGCTAGAAGCTCCATCGGGATGGATGTCTAAAATGCACAGGATGGAAGTGGGAGAGCAATAAAGGAGCCAGGAGGGGGAGGAATTAGTTCTGGAGATATCCCGAGGTCACAGGGGCAGAGATATTGAGGTCACAAAGAGCAATAGAGAAGGATGGAGTAGAGGGATGGAGGAGGGGTGACAGTAGATGCAGCGGGTGGAGTGAGGGTCCCTACTTGTTCCTTCTCCTCACTAATCCCATGTCTTGCATTCAAATCATAGCCTAATTGTGAAAAGCTTCTAGTTTGAGACCTTGAGGTAATAACCTCACTTATATAAAATACTTGTGATGATCCCTTCCACCAAATACACAGTAAACAATTAGAGAAATGAATGGATAAGCCATGACCCATATTTTACCTCTCTTTTAGGGACACCCAATGCCAGGTGTGACCAGGGAGGGTTCACATGGAAACAAACCATGGGAATGAAATGGATTCTGCCTAGTACCTGAAAGGTCATGTAAGTAGCTTTCCCCTTCCACTGTGGTCTTAAAGGATCACTGGCTGTGACTTTAAACTTTACAGAGGCTAATAAAGGTTTTGTAACATCTGAGTAAATCTCTCTGGCAAATGACAAGTGCACAGTCAATAGTGCAATGACTACTGAGAATCTCTCTGTGTTTATAAGTAGGTCACAGTGCACTGTTTAGGAAACCTCGTGGCTGATGTTGAAGGTAATACTTGTAACACCCTGGGGTTTTGGCACTAGGAGTTTCATAGTAACCAAGAGGAGGCAGATCCTGGGACCTACCTTTCTCTCTCTCCTTCTGTTTCCCTGTCATTGATTTTTAAAGAAATGTTTGCATACAGTAGGAACTAACTATACATCTAGTGTGGAGGAATACAGAAAGCAAGGGTATCTTAGAAGTTCAGATGAGTTCAGAGAGTTTTCAATGTCCATGTATACTTCCACTTTTTTCCTAATATGTTAGATAAACTTTTAAGTAAAAGCCAATCAGTTCTCCTAAATAGATGTATTTTTTATACTCCCATTGGTAGTACATGGTACTTTTCATTCCTCCCCTTTCTCAGTAAAACTTAGTATACCAATTTTTTGCTGTATTTTGTCTCATTAATTTATGCAGCTAGAAATTTGAAGTGGCATCTCACTCTTGTTTCTCTACCAGACATGTAAGTAAAGAAAATGTGACATATATGAATGAATATTATTCATCCTTCAAAAAAGGACATCCTTCCATGTTAGATAACATGAATGAACATGAAGGACATCATGAAGTAGAATAAGGCAACACAGAAAGGAAAATACTGTATTATCTCAATTGTGTGTGGAATCTGCTAAAGCCCAACTCATAAAACAGAGCAGAATATCAATTGTCTGGAACTTGCTGTGGGGACAATAGATGTTGGTCAGATGGTACAAAAATTCAGTTATACAGGATGAATGAGTTCCAGAAATCTAAGCTCAGCCTGGTGAAACAGTTAACATAGGGCATATTATACTTGAGATTTGCTAAGAGATGTATTTGAAGTGTTTCACCAGAAAAAAATACAAAGTCAGATGACAGATATATTAAGTAGCTTGAATGTGGTTTATCGTTTCACATCATGCATATTTATTTACATTTTTGAAATTGAACTGGATCTCTGGGAATGGAAAGAAGGGTACTGGATGGGATGGCTCATGAAGCGCAGGACTTAATGAGACTCCAAGCAGAAATGAATAGGACACTGTAAAATCAGTTACATTCAATAAAAACGTCTCCAAAACATATAGGTCTTTGTTCCCACATATCTGCTTTTATTTCAGCCAACTGTGAGCATAAGCCACTGAGATGCGGGAGGAACAGCCAATGAAGCCCTGTAACCTGTGCAGCAAAGGGAGGGTCCAGGGAGGGACAGGGCTGCACACAGCCCGGTGGGGGAGTCTGGGCAGGGCTGGGAAGGAGCTGTTCTGCATGGCTCTGCCGGTCTCCGGGGTACTCCCCTCACTGTCTCTCCTGAGCCTGCCCAACAGTTCCTATTATTTTAACTCAGTCACTTTCCTGACTAGTTTATAAAATAAAAGTACTATAACATAAGCACAATTTTCTGGGACAATTATACTAGAAACTATTTTATTCTTTATAATTTCAAAGAACTGCAAGTCACTGTCATCATCAATATCGTTGTAACCCTCCAGGCACTTGATGACCCTTCACGGGCTGACACCAGCGGTCTCACACAACAGAGAAAGGGAACTGGCCAAGTGTAGCCGAGGTCCTCGACAAGGCACCAACCGACAATCCTCAACTCAAACATTTAACTGTTTGTAATGTTCTTTGGGTCAGGCTCCGTGAAAGAGTTCAAGTAACTTCAGCCATTCACAGAAATCTTCTCACGTGTTTGCCTGTGCTCCACAGAACATGTATTTCCTTACAGGGGCCATGTGGTATGGCCAGTGATATGGAGAAGGGCAAGTGAGGATAACACTCCCCGAATGAAGAAGGAGGGGCTTCAAGTCAAAACCGCTAAGTCCTGTCAGACTCGCACATCCTCCTCCTTGCTGCATGGCACATGGTTTGATGCTTGACAGTGGGGTGACCATACTGAAACTATGAGAGAATAAAAACGTGTGCACAATGACTGCACGTGACAAAGCCAGAGAGAAGAAGTAAAATGAAAAAAGTACTTTGTAAGTCTTCATAACCATTTTATCAGCCTGAGCATCTACTATTCCCTGTGCAAACAGCATCAAACATACATCTTCTTTCTATGCACATGCATTGTCATTCTTAGTACAGCCGAAAACAAACTACCAGCTATAGAAAATGACGTTATATCTCATTCATACCAATGTTACATGTGAGCATAGCCTGCTACCCAATTCCATTGCATCAATTACCACAACCGAAACAAAAACCCTCCTTCCACTCAAGATGGATAAAATGACAACATGGGCTGTGAAAAGTGAGAACTTCTAGCCTAGAAACCAAATAAACTGTTTAAAAAACAAATGCTCACTGCCTCTGACCGGTGGACTTCTCACACAACTAAGTGACGCGTGCTCTGGAACCCGGAACTTTGACAAGAGCACCACTCTTTTAAGAGAATGTGAGGACGGTCCCTGCCACAGGTGGGTCAGCTTTCCTGGAAGGCCACTCATTTACAGGCGGTATTTTAAAAAACTATTTATTTGTTCATATAGGCTGCGCTGGGTCTTAGTTGGGGCTGGCAGGATCTGGATCCCTGATGAGGGATTGAACCTGGATTGAGTCTTACCCTCTGGAACACCAGTGAAGTCCCTAAAGGACATGTAATGTATGTTACAGCTTTATATCTAGCATCCTGTTTTCTGTGAAACCACAGCACATGCCTTGCTGACCTGCGTACTATCATGTCCAAAATGCTTTTTCATCTCCAACATCTAGTTCAGCGTGTGATATTTTAAAGCTATATTCACCAAGTTTGTTTCAATCAACACCAACTGTCCATCAGATTGCACTGATCTAAGTCTGGGGAAATGTAAACATCTGTGTATATAACAGCATCAAGTCTTCAGTACTTCCCAGAAATTTGTTTACATCACAAGGACAGAATCTGATGTCCCAGATTCTCAGAACCCAAGCACACTTGCCCAGTCTCCAATATCGTCATTTGTACTTCAGAATACACCACCACCAGGTGCCTAGGACCTTGGAGTGATTAAAGGCAGCTTCCTCGCAGTTTTCTCCCTCCGTTTCCAAAGAACTCTCTACATTTACTTTCAACAAGTCTTACATGTGTCCAAAAAAAACACCATGATCCTATTTTGTCAGTTTTCACACATCCCCTAGAGCTAACCACCTGTCTTAAAACTCTAGTCCACTGAAGCTGTGCCATTCTTACCACAGTTAAGTGATCACAGTGCTGCACTTGAATCACTTGAATTTAAGTTAAATTCATCACTTAAATTTCTCATTGTTTCAGAAAAAAACAAAGTACACGTCAGATTATACAGTGGAAGTGACAAATAGATTCAAGGGATTAGATCTGATAGAGACCCTGAAGAAGGATGGATGGAGTTTCATGATATTGTACAAGAGGCAGTGATCAAGACCATCCCCAAGACAAAGAAATGCAAAAAGCTGAGGAGGCCTTACAAATAGCTGAGAAAACAAGAGAAGCTAAAGGGAAGGGAGAAAGGAAAGATATTTGAATGCAGAGTTCAAAAGAATAGCAAGGAGAGATAAGAAAGCCTTCCTCACTGATCAATGCAAAGAAATAGAGGAAAACAACAGAATAGGAGAGAGTGAGATCTCTTCAAGAAAATCAGTGTTACCAAGGGAACATTTCATGCAAGGATAGGCACAATAAAGGACATAAATTAAGATATTAAGAAGAGGTGGCAAGAATACACAGAAGAACTGTACAAAAAACATCTTCACAACCAAGATAATCACGATGGTGTGATCACTCACCTAGAGCCAGACATCCTGGAATGCGAAGTCAAGTGGGCCTTAGGAAGCATCACTACGAATAAAGCTAGTGGAGGTGATGGAATTCCAGTTGAGCTATTTCAAATCCTAAAAGATGATGCTGTGAAAGTGCTGCACTCAATATGCCAGCCAATTTGGAAAACTCAGCAGTGGCCACAGGACTGGAAAAGGTCAGTTTTCACTCCAATCCCAAAGAAAGGCAATGCCAAAGAATGCTCAAACTACCACACAATTGCTCTCACACACTAGCAAAGTAATGCTCAAAATTCTCCAAGCCAGGATTCAATAGTACGAGAACTGTGAACTTCCAGATGTTCAAACTGGATTTAGAAAAGGCAGAGGAACTAGAGATCAAATTGCCAACATCTGTTGGATCATCGAAAAAGCAAGAGAGTTCCAGAAAAACATCTATTTCTGCTTTATTGACTATGCCAAAGCCTTTGACTGTGTGGATCACAACAAACTGTGGAAAATTCTTCAAGAGATGGGAATACCAGACCACCTGACCTGCCTCCTGAGAAATCTGTATGCAGGTCAAGAAGCTACAGTTAGAACCAGACATGGAACAACAGACTGGTTCCAAATCAGAAAAGGAGTACATCAAGGCTGTATATCGTCACCCTGCTATTTAACTTATATGTAGAGTCCATCATACGAAATACCAGGCTGGTTGAAGCACAAGCTGGAATCAAGATTGCTGGAAGAAATATCAATAACCTCAGATATGCAGATGACACCACCCTTATGGCAGAAAGTGAAGAAGAACTAAAGAGCCTCTTGATGAAAGTGAAAGAGAAGAGTAAAAAAGTTGGCTTAAAACTTAACATTCAGAAAACTAAGATCATGGCATCTGGTCCCATCACTTTATGGCAAATAGATGGGGAAACAATGGAAACAGTGTTTTCTTGGTCTCCAAAATCACTGCAGTTGGTGACTATAGCCATGAAATTAAAAGACACTTGCTCCTTGAAAGAAAAACTATGACCTAGACAGCATATTAAAAAGCAGAGACATTAGTTTCCCAACAAAGGTCCATCTAATCAAAGCTATGGTTTTTCCAGTAGTCATGTATGGATGTGAGAGTTGGACTATAAAGAAAGCTGAGCCCAGAAGAATAGATGTTTTTGAACTGTGGTGTTGGAGAAGTGCGGGGAGCCGGTGAGGCATTCTGCTCATGACAAAGGTCATGAGGAAGGAGGCTCGGCATACGCAAAGGTGGGATCGAGCCTCAGGAGTCCCCCCGGATATTCTCGAGCATTTTCCCCCCCAAAACCAGAGTCTGCCTACTTTATTGCTTTGTGCTCTCACCTCTGACTTTACTGGGGGCTGTCCCCTACCACCATCTCACTCTCTCTCTGTCAAAGAGTTAACTTACAGCTCCAATTAATAAAGTTCCTGGGCAATTAGGAGTGTTTAAATCCAAACCCCTCAGATGGCTCTCTAACTCGCCTGACAAGTTTACCCGGACTCCTGCAGCTATGCATACGATTGTTTACAGTCTCCTAGCCTCCAGAGGCACGGGAAGCTTAAGATATTCAAATAGCTTAGAGCCTCTCAGAGAGTTAAAAACTGTCAGAATAAACTAGTAAAGGATTTCATTGATGAGTCAATGCTTGTTGCCAAGTTTTCACATCCCCTGAATTGTATCCTTGAATGTGTATTAATTAATAGTTGGTATATAGTAAAAAATAAGTAGTGGCCTTGGTGTTAGTAACTTTAGACCCTTAAGGTAATAAATTCTTTCCTTTGTTGTAAACCCATTACACATCCGCCCTATAGAAATGCAATTTTATCTTTGGAAGATGGTGCCAAACCTTAAAATAATTACTCTTAGAGAAAATAAGTCTTTGTTGATAAGTCCTTGTCAAGAGTCATAAAATGTTAGTAGGCCTTCTGGCCAGAAGATGATGTAAATCACCTAAACCATTTGTATACGATAAATTTGCAGGAAAGAAACCTTGGTTTTTGATAAGAATCAAAGACTGCTGACTTTGCATCCCCTATTATCCTCTATGTGTAACTTAGGGTATAAAAGCCCATTAAAAATAAAGCTACGGGCCTTGTTCACCAGCGCTTGGTCTCCCCATGTCATTCTTCCCTTTAACTTCCAGCTGAGTCTCCATCTGGAGCGCGGAACCCACCACGCTTACTAATTATGCCTGGGCTTCTAAGACCCACTCGAGAAGGTGTCTAGGGTGAGACACCTTCCGCTATTCGAGAGGGCGCCTGCGGCCTACGTAAGTGGTGCAAACTTCTTGTCTTGAAGTTTTATTGGTCTCCCGCGTAAACCAAGCTACTCAGCTTCTTTTCTCCACTGAATTTTCCTACTGAGCTATCCTCATTCTATTGTTCTCTATATCTCTAATTAGCATATAAATAGTCGCCTAGGCCGTCTCTCCTTCGAATACCCTGGATCAGCTGGGGCTGGTCCCCAGCAGAGAAGACACTTGCAAGTCTCTTGCACTGCAAGGAGATCTGACCAGTCTACCCTAAAGGAAATCAGTCCTGAATATTCATTGGAAGGACTGATGTTGAAGCTGAAACTCCAATAGTTTGGCCACATGATGTGAAGAACTGACTCATGGAGAAGACCGTGATGCTGAGAAAGATTGAGGGCAGGAGGAGGAGGGGATGACAGAGGATCAGATGGTTGGATGGCATCACCGACTCAATGGACATGAGTTTGATTAAACTCTGGGAGTTGGTGACGGACAGGGAGGCCTGGCGTGCTGCAGTCCATGGGGTCACAATGAGTCAGACACAACTAGGCGACTGAACTGGCTGACACGTCAGAAGCTACCAGGGCCTGCATGGATGACTGTGGGTGCAGAGAGCAGTGAGAACCTAAGTGCAAATTGGCACTGGCCGTCTACCCTACAAGGATTAAATCATGAGCTGTGGCAGCTGCTGACCTTCAACACCCCCTGAAGGAGTTCAGGGTGGAGAGCAGAAATGAGGCACTCTGTGCTCTGGGAAAACTGGCATGACAGGTTCTTAGATAGTTAGAAATTATCAGGAGCTAATTTTATGAGCCCAAATCTTATACCTCCTCATATCTAGAAAAGCACTAAAATCCTTCACGGTGACGGTTGTTTCTTGAGACTAGCAGAAGTTTCATGAGACCAGCAGAAACTTTCTACAAAAAATAGTGTTTGATTGCAAGAACTCCCCCTTTACCAAAATCATATATATACTACCCTTCCCCTTACTTCTTTGGAACAGTTTCTCAAAGCTATATGAGCTGATGTCTCCTGGGCTGCAGTCCTCATGTTGCCCCAAACTAAACGCTTGTGAATTGTTTTCAACGGACACCTTTGTGCATAACAAAGTCAAAGAAAATGGTTGTGATTCATAGGTAGCAGATATGACTATGAGATCGCATCAAAGAACTGGAAATAATTAGGAAATAAGTAGATTTTTCTTCTAAGTTCAGTGTGTCAGTTGTGCAACCAGAGAATAGGTATCCTCTCATGCAGAATTTATGTGCCCAAAAACAGTGGATATTTAAGAATGGATGTCAAAGAATGAATTTGGACCCTTACTTAACACCACATACAAATTTTCACTCAAAAGGGATAGAAGATTTTATGCATAAACCTATAAATATAAATCTTCTAGAAGAAAAGACAGAGAGGAAGTTTTATGACATTTGATTTACCAATGATTTCTTGGATATCAAATCAAAAG
This sequence comes from Bison bison bison, assembly GCF_000754665.1. Lineage (NCBI taxonomy): Eukaryota > Metazoa > Chordata > Mammalia > Artiodactyla > Bovidae > Bison > Bison bison. The sequence goes on along the minus strand of NW_011495025.1, from coordinate 6,635,177 downwards.
CTCAGTCAACAAAAGCAAATGAAGTCAAACAGGATTACATCATTTGTAAAAAATTGTCACCTTAGAGGAAACAATCAATGAGGTGAAAAGGCTACCTGTGGGATGAGAGGAAATTTTTGCAAAGCACGTATCTTATAGGGAGCTAAGGTCCAGGCTAAATAAAGAGCTCAAACAACAAAGCAACATCATAAAACACTAGCACAGTGTATGAGAAAAGGAATTCATAGACATTAATCCATGTAAGATACACAAATGGACAAAAAATGTGAAAGGTACTCAAAATCAGTAACGATTAAAAAACCACAGTGAGGTATCACTTCACGTCCATTCAGATGGCCACTAGAGAGATCTCAAATGATGGCAAGGCTGTAGAGAAATTGGAATCTTTATGTGGTGTTAAGGGAAGTACACATTGGTGCAACCACTATGGAGGTTTCTCAAAAATTAAAAATAAAATTATGATACTGTTGCGGTGAAAAGGAAGAAAGAATGAGTTTTTCTTTTCCTTTCATGAGAACAAAAAAGATAAAGAGAAGAGTGAGTAGGCCTGATCATTCCTAGATTTTACTTTAACTTTTCCTAATCTGAAGTTTGTAATTTAAGTTGCTTTTGTCAAAACTAACCTGACACCATATAATTTAAATCCTGTAATATTACCCCCTAACTCTGCATAAGCTATATTCTGCACTTTTAAGTCTATGCTAATTACATCCTGTACCTGGTGCTTGCCTTTATGCAGACCACCCCTTCTAGTTTTCTTTTTACATTTCAGAAAGAAGGTCGAATTACAATAAATCAGGAGAGACAAACAGACTCAAATGCCTGTATACTTGACTCCAGCTATGACTATTGAAACAAAGCAAGGAGGAGGAGATGCAAGACCTTCATTACTTTGAGCCTTATCATTTACCCTAAGACTCTGAGACCAGGCCACATAAAGTCTCTTGGTTCCCCTAGGATCTGGGCACAGTTCTTGAAGCACTGACCTGCTCCATCGCCTCCTTGACTGGCTAAAGATTAAAGCCGTCTTTCTATTTCCTCCATATTCTGTCTCTAATTTTTAAAATTCGGCTTCAATGGGCAGAGAAAGCCAAGATTTGGTGATAACACATGATGCTACCATCCCATATCTGGGTATGTATATAAAAGACTTCAAAGGAGGATCTGCAGGAGATATTTGCACACCCAGGTGCATGGCAGCATTATTCACAACATCACCGACAGACAGAAGCAGCCCAATGTTTATGAATACATGAAGGCATAAAGAACTGTATGAAAAGGCAAACAGACATGACATGGGAAGATGAGCCCCCAGGTCAGTAGGGGTCCAATATGCTACTGCTGCTAAGTCACTCAGTCATGTCCGACTCTGTGTGACCCCATAGATGGCAGCCCACCAGGCTCCCCCATCCCTGGGATTCTCCAGGCAAGAACACTGGAGTGGGTTGCCATTTCCTTCTCCAATGCATGAAAGTGAAAAGTGAAAGTGAAGTTGCTCAGTCGTATCCAACTCTTAGTGACCCCATGGACTGCAGCCTACCAGGCTCCTCCGTCCATGGGATTTTCCAGGCAAGAGTACTGGAGTAGGGTGCCATTGCCTTCTCCGAATGTGCTACTGGGGGAAAGCAAAGAAATAGGTCCAGAAAGAATGAAGAGGCTGGGCCAAAGTAGAAAGGACACTCAGTTGTGGATGTGTCTGGTGGTGAAAGTAAAGTCCAGTGCTATAAAGAACAATATTGCATAAGATCCAAGAACGTTAGGTCAATGAATCAAGGTAAATTGGACAAGGTCAAGCAGGAGATGGCAAGAGTAAATACCGCCATTTTAGGAATCAGTGAGCTAAAATGGATAGGAATGGGCAAATTCAATTTAGATGACCATTGTATCTAAGATTGTGGGCAAGAATCCCTTAGAAGAAAGGGAGTGGCCCTCATAGTTAACAAGAGTCCAAATTGCTTGGGTTCAATCTCAAAAATGACAAAATGATCACTGTTTGTTTCCAAGGCAAACCATTCAATATCACAGTAATTCAAGTCTATGCCCCAACCACTGACACGGAAGAAGCTGAAGGTGAATGGTTGTGTATGAAGGCCTACAAGACCTTCTAGAACTAACACCCAAAAAAGATATCCTTTTCATCATAGGGGATCGGAATGCAAAAGTAGGAAGTCAAGATATACCTAGTTCAGTTCAGTCACTCAGTCATGTCCGACTCTGACCCCATGAATCACAGCATGCCAGGCCTCCCTGTCCATCACCAACTCTGAGAGTTTACTCAAACTCATGTCCGTTGAGTCAGTGATGCCATCCAGCCAT
>NW_011495025.1:6632517-6632761 GCF_000754665.1 Bison bison bison | reverse complement strand
CATGAAGTGATGGGACCAGATGCCATGATTTTCATTTTCTAAATGTTGAGCTTTAAGCCAACTTTTTCATTCTCCTCTTTCACTTTCATCAAGAGGCTCTTTAGTTCCTCTTCACTTTCTGCCATAAGGGTGGTGTCATCTGCATATCTAAGGTTATTGATATTTCTCCCAGCAATCTTGATTCCAGCTTGTGCTTCTTCCAGCCCAGCATTTCTCATGATGTACTCTGCATATAAGTTAAATA
>NW_011495025.1:6627693-6632417 GCF_000754665.1 Bison bison bison | reverse complement strand
TGATCAATTCTTCGGTGCTCAGCTTTCTTCACAGTCCGACTCTCACATCCATACATGACCGCTGGAAAAAACCATAGCCTTGACTAGATGGACCTTTGTTGGCAAAGTAATGTCTCTGCTTTTTAATATGCTATCTAGGTTGGTCATAACTTTCCTTCCAAGGAGTAAGCATCTTTTAATTTCATGGCTGCAGTCACCACCTGCAGTGATTTTGGAGCCCCCAAAAAATAAAGTCTGACACTGTTTCCCTATATATTTGCCATGAAGTGATGGGACCAGATGCCATGATTTTCATTTTCTAAATGTTGAGCTTTAAGCCAACTTTTTCATTCTCCTCTTTCACTTTCATCAAGAGGCTCTTTAGTTCCTCTTCACTTTCTGCCTAAGGGTGGTGTCATCTGCATATCTAAGGTTATTGATATTTCTCCCAGCAATCTTGATTCCAGCTTGTGCTTCTTCCAGCCCAGCATTTCTCATGATGTACTCTGCATATAAGTTAAATAAGCAGGGTGACAATATATAGCCTTGACATACTCCATTTCCTATTTGGAACCAGTCTGTTGTTCCATGTCCAGATAAAGGACAGAAATGGTATGGATCTAACAGAAGCAGAAGATATTAATAAGGGGTGGCAAGAATACACAGAAGAACTGTACAAAAAGATCTTTACGACCCAGATAATCACAATGGTGTTATCACTGACCTAGAGCCAGACATCCTGGAATGGGAGGTCAAGTGGGCCTTAGAAAGCATCACTACGAACAAAGCTAGTGGAGGTAATGGAATTCCAGTTGAGCTATTTCAAATCCTGAAAGATGATGCTGTGAAAGTGCTGCACTAAATACGCCAGCCAATTTGGAAAACTCAGCAGTGGCCACAGGACTGGAAAAGGTCAGTTTTCACTCCAATCCCAAAGAAAGGCAATCCCAAAGAATGCTCAAACTACCGCACAATTGCACTCATCTCATACGCTAGTAAAGTAATGCTTAAAATTCTCCAAGCCAGGCTTCAGCAATACGTGAACCATGAACTTCCAGATTTTAGAAAGCTGGTTTTAGAAAAGGCAGAGGAACTAGATTTCAGAAAGCTGGTTTTAGAAAAGGCAGAGGAACCAGAGATCAAATTGCCAACATCCGCTGGATGATCGAAAAAGCAAGAGACTTCCAGAAAAACATCTATTTCTGCTTTATTGACTATGCCAAAGCCTTTGACTGTGTGGATCACAATAAACTGTGGAAATTCTAAAAGAGATGGGAATACCAGACCACTTGACCTGCCTCTTGAGAAACCTATGTGCAGGTCAGGAAGATATACCTGAAGTAACAAGCACATTTGGCCTTGGAGTACAAAATGAAACAGGGCAAAGGCTAACAGTTTTGCTAAGAGAATGCACTGGTCATAGCAAATACCCAATTCCAACAACACAAGAGTTGACTCTACACCTGGACATCACCAGATGGTCAATACTGAAATTAAATTGATTACAGTTTTTGCAGCCAAATATGGGGAAACTCCTGAAAGTCAGCAAAAACAAGACCTGGAGCTAACTGGGCTCAGATAATCAGCTCCTGATTGGAAAATTCAGGCTTAAATTGAAGAAAGTAGGGAAAGCCACTAGACCATTCAGGTCTGACCCTAGTCAAATCCCTTCTGATTATACAGTGGAAGTGAAAATAGATTCAAGGGATTCCATCTGGTAGGCAAGAGTACCCAAAGAACTATGGATGGAAGATAATAACACTCTACAGGAGGAAATAACCAAAACAATCCCCAAGAAAAAGAAATGCAACAAGGCAAAATGGTTGTCTGAGGCGGTCTTACAAATAGCTGAGAAGAGAAGAGAAGCAAAAGGCAAAGGAGAAAGGGAAAGAGACATCCAACTGGATGCCGAGCTCCAGAGAATAGCAAGGAGAAATGAGAAAGCCTTCTTAAGCGATCTATGCAAGGAAATAGAGGAAAAACAACAGAATGGGAAAAACTGTAGATCTCAAGAAAATTCGAAATACCAAGGGAAGATTTCATGCGAAGTTTGGCACAATAAAGAACAGAAACAGAAAGGACCTAACAGAAGCAGAAAATACTAGGAAGAGGTGGCAAGAATACACAGAGGAACTATACAAAAAAGTCTTAATGATCCAGATAGCCACAATGGTGTGGTCACTCACCTAGAGCATCCTGGAGTGTAAATTCAACTGGGCCTTAGGAAGCTTTACTATGAACAAAGCTAGTGGAGGTATTTGACCTCCAGGTGAGCAATGTTAAATTCTAAAAGATGATGCTGTTAAAGTGCTACACTCAATATTTCAGCCATCTTGGAAAACTCAGCAGTGGCCACAGGACTGGAAAAGGTCAGTTTTCATTCCAGTCCCAAAGAGCAATGCCAAAGAATGCTCAAATTTGTGCACAATTGTGCTCATTTCACATTCTAGGAAGGCAGTGCTCAAAATCCTTCAAACTAGGCTTCAACAGTACAGGAACTGAGAAATTCCAGATGGTCAAGCTGGATTTAGAAAAGGCAGAGGAACCAGAGATCAAATTGTCAACATCTGTTGGATCATAAAACAAACAAGGGAATTCCAGGAAAACATCTACTTCTGTTTCATTAACTGTGCTAAAACCTTTGACTGTGTGGATCACAACAAAGTGTGGAAAAGTCTTAAAGAGATGGGAATACCTGACCACCTTACCTGCCTCCTGAGAAACCCATTTGCAGGTCAAGAAGCAACAGTTAGAACAGGACAGGGATCAACAGACTGGTTCAAAATTGGGAAAAGTTGTAACCCTGCTTATTTAACTTTCATGCAGAGTATATCATGCAAAATGCAGGGCTGAATGACTCATAATCTGGAATCAAGATTTCTGGGAGAAATATCAACAACCTCAGATATACAGATGATACCACTTTAGAGTGATATCTGCTATCACGTAGCAGAAAGTGACCAGGAACTAAAGGGCCTCTCTATGAAGGTAAAAGAGGAGAGTGAAAAAGCTGGCCCTAAAATCCAACATTCAAAAAACTAAGATCATGACATCCGGTCCCATCACTTCATGGCAAACATATAGGAAAAAACTGGAAACAGTGACAGATTTTATTTTCTTGCACTCCAAAATCCCTGCAGATGGTGACTGCAGCCACGAAATTAAAAGACACTTGCTCCTTGGAAGAAAAGCTATGACAAACTTAGTGTATTAAAAAGCAGGGATATCACATGTCAACAAAGACCCTGATGCTGGGAAAGACTGAAGGCAGGAGAAGAGGGGGTGACAGAGGATGAGATGGATGGATGGCATCACTGACTTACTGGACATGAGTTTGAGCAAACTCATGGAGATAGTGAAGGACAGAGAAGCCTGGCGTGCTGCAGCCCCTGGGCTTGCAAAGAGTCAGTCTATGACTTAGCAATTGAACAAAAACAAAGGCATAAAGAAAATGTAGTATATACATATGAGGGATTATTATTTAGCTTTGAAAATGCTGAATCTTGTCACATGGCACATAATGAATAAACCTTGAAAACATGTTATGGAATACAAGCACACTTAGTCGCTTCAGTCGTGTCTGACTCTGTGCCACTCCATGGACTATAACCTGCCAGGCTCCTCCATCCATGGGATTCTCCAGGCAAGAATACTGGAGTGGGTTGCCCTGCACCCTTCCAGGGGATCTTCCCAGCCCAGGGACTGAACCCGTGTGTTTTTTGTCTCCTGCATTGGCAGACGCATTCTTTACCACTAGTACCACCTGGGAAGCCCCAGTGGAATACAAGAATCACCAAGTAAAAGACATTATATTGTAACTGAGCAGGAACTATGGGGTCTTCCCCCATATTCTCTGCTTTAGCTCCTCTCTGAAGTACCTAGATAAAAGTATCTGATGCACATTCCTGAGTTGTTTTCCAAATGTGAAAACCCCTCACCAAGTGGGAGATGTTACCTACTTGATGACCATGAGCACACAGAGCCCAGGCCTCCTGGAGCCTTAGGACTGATAATGTTAACCCCTAAAGGTCATCATCGAGATCAACACCTAATGTTCTCATCCCATGCCTAGGGTCCTACTGATGATAATTTTGCTTTCAAGATACCTTGGCCCAGGGCAAAGGGAGCAAACTATGCAGAAAAGATTGAAAATAGTAGTTCTCAGACTGCGATCCTTGGAAAGGCTGCTTGCTAGGTTGGTCTCTGGTTGTCATCTGGGAACCTGGAATTCAGGAGGATTACCACAACTCTAAGTGATGAGTGCTTAAACTGTGTGCACAAACATAGTTTATGCCAAACTCCTGCTTTCCTTCCAGGAGTCTGGAATGTTGGTCTGTTCCAGGCACAGGGGCTACTTTATGAGCAGCCCCCAATAAAAACTCTGGGCACAAAGTCACTAACAAGCTTCTGACAGGTGATGTTTCTCAAGTGTTGTCACAGCTAAGGGCTGGAGGAGTTGAGCACTTCCTGCGTGACTCCCCTGGAAGAGGTCCTTGGAGCTGGTACCCGATTTCCCAGGGACTTCACTCCGTGTGCTTTCCCCTTGGCCGACTTTTCTTTGCATCCTTTCATCACAGTAAATCACAGCCATGAGAACAAGCACATGCCCTTGGTGCCCCTGTAGCCACCCAAGGCTGCCACCACCGGTGCCAGCAGGCCCTCCTGGACACTCACCTCACAGTTCCACTCACGGGAGCTGGAGCCTCAGCAGAACACATACTAGTTGGTAAGGACTTTGGACAGCA
>NW_011495025.1:6625682-6627412 GCF_000754665.1 Bison bison bison | reverse complement strand
AAATAATATTTAAAAAAATAAACAAACAGTTGTCCTTGACTCATAACAAGTTGTGGGCACAAGTGCAAATCCTCTTTGAAGAGGTTCACTCTCAGCCAAGGTTTTATAGATTCCCATGTGTGTTAGTTGCTCGGCTGTGTCCAACTCTTTGCGACCCCATGGGCTTTAACGCACCAGGCTTCCCTGTCCTTCACTATCTCCCAGAGTTTGTGAAAACTCATGTCCGTGGAGTCGGTGATGCCATCCAGCCATCTCATCCTCTATTGGCCTATTCTCCCCCTGCCCTTAATCTTTCCCAGTGTCAGGGTCTTTTCCAATGTGTCAGCTCTTCCCATCAGGTGGCCAAAAAAGAAACCTACTCAGAGACTTAGAAGCAAAATACTGCTTACCAAAGGGAAAAGTTGGAGGTAAAGGAAAATTAGGAGATGGGAAAAACCTATACAAACTAATATATAAAATAGATCATCAATAAAAACCTAACCTACAGCACAAAGAATTCTACTCAATGTGCTTTAATAACCTTTACAGGAGCAGAAGGTCAAAACAATTGGCATGTGTAGATGTATCACTGAATACCTTTACTGCACACCTAAAAAAAAAGTGGAAATCAATGATAGTTCAATAAAAATTGAAAATTAAATTAACCAAAGTGTGGGGGCGGGTGGAACAACACATGGATTTCCTACACTACCCCTCTTCAGCTGTGGTTTCCTTGGCTGGTGTCATGTTTCTGAGGCCTGAGCAGGCTTGGATCCCAAGGCTAAAAAGCTGTGGGCTGAAGAAAAGTTCTTTCTGAAGAAAGGAAGAATCTGCCTGCAGTGCAGCAGACCTGGGTTCGATCCCTGGGTTCGGAAAATCCCCTGGAGAAGGGAATGGCAACCCACTCCAGTATTCCTGCCTGGAAAATCTCATGACAGAAGAGCCTGGTGGGCTGAGTCCATGGGGTCGCAAAGAGTCGGGCACAACTGAGCGAGTAACACTTCACACTTCAGAAAGGAAATGAGATGTCCCAGCAGGAGGCACCTTTCTGATATATACTACAGGTTCCGCTATGGATAGGAACACACTGTTCTGTTCCAAAGGGTCGTTTCAAGGACCAAGCCAGTTCTAGTGCATGCAAAGAATAGTGGAGTCTCTGAGGAGAAAAAGCAAGGAAAAGCAAGCGGCTCTCCAAAATTTCTGATGACGTGCATCCTTATTTGATCCTCTTTGTTTAAAAGGCAATGGCACCCCACTCCAATACTCGCCTGGAAAATCCCATGGATGGAGGAGCCTGGTGGGCTGCAGTCCATGGGGTCGCTAAGAGTCAGACACGACTGAGCGACTTCACTTTCACTTTTCACTTTCATGCACTGGAGAAGGAAATGGCAACCCACTCCAGTGTTCTTGCCTGAAGAATCCCAGGGACAGGGGAGCCTGGTGGGCCGCTGTCTATGGGGTCGCACAGAGTCGGACACGACTGAAGCGACTTAGCAGCAGCAGCAAGGGGGGAAGAAGTAGGAAGACAGAAGCCCTCAGGTGATTTTCTGGAACAGGACATTCTAATGACAACCCTGGAAGCTCAGATTCCCTAGGGTTCTGGCTTCCCAGATCAGATCAGATCAGTCGCTCAGTCGTGTCCGACTCTTTGAGACCCCATGAATTGCAGCACGCCAGGCCTCCCTGTCCATCACCAACTCCCGGAGTTCACCCAGACTCACGTCCATCGAGTCAGTGATGCCATCCAGCCA
>NW_011495025.1:6625108-6625582 GCF_000754665.1 Bison bison bison | reverse complement strand
AGTCCAAGGGACTCTCAAGAGTCTTCTCCAACACCACAGTTCAAAAGCATCAATTCTTCGGCGCTCAGCCTTCTTCACAGTCCAACTCTCACATCCATACATGACCACAGGGAAAACCATAGCCTTGACTAGATGAACCTTTGTTGGCAAAGTAATGTCTCTGCTTTTGAATATGCTATCTAGGTTGGTCATAACTTTCCTTCCAAGGATTAAGCAACCAGAAATGGCCATGAAAAAGGACTGCCACCTTGTGGATGAGTTTTGTAACTACAACAGTCAAATCTGCTGCTGCTACTGCTGCTAAGTCGCTTCAGTCATGTCCGACTCTGTGCGACCCCAGAGACGGCAGCCCATCAGGCTCCCCTGTCCCTGGGATTCTCCAGGCAAGAACACTGGAGTGGGTTGCCATTTCCTTCTCCAGTGCATGAAAGTGAAAAGTGAAAGTGAAGTCGCTCAGTCTTGTCCGACTCTTAA
>NW_011495025.1:6616028-6625008 GCF_000754665.1 Bison bison bison | reverse complement strand
AGGCAAGAACACTGGAGTGGGTTGCCATTTCCTTCTCCAGTGCATGAAAGTGAAAAGTGAAAGTGAAGTCGCTCAGTCTTGTCCGACTCTTAACGACCCCATGGACTGCAGCCCACCAGGCTCCTCCATCCATGGGATTTTCTAGGCAAGAGTACTGGAGTGGGGTGCCAACGCCTTCTCTGCAAATCTGCTTCTGGGCACTAAATATTCATAAAGCCTGGAGGACATCCAAAGACACTGGTCCTAAGAAACAATCAGGAGGAAGGAGCCCAGAAAACAAAATGCAAATTAGGATGACTTTCCAGAGGCCAATCTCAGCAGGTAGATATGACTCACACCATTTGAAAAAAAGAAGAGAAGAAAATTTACAAGTACCCAGGAAAAGAATGTCCACATTGACATCCAGGCAGCAGGACCAGGCTTGGATGCCAAGGCTGAAATACAATGGGGTTCCAGGATGAGGGGAGGATGTCCTAGCATTTGAGCCCTCTTTCAGGCCTGTACTGTCTGTTCAACATTGCAGGGGAACACAATTTCCTGATGCAGACGTGCCAGCTTAGAGCCAAATCAACCTTTGTGTACTCAAATAGTGGTGGTGCCCATGGACACAAAAACTTGGAAAACACAAATGCTGTCCAGGTATGCAGCCAATGCTGATCCTTACTCTAACCCTTTTTTAAAAGGCCTACTTTAGGAAGGACAACACTAAAAATCAAGATAGCAGATGATCAGGCAACGCTATGCCTGGGTGTATAGGCGGGGCAAATCTTAACTCCAAAAGAGGCAGGCAATGTAACCTTCAGTATGGCACTCACTATTTAAAATGCCCAAGTCACAGACCAAGGAACATATCCAAGGAAAGATGAATGCATGAGAAAAAGTGGTAGAGAATTGGAAGCTGACTGAGTCATGAAGAAGAATGAAGTGATATCCATCTTAGCAACAGGAATCAACCCATATTTGAAAATACTAAATGTTACTATTCAGTGGCACAATGGAAAAGTCAGAAAAATAAATTACATTAAAAGAGGAATAAACTTATTTCTGTTAATTTATGTTTAACAAAGGGAAAAAGTTGGAAAAGATTAGAAATTTGGAGATGTGAATAATCTACACACAAAACACATATAAATACACTATCAATTAAATGTAATTTAAAGTAAAAGGAAGGCTGGTGACAAAGCTTTAATAACCTGCATAAAAACAAAAGCTCCAAAAACTTGGCATGTGTAGATTTACCAGTGAATTGCCTGTCTGTAAACATAAAACAAAAAACAGACTGTAAATCAATGACATTATATAAAAATTTAAAATAAAATAGAAAAAAAAAAAAACCCAACCCTGCACACTCTACTCCTCTCTAAACTCCTTTAACCTGGATGGTTCCACATCCCTGCATCCTAAGCAGGCTGGGATCCTAAGGCTGAAATATGGTGGATTCAGGGAGGAAGGAGGGTGTGCCAGCATTTGAGCCCCTCTCAGACCTGTATTCCTTGCTCCTCTCTGCATGGGAACACAAATTTCCCGATGCAGACGGACCAGCCAGCACAAAACCCAATCTGCTGCTGCTGCAGCTGCTAAGTCGCTTCAGTCGTGCCTGACTCTGTGCGACCCCATAGACAGCAGCCCACCAGGCTTCCCCATCCCTGGGATTCTCCAGGCAAGAACACTGGAGTGGATTGCCATTTCCTTCTCCAATGCGTGAAAGTGAAAAGTGAAAGTGAAGTCGCTCAGTCGTGTCCAACTCTGAGTGCATCCAAATACTGATGGAGCCCCTGGGCAGACGGAGTTTGGAAAACCCAGCTGCTCTCCTCCTTTCCAGGTGATGGAGATCCTGAATGCAGCTTCCTTGTTTCAAGGGCCTCCCCCTAGGCAGGACCACACCCTCCAGGGAACCTGGATGCAGGCCTTCAGACTTGTTTTCGCTGTGAGGGCTGAGAAGGAAGCCCTAGGAAGACAGAAGCCCTCAGGCGTTTTTCTGGGCCAGGACATTCCCAATGACAACCCTGGAAGCCCAGATCCAGTGGGGCTCAGCTTTCCCCAGCAATCAGAGTTAGGCGTGGAAAGTGCTGCCGCCTTGTGGACACTTTGTATAACTACAATGGTCACAGCACTGCTTCTGGGCACTGAATCTTCACAAGGCCTGAAGGGCTGGGAAGGACCCTGGGCCCACAAGAAACAATTAGGAGGCAGGAGCAGGAGGGGGAAAAAAGCAAATCAGGACGACTTTCCAGAGTCCAATCTCAAAAGGTAAGTATGTCACACCACGTAAATGAAAGAAAAGGAAAAACATTTAAAATTGCCCAGGAACCTGTAAAAGAATGAAACTAGAACACTTTCTAATACCATACACTAAAGTAAACTAAAAATGGATTAAAGATCTAAATGTAAGACCAGAAACTATAAAACTCTTAGAGGAAAACACAGGCAGAACACTCTCTGATATAAACCACAGCAAGATCGTCTATGATCCCCCTCCCAGAGTAATGGAAATAAAAGCAAAAATAAACAAATTAAACTTAAGCTTTTGCATAACAAAGGAAACTATAAGCAAGGTGAAAAGGCAGCCTTCATTATGGGAGAAAATAATAGCAAACAAAACAACTGACAAAGAATTCATCCCTAAAATATACAAGCAGCTAGTGTAGCTCAACACCAGAAAAATAAACAACTCAAACAAAAATGGGCCAAAGAACTAAACAGACATTTTTCTAAAGAAGACATACAGATGGCTAACAAACACATGAAAAGATGCTCAACATCACTCATTATCAGAGAAATGCAAATCAAAACCACAATGAGGCACCATCTCATGCTGGGCAGAATGATTGCCATCAAAAGTCTACAATAAATGCTGGAGAGGGTGTGGAGAAAAGGGAACCCTCTTACACTGTTGGTGGGAATGCAAACTAGTACAGCCATTGTGGAGAACAGTGTGCAGATTCCTTAAAAAACTGGAAATGGAATTGCCATACCATCCAGCAATCCCACTGCTGGGCATACACACCGAGGAAACCAGAAGTGAAAGAGACACGTGTACCCCAGTGTTCATTGCAGCACTGTTTATAATAGCCAGGACATGGAAGCAACCTAGATGTCCATCAGCAGATGAATGGATAAGAAAGCTGTGGTGCATATACACAATGGAGTATTACTCAGCCATTAAAAAGAATGCATTTGAATCAGTTCTAATGAGGTGGATGAAACTGGAGCCTATTATACAGAATGAATTAAGCCAGAAAGAAAAACACCAATAGCGTATACTAACTTATATATATGGAATTTAGAAAGATGGTAACGATGAACCCTTATGTGAGATAGCAAGAGAGACACAGATATAAAGAACAGACTTTTGACCTCTGGGGGAGAAGGCAAGGGTGGGATGATTTGAGAGAATAGCATTGAAACATACCATATGTGAAATAGATGACCAGTCCAAGTTCGATGCATGAAACAGGGCACTCAAAGCTGATGCACTGGGACAACCCAGATGGATGGGATGGGGAGGGAGGGGGAAGTGGGGTTTGGAACTGCGGGGACAGGTGTACACCCGTGGCCAATTCATGTCAATGTATGGCAAAAACCACCACAATATTGTAAAGTAATTAGCCTCCAATTAAAATAAATAAATAAATTTTTTTAAAAGAAAAGAAAAATCAAAAATCAAACCATGGACTGTAAGAAAGAAAATATTTGCAAAAAAAATTTTTTCATGGGTAAACCTATGACTGATTCATGTTGCTATTTGTTAGAAACCAAGACAATACTGTAAATCAATTATTCTTCAATTAAAAATAAATTTATTAAGTTCAAAAAAAAGAAGTTGTGGTACATACACAATGGAATATTACTCAGATATAAAAAAGAATGCATTTGAGTCTGTTCAAATGAGGTAGATGAAACTAGAGCCTATTACACAGAGTGAAGCAAGTCAGATTAACACCAAAGCAGTGTATTAATGCATACATATAGAATTTAGAAAAAGTAATGATGACCCTATATGCAAGACAGCAAAAGAGACACAGATGTAAAGAAGAGACTTTTGGACCATGTGGGAGAAGGTGAGGGTGTGACAATATGAGAGAATAGCTTTGAAACATGTATATTACCATATGTAAAATAGATGACCAGTGCAAGTTTGGTGCATGAAACAGGGCACTCAAAGCTGGGGCTCTGGGAAAACTCAGAGGGATGCAGTGGGGAGGGTGTTGGGAGGGGAGTTCAGTATGGGGGACACAGGTACACCTGTGGCTCATTCATGTCGATGTATGGCAAAAACCACCACAATACTGTAAAGTAATTAGCCTCCAATTAAAATAATTAAAACAGATAAAATCGCCCAGGAAAGAATGTCCACATGGATAAAGATTAAGGAGAAGTGATTGAATCTTGCGCCAGGGTATCATTACCCACCAGTCAGAGTGCTTACTGTTTAAACATCCAGGAACGATCAATGCTGGGGAGGGACTGGGGGAGGTGGGAAGCCTCTGAAGCTGTTGGAGAAAATGAAAAGTGCAGAGTCACATGCAGGACACTCCGGAGTGTCCTTAAGACACCAGAACCAAGCTATCAGATGACCAGGCAATTCTGTGCCTGGATGTATAGGTGGAGAAAGCCTTCTTTCCAAAGGACCCAGGCACTGCAAGGTCACCTCAGCACGCGCTCCTTCACAGAGCCAAGGTAGGAACACGGCAATGGAAAAATGAAAGCACGAGCAGCACGTGATCCAGAATCATGGAACGTGGCTCAGCTGTCAAGAAGAAGGCAATAATGTGAACCGTTCAAGCAACACGAATAGACCTATGTATAACCAGACTAAATAAAAAATATTACACAGAGAAAGACAAACAAAATGGAATGTTAAACACAATAAAAGACATTACATTAAAGGGAGAAATACATTGAGAAACTGAAACAAGCTTCTGCTTACCAAAGGGAAAAAGTGGGGGGAAAAAACGGGTTTAGGAGGAGGGAGTAAACTATACACGGTTCTGCCTATTAAAATAGGTCATCAACAAAATGCTAGTCCAAATGCTTTAATAACCTGTATGCGAATGATAGTTCCAAAAACTCGGCATGTGTAGATGTATTGATGCACCCTCCATCTATACCTGTAAAACAAACACACTGTAAATCAATGATATTCCTATAAAATTCAAAATGCAATAAAGAAAGACCTGTACTCCCTTCTCCTCTCTAAACTGCTTCAGCCCCATTGGAGTCCAGTCCCCACAGCTGGACCAGGCTTGGATCCCAAGGCTGAGTATGGTGAGATTTGGGAGGAGTAGAGGATGTTCTAGCATTTGAGCCCTCTTTTGGGCCTATGTTTATTCTCCTCACTGGGTAGGAACATATTTTTCTGATGCAGCTGGGCCAGCCAGGAGCCCACCCGGTCTTAGTGGACCCACGTCCTGGTGGTACCGTGGACACAAAAACTTGGAAAACTACTGTCCAGGTCTACAGGTGATGCCAGGCCTTTACTCCAACTCCTTGCTTCAAAGGCCTACCCTAGGAAGGACAACACTGAAAAATCAAGATATCAGATGATCAGGCAATTCCATGCCTGGGTATACAGGCAGAGCCAATCTTAATTCCAAAAGAGGCGGGCACTGCAGCCTTCACTACAGCATTCCCTATTCAAGCACACATGTCAAGCAAGTGGAGAGTGTATCCAGGGAGAGATGAAACTGTGACAAAAAGTCCTACAGAGAGACAATGCTATCTCATTGGGCCATAAAGAAAATAAACTAATATCCACCTCAGCAACAGGGATTGGCCCATAGAGGAAGCTACCTGATAAAATAAATTAGACACAGAAAGACAGACATCCCGTGTTACTACCTAGTGGTCGAATGGAAAACTCAGCTAAATGAACTATATTACAAAAGAGAAATTGACTCATCTATGTTAATTTAGGCTCAACAGAAGAAAAAGGTGGGAAAAAAAACTAGAAATTTGAAGGTGTGAATAATATACATACTAATACATATATAAAAGACAACATCAACTAAATGTAAGTGAGAGTAAAAGGAAGGCTGATCATACTGCTTTAATAATCTGAATTAGAATGAAAGCTCCCAAAACATGACACGTGTAGATGTATCAATGAGTTGACTGTCTGCACACACATGAAACAGGACACGGTAAATCAATGATATTGCTAGAGCTTTTAAATTGAAACAGAGAAGGCCAAAGCAAAAAACAACAAAAAAAGAACTGCGCTCTCTGCTCCTCTCTAAAGGCCTTTAGCCTGGTTGGCGTCACGTCCCTGTGGCCTGAGCAGGCTGGGATCCCAAGGCTGAAATATGGTGGATTCAGGGAGGAAGGGAGGGTGTGCCAGCATCTGAGCCCCTCTCAGACCTGTATTCCTCGCTCCTCTCTGCATGGGAAAACAAATTTCCCGATGCAGATGGACCAGCCAGCACCCAACCCAATCTGAGTGCACCCAAATACTGATGGAGCCCCCAGGGAGAAGGAGTTTGGGAAACCCAGCTGCTCTCCTCCTCTCCAGGTGATGGAGATTCTGAATGCAGCTTCCTTGTTTCCAGGGCCTCCCCTAGGCAGGACCACACCCTCCAGGGAACCTGGATGCAGGCCTTCAGACTTGTTTTCGCTGTGAGGGCTGAGAAGGAAGCCCTAGGAAGACAGAAGCCCTCAGGCGTTATTCTGGCCCAGGACATTCCCAATGACAACCCTGGAAGCCCAGATCCAGTGGGGCTCAGCTTTCCCCAGCAATCAGTTAGGCGTGGGAAAGTGCTGCCGCCTTGTGGACATTTGTGTAACTACAGTGGTCACACCACTGCTTCTGGGCACTGACTCTTCCTTCTCAAGGCTGGAAGGGCTGGGAAGGACCCTGGGCCCACAAGAAACAGTCAGGAGGAAGGAGCAAGAGGGAGGAGAAAAAAGCAAAT
This sequence comes from Bison bison bison, assembly GCF_000754665.1. Lineage (NCBI taxonomy): Eukaryota > Metazoa > Chordata > Mammalia > Artiodactyla > Bovidae > Bison > Bison bison. The sequence goes on along the minus strand of NW_011495025.1, from coordinate 6,618,097 downwards.
CAGGACGACTTTCCAGAGGCCAATCTCAACAGTTAAGTATGACTCATACCAAGTAAACGTAAAAAACAGGAAAAACATTTAAAATCGCCCAGGAAACGAATATCCACATAGATAACGACTGAGGAGAAGTGATTGAATCTTGCACCCAGGGGTATCATTACCCACCAGTTCAGAGTGCTTATCATGTAAACATCCAGGAACAATAAATTCTGGGGAAGGTCTAGGGGAGGTGGGAAGCCTCGGAATCTGTTGCAGAAAATGAAAAGTGCACAGAGTCACATGCAGAACACTCCAGAGCGTCCTTAAGACACTGAATCCAAGCTGTCTGATGACCAGGCAATTCTGTGCCTGGATGTATAGGTGGAGAAAGCCTTCTTCCCAAAGGACCAGGCACTGCAAGTTCACCTCAGCACACACCCTTTCAAAGAGCCAAGGTAGGAACACGGCGATGGGAAAAGAAAGCATGAACAAAACGTGATACAGAGGAAAAGTGGAATATGACTAAGCTATAGAGAAGAATGCAATAATATGTACCTCAGCAACATGAATGGGCCTGTGTATGACCATACTAAATAAAATATATTACACAGAGAAAGGCAAACGTCAATGTTATTGCGTAGTAGTGAAATGGGCTGCTCAATGAAAGGAGTTACACTAAAGGGAGAAATACATGGAGAAGTTTAAACAAACTCTCCAAAGGGAAAAAGTGCGGGGAAAAAAACCCCACAGATTTAGGAGGTGGGAGTAACCTATACATGCCCATAGCTATTAAAATAAGTCACCAACAAAATGCTAGTCCAAATGCTTTAATAACAATAGTTCCAAAAACTTGGCATCTGTAGATGTATTGATGAATCCCCTGTCTGTACCTGTGCTGGAAAATAAACACCACACTGTAAATCAATGATATTCCTATAAAATTCAAAATGCAGTAAAGAAAAAGAGCTGTGCTCCCCACTCCTCTCTAGACTCCTTCAGCCCAACCAGGCTTGGATCCCAAGGCCGAAGTAAGGTGGGATTTCAGGAGGAGAAGAGGATGTTCTAGCATTGAGCCCTCTTTTGGACCTGTATTTCTTGCTCCCCTCTGGGTAGGAACACATTTTCCTGAGGCAGATGGACCATCCAGGAGCCGACCCAATCTTAGTGGACCCACGTCATGGTGGTACCCGTGGACACAAAAATTTAGAAAACCCAGCTGCTGTCCAGGTCTGCAGGTGATGGCCATCCTTTACTCCAACTCCTTGTTTCAAAGGCCCACCCTAGGAAGGACGACACTGAAAAATCAAGATATCAGATGATCAGGCAATTCTGTGCCTAGGTATATAGGCAGAGCCAATCTTATTCCCAAAGAACAGGCACTGCAGCCATCACTACGCACTCTCTTCAAGCACACAAGTCAGGCAAGTGGGAGTGTACCCAGGGAGAGATGAAAATAGGACAAAAAGTTGCCCAGAGAGACAAAGCGATCTGGCAGAACCATGACGAAGAATGAATGGACATCCACCTCAGCAGCTCGGATGGACACTTATATACAAATACTAAATAAATTAATTAGATATAGAAACACAAACATTTTGTGGTATTATTAGTGATGGAATGGAAAACTCAGCCAAATGAACTACATTAGAAAAGAGAAACTGGCTTATTTACCTTATGCTCAATAAAGGGAAAAGGAGGGGAAAAAACCCAGAAATTTGAAGGCGTGAATAATCTACACACACTAATACATGTATAAAAGACAACATCAACTAAATGTAATTGAGAGTAAAAGGAAAGCTGGTCATAATGCTTTAATAACTTGAATTAGAATGAAAGCTCCAAAAATATGGAACCTGTAGATGTATCAATGAATTGCCTGTCTCTACACAAGATCATGGCATCTGGTCCCATCACTTTATGGCAAATAGATGGGGAAACAGTGGAAACAGTGACAGACTTTATTTTGGGGGGCTCCAAAATCAGTGCAGATGGTGACTGCAACCATGAAATTAAAAGACACTTGCTCCTTGGAAGAAAAGCTATGACAAACCTAGACAGCATATTAAAAAGCAGAGGCATTATTTTGCTGA
>NW_011495025.1:6615477-6615928 GCF_000754665.1 Bison bison bison | reverse complement strand
AATTGACACTTTTGAACTGTGGTGCTGGAGAAGACTCTTGAGAGTCCCTTGGACTTCAAGGAGATCAAACCAGTCCATCCTAAAGGAGATCAGTCCTGAATATTCATTGGAAGGACTGATAGTGAAGCTGAAGCTCCAATACTTTGGACACCTGATGCAAAGAACTGACTCATTGGAAAAGACCTTGATGCTGGGAAAGATTGAAGGCGGGATGATAAGGGGATGACAGAGGATGAGACGGTTGGATGGCATCACCAACTCAATGGACATGAATTTGAGTAAACTCCAGGAGTTGGACAGGGAGGCCTGGCATACTGCAGTCCGTGGGGTCACAAAGAGTCAGAAATGACTGAGCAACTGAACTGAACTGACACATACAATAAAAAATACACTGTAAAACAATGATATTCCTGTAAAATTTTAAATGTAACAAAGAGGAAAAAAGAAAAAA
>NW_011495025.1:6604570-6615377 GCF_000754665.1 Bison bison bison | reverse complement strand
CTCCTTTAGTCTGGTTGATGCCACATCCCTGCAAGCCTGAGTAAGTTGAGATCCTGAGGCTGAAATATGGTGGGGTTCAGGGAGGAAGGGACAGTGTCTCAGCATCTGAGCTCCTTTCAGACCTGTATTCCTCGTTCCTCTCTGCATGGGAACACAAATTCTCCGATGCAGACAGATCAGCCAGGACCCAACCCAATCTTAATGCACCCATTTAATGATGGAGGCCCTGGGCAGAAGGAGTTTGGAAAACCCAGCTGCTCTCCTCCTCTCCAGGTAAGGAGATCTGTAATGCAACTTCCTTGTTTCAAAGGCCTCCCCTAGCCAGGACTCCCTCCAGGGGACCTCCATGCAGGGCTTCAGACTGTTCCTGAGGTGAAGGCTCAGAGGGAAGCCCTAGGAAGACAGAAGCCCTCAGGCATTATTCTGGCCCAAGACATTCCCAGTGACAACCGTGGAAGCCCAGATCCACTAGGGTTCTGCTTTCCCCAGAACCAGAACTGGGCATGAGAAAGTGCTGCCGCCTTGTGGACAGTAACTAAATGGTCACATCAGTGCTTCTAGGCACTGAAAGTTCACAAAGCCTGAAGGGCTGGGAAGGACCCCGGCCCACAAGAGACGATTGGGAGGAAAGAGCAGGGGCAAAAACAGTGCAAATCAGGACATCTTTCCAGAGGCCAATCTCAGCAGTTAAGTATGACTCACACCAAGTAAACGAAAGAAATGAAAAAAAAAAAAAAAATTCAACATCACCCAGGAAAAGAACATCCACATCCATAAAGATTAAGGAGAAATGACTGAATCTTGCACGCAGGGGTATCATTACCCACCAGTCAGAGTGCCTATCGTTTAAACATCCAGAACAATAAATGCTGGGGAAGGTCTGGGGGAGGTGGGAAGCCTCCTAAGCTGTTGGAGAAAATGAAAATTGCATAGAGCCACAAGCAAAACACTATGGAGCGTCCCTTAAGACACTGACAACCAAGCCACCTGAGGATCAGGCAGTTCTATGCCTGGGCATACCAGGGGAGAAAGCCTTCTTTCAAAAAGACCCAGGTCCTGCAAATTCACGTCAGCATGCACTCCTTCAAAGAGCTGACGTACGAACATGGCGATGGAAAAATGAAAGTGGAGCAAAAAGTGATAGAGAAATACTGGAATATGACTAAACCATAAAAAAGAACACAGCAACGTGTACCTCAGCAACATGAATGCACCTAAGTATGATGATACTGAGTAAAATGTAGCACCCATAGAGAGATAAACAAAGTGTTATCGCATAGTAGTGGAATGGAAAACTCAACAAAGGGAACTACATTACAGGAGGAAATACACACAGAAACCTAAAAAACAAACATAGATAACCAGAGGCAAAAGGTGGGAAAAACAAAACAAACCCCCCCCCCCAAACCTGAAATTAGGAGTTGGGAGAAAGCTACAGACGCTAATATATATTAAAATAGGTCATCAACAAAATGCTAGTCCAAATGCTTTAATAACCTGCATTAGAACAAAAGTTTCCAAAACTTGACATTTGCAGATGTGTCAATGAATCCCCTGTGTGTACCTGTACAACAAAAACATACTGTAAACCAGTGCTGTTCCTATAAAATCAAAACAATTAAAAAAAAAAAGAGCTGCACTCATCACTCTTCATTCAACTCCTTCAGCTCAGTTGGGGTCCCATCCCAGCAACCAGACCAGGCTTGGATCCCAAGACTGAAACATGGTGGGTTTAGGGAGGAGCAGTGGATAGTCTAGCATTTGAACCCTCTTTCAGGCTAGTATTTCTTGCTCCCCTCTGGGTGGGAACACATTTTCCTGATGCAGATGGGCCAGCCAGGAGCCAACCCAATCTTAGTGGACCCAAGTCAGGTGGTACCTGTGGACCCAAAAACTTGGAAAACCCAGCTGCTTTCCAGGTCTTCAGGTGATGCCCATCCTTTACTCCATATCTCCTGGTTTCGAAGGTCTACCCTAGGAGGGACGACAATGAAAATCAAGATATCAGATGATCAGGCAATTCTATGCCTGGGTATATAGCAGAGCAAATCTTAATTCCAAAAGAGGCAGGCTCTGCAACCTTCACTACGGCATTCACTATTCAAACACCCAACTCAAGGAAGCGAGGAATATATCCAGGAAAAGATGAAAGTATGAGAAAAAGTTGCACAGAGAGACAGTATAATCTGACTGGGCCATAAATAGGAAAGAACTGATATCGATCTCAGCAACAGGAATGGACCCATATATGAAAAGACTAAATAAAATAAAGTTGACTTAGAAACGCAAACATCCTGTGTTACTATTTAGTGGTGGAATGGGAAAACTTAGCAAAATGAACTTAGGGCCCAACCCCGTCTGAGTTCACCCAAGTAAGGATGGAGGCCCTGGGCAGGAGGAGTTAGGAAAACCCAGCTGCTCTCCTCCTCTCCAGGTGATGGAGATCCTGAGTGCAGCTTCCTTGTTACAAAGTCCTTCCCGAGAGGGAACAACAGCCTCCAGGGAGCCTCCATGCAGGGCCTCAGACTTGGTACCGTGGTGAGGGCTCAAAGGGAAGCCCTAGGAAGACAGAAGCCTTCAGGCCTTTTTCTGGCCCAGAACATGCCAAATGACAGCCTGGAAGCTGGCACGAAGGCTCAGCTTTCCCCAGCCACCAGATTTGGGCAAGGAATATGCAGAAGGCCTGGGGGCTGTCAATGACACCAGCCCTCAGGAAATAGGCTGGGAAATGTACTCCAACGGGAACTGAAATCAAGATGAGTTTTCAGAGGCCTATTTCAACAGGTAAGCATGACACGAACCATTTACAATCAAACAGGATATAAAGACACCTCCCAGAGTCTGGTCTACAGTGTTAATGATCAGAGACAAGGGACTCAAATGGCAAAGTATCACCTCACGCCAGTCAGAGGGAGGGTGTATCAATATCACTTTTATGAACCAAAACCACTGGAGTGGGTGCTGGGTAAAGGAAAAGATCCTAAGCTGTCCGTGGTTAAGAAAAATGTAAAGAACTACCTGGACAAAAGTGCTGAGCTTCCTTGGAAACTATGAATAAAAATAAGGCAGTCAGATCGTCAGGCACATCCACGCCAGGCCCTCTATGCAGAGGAAACCTCCAATGGAGGACACAGGCACCCCAACATTCCCCCCAGCACCCAATACTGACAAAAGTCAAGACAATGAAGAGGCCAAAATGTCCATGGAGTGATGAATGGATAAGGAAGACCTGCTCCAGAGAGACAAGGTAAACTTAGTCATAAAGAAACATAACCAAGCAACTCTTCTCATTAACACGGACGGAAGGAAGGAAAGCACGTTGACGGACAGATAAAGGCAAGTGTCATGTGATACACTTGGAGGTGGATTTTATGCAGCAATTCACAACTGAGAAACAGACTCAGACTTTAGAAGACATACTCATTAAAGAGAAAAGGTGGGAGAAGATAAAGTCCAAGTGGCTGAAACTTATACACATATGCGCACACACACACATAAATAGAATAGGTCACCAAAATAGCCCGACTCTGTATCACGGGAAATTATACTCAACTTGCTTCCAGAAAGGCTATGAAAACTAAAGCTCTCTTCAGACGCAGGCCAGCCCACCAGAAGCAAAAGCAAGCATAGTGTATCCCAAATATGGTAAAATCCCTTCTCTGGAGGAGCTTAGAGAGCCAGCTGTTGTCCTGGTTTCCAAATGATGTGGATTCCTGCTCCAGTCTCCTCCTCTAAAAAGCCTCGCCTAAAAACACCAGAATTCTCAAGAAAGATTTTGCAACAGGTTAAAACTGGTCCCACATGAAGAGCACAGCCAAGAAGGATGAAGACAGAAGCCTTGGGCCTTTTGATGGTACGTGGCATTCCAAATCACAACTCAGGGGGCCCGGTGTCACTGAGGTTGTGGTTGGCCCCTCAACCAGAGTTCCAAAGGAAGCAGCCATATCGCCTTCAGACATTTTGGATAACAAACACTGACGTCTCAGCATCTGGGCAGAAAATATGCCCAAGGCATAGGGGATGCAACTGACACTCATGGTCCTAAAAGGTTCTGGGGGAGCCATCAAAAATAACTGAAATCAGGGTAAGTTTTGGGGGCCAATTTCAAGAGGTAAATACCACTCACATTGTAGCAAATTATAAAACACTGGCAAGATAAAACCTAGGACAGCGTGGTCCACATTGCTAATGATTAGAGGCAAGACACTTAAAATGGGAAGGAAGTATCCCCTCACACCACCCAAATTGGTTCTCCTTCAAATATTTACAAACAATAAATGCCAGAGTGGGCATGAGGGGGAATAGGAGCCTCCTAAGCTGTCATAAGTGGAAATGCAAATTGTAAAGGACCACATGGAGCAGAGTATGGAAGATCCTTAGGAAACAAGATATACAGCAATCGCACCTTCAGCATTCGCACATCTGGACCCCTCTCCTGAAACCTCCTTCACTGGGAGGAACACAGGGACCTGAACGTTTCCCACAGCACTTAGTTCTGACGACAGCCAGGATACAGAAGTGGCCCAAACTTCCATGGACAGATGGATGGATAAGGATGTAGTGCCACAGAGAGACAATCAAATCTTAGCCACAAAGGAGGAGAAAATAAGGCCTTTCTCAGCACCATGGATGGAAGTCAGTAAAGTAAGTGAGACAGATGGGCAATCAGCCTGTGATGTCACTTAGAGATGGAATGGGAAAACTCATCTTATGAATGAATTTAGAACAGAGAAATTGACCCAGAGATATTAAAAAACGAAGCCAGGGTTTCCAAAGAAGAAAGGTGTAAAGGAAAGATAAATTAGAAGGTGGTTGAATCCTATACATACTAATAGATACTTCTCTGTCTCTGTGTGTGTGTGTGTGTATGTAAAATAGATCATCAAGAAGACCACTGAATTATCACAGGGAATTTGACTCAGCTGGCTTTAATAACGTCTAGGGGTATAGAAGCTAAAAATAATGGGTATGTTTAGAGGCATAATGAAACTCCTTACTGTACATCTGAAACAAACATTGTAAACCAAGGGTATTTCTAGAAAAATTAAATGCAAAGTTTAAGAGGAAAAAAAAAAAAAAGACAACAACCATTGCCTACTCTACTGCTTTCTAGCCTCTTTTCCCCGAGCTAACATCAATCTCTGCAGGCTGACTAGGCTTGGTCTCAAGGCAGGGATGTGCTGGGGCTCAGGGAACCAGGAAGGTGTCTCTGGAACACGAACCCCCTTTGCACCTGTGCTGCCCAGTCGAATCTGACTGGGACCACAGTCTCCACATGCAGGCCAACCCCCAAGAGCAAATTCAAGCCTAGTGCATCCCAGGTATGGTCAAGCCTCTGCGCTGGAAGAGCTTTGAAAATCCAGCTGGTCTCCAGGTCTCCCCCTGATGTGGATCCCTATTCCAGTTGCCTTTTTCAAAACCCTCCCCTAAAAACGACAGCCACCTCAAAGACAGCGATTTTTCAGAGATCAACATTTGTCACAAGGGAAGTGTCAGGGGGATAGAAGCCCTTGGGAGTTCCTCTGGCACGTGGCATTCCAAATGACAACTCAGGAAGGCCAGTTTCAATAAGGCTCCTTTGGCTCCATTAAAGAGTGGGGAATGCGGAAGTGCTGCCGCCTTGTGGACACATCTCATAACAGCAACACTGAAACTGCTGCAGGGCAAGGAATATTCAGAAGGCTTGGGGGCTGTCAATGACAGGGGCATTCAGGAAATAGTCTGGGAAAAGTACCGCTCCAGGGAGACAAGGTAACTTAGCCATTAAGAATAATAAATAAAACACCTTTCTTTATAACATGGATGGAAGTAAGTAAAGCACTTCGACAGAGAAAGGCAAGTGTCATGGTATCATTTAGAAGAGGGATTTATGTACCAATTTACAAATGTGAGATAGATTCAGGGACATTAGAAACAAACAGTCTTATTTAAGTGCAAGTTGGAAGGAGATGATAAATTTCAAGGCAGCTGAGAACTGTAAATTCACACACACTTGCATACACATGTACACAAACACACACACACCCAGATCAGTCACCAACACAGATCTACTCTATATCACCAGAATTTCTACTCAAAATGCTTCAATAAGATCTATGGAAACAGAAGCTGAAATTAATGTGTAGATATAAATCTTCTTTCTGTTCCTCTGAAACAGATAATACATTGTAAATCAATGTTACCCCTAGAGAAAGAAAAATAAAATTTAGAAACAAAAAGTTTAATCTAGTGTTTTCTTTCTTCCTTTTCTTTTGCTAGTGTCATAGCCATGCAGCATGAGCAAGCCTGGGGTCAAAGCTGGAATATGTGGGGCTCGGGAGGAAGAGGCGTTTGTCCCAGCACTTCGATGCCCATGTGGAATGGTGGTACCTGGTTTCCTCGCATGAAACTCCAATCTCTAGAGTCAGGAGGACCCTCCAGAAGCTAAAGCAAGTGTGGTACACCTCAAGTATATGGTATAGCCCCCTTGCTGGAAGAGCTTAGAAAGCCAGCTGTTCTCCTGGTTTCAGATCATGCAGATTCCTCTTCCAGCCTCCTCCTTTAAAAGACCTCTCCGGAAAACAACAGCATTCAATATAGTGATTTTTTAGAGGAAAGATCTGTGCTGGGGGAACAGTTGGGGGAAGAAGTCTGAAGACAGAAGCTGTAGGGCTTTTTGTTGGCACATGACATTCCAAATTATAACCCGTCACCCCAAGTTTCATTAAGACTCTGGCTGGCCCATTAACCAGAATTCCACAGAAGCGGTGATACTGCCTTCAGAAATACTGACATCTCAGCCTCTGGGGACACACTATTCCCACCACCCTAGAGATTGTGAATGACACTTGCCATCAAAAAATATCCTGGGAGAGCAATCAGAAGAAATTTAAATCAGGATGAGTTTTCAGAGGCCAATTTCAAGAGGTCAGTATTACAGCATTGAAATTTTTTTAAAATAGAAAGATATAACCTGGTAAACAATAGTCTACTTTGCTAGTGATTAGAGATAAGCGACTTAAAATTGCAAGGAAGTATCACCTCACACCACACAAAGCGGTTATCCTTAAAATATTTACAAACAATAAATGCCAGATTGGGTGTTAAGAAGAAAGAGGACTCCTGTGCTGTTAGTTGGACAGAGGAGCCTGGTGGGCTACAGTCCATGGGGTCGCAAAGAGTCGGACACGACTGAGTGGCTTCACACACACACACACACAAATAATTCAATGGAGAGTTGTACAGAGTTTCCTTAGGAAACTAAAAGCAGAGCATTCAATTCTTCAGGCATTCTCATGCCTGGGCATACACTTGGAGAAAACTTTTCTTTGAAAAGACACTACACCCTACCATTCCCCAGAGCACTCACTATTTACAACAGCTAAGACACTGAAGCAGCTGAAATGCTGTGAACAGATGCATGGATAAAAGACTACCAGAGAGACAATGGATATTTAGCCAAAAAGAAGAATAAAACAAAGCCTTTCTCAGCAACATGGAGGAACTCCGAGATGTCATTCTAATTATATAATTTATAGAAAGACAACCAACCATCTTGTGATTTTTTTTACAGGTGGAATCGAAACCTCATACCAACGAACTAGTTTACAAAAGAGAAGTAGACTCATAATTAGAAAAGAAACTTAGGCTTACTTACGGGAAAAGTGAGAGGAGAGGATAAATTAGGAGTTTTTAGAAAACTATACGACTGAAGCGACTTAGCAGCAGCAGCAAACTATACACACTAATTTATATATAGGAAACAGATCATCCGTGGAGACCTACTCTATATTACAGACCGATTCTGTATTGTTTTGGTTGACATAGTTTAGTAACTTCTATGGGAACAGAAGCTGAAGAACATGTGTATGTGTAGATATATATCTGAATCCCCTTTTGTACCAGTGAAAACAGCATAGCAGTGTAAATCATCAATACTTTCAGAAATTGATAAAAATATTTTTAAAGAAATTAAAAAAAATTTTTAAAAGAACTGCCTACTGTACTTCTCTCTTGCCTTTTTTCCCAGGCTAGTGTCACAAAACTGCAGCCTGAATAGGCGTGTATTTCAAGGCTGGAATGTCGTCAAGCTGCGGGAGCAGGGGTGGTTGTCCTAGCACATCTGTGCCCTTTTGACCTGAGTTGCCATGTCCCCTCCCCAGGAAGGACAGTGTTCATCACCAGATGTGCCCTCAGAGAGCTAAACCAAGCCCTGAGTAAGGTGTAGCCCCTGGGCTGCAAGAGCTTTGAAAAGCCAGCTGGTCTCCAGGTGATGCGGATCCCTACTCCAGTCTCCTTCTTTAAAAGGCCTCCCCTAAGGATGGTAACTGCAGCCATGAAATTAAAAGACGCTTACTCCTTGGAAGAAAAGTTATGACCAACTTTGATAGCATATTAAAAAGCAGAGACATTACTTTGTTAACAAAGGTCCGTCTAGTTAACGCTATGGTTTTTCTAGTAATCATGTATGGATGTGAGAGTTGGACCATAAGGAATGCTGAGTGCCAAAGAATTGATCGGAGAAGGCAATGGCACCCCACTCCAGTACTCTTGCCTGGAAAATCCATGGACAGAGGAGCCTGGTAGGCTGCAGTCCATGGGGTCGCTAAGAGTTGGACATGACTGAGCGACTTCACTTTCACTTTTCTCTTTCATGCATTGGAGAAGGAAATGGCAGCCCACTCCAGTGTTCTTGCCTGGAGAATCCCAGGGACAGTGGAGCCTGGTGGGCTGCCGTCTATGGGGTTGCACAGAGTCGGCCACGACTGAAGTGACTTAGCATTAGCATTAGCAAAGAATTGATGCTTTTGAACTGTGGTGCTGGAGGAGACTCTTGAGAGTCATTTGGACTGCAAGGAGATCCAACCAGTCCATCCTAAAGGAAATCAGTCCTGAATATTCATTGGAAGGACTGATGTTGAAGCTGAAACTCCAATACTTTGGCCACCTGATGCGATGAGCTGACTCATTTGAAAAGACCATGATGCTGGGAAAGATTGAAGGCGGGAGGAGAAGGGGATGACAGAGGATGAGATGGTTGGATGGCATCACCAACTCAATGGACATGAATTTGAGTAAACTCCGGGAGTTGGTGATGCACAGGGAGGCCTGGCATGCTGCAGTCCATGAGGTTGCAAAGAGTCAGACACAACTGAGCTGAACTGGACTGAAGGATGACAGCCAACATAACAAAGTGATTTTATAGGGGCTCAAATTCATCCTGGGATGAAGGGTAAGGGGGTAAAAGTACAAAGACAGAGCCCTTAGGCTTTTTCTGGCACATGACATAGTGAAAGTGAAAAGTGAAAGTCGCTCAGTTGTGTCTGACTCTCTGCGACCATATGGACTCTACAGTCCCTGGAATTCTCCAGGCCAGAATACTGGAGAAGCCTTTCCCTTCTCCAGGGGATCTTCCCAACCCAGGGATCAAACCCAGGTCTCCCGCATTGCAGGCGGATTCTTTACCAGCTGACCCACCAGGGAAACCACAAGGGAAGCACCCCACCCCCAATTTATAAATCAGGAATCCAAGTTTCTCCAAGGCTCCTGTTGCCCCATAAGCCAGATTTGGGCATGAAGAAGTGCTGCCGCCTTGTGGACATTTCCTGTAACAGCAACTCTAAAACCTCTGCTGCTGGGCACTGAATATTCACAAGGACTGGTGGTGCTAGAATGACATAGTGAAAATGAAAGTCGCTCAGTAGTGTCTGACTCTTTGCAACCCCATGGACTATACAGTCCTTGGAATTCTCCAGGCCAGAATATTGGAATAGACCCTCAAGAAATATCCTGGGGGAGGTAAGTAAAAAAGTATTCACACCAGGACAACTTTCCAGAGGCCAATTTTAAGGGTAAATATTAGTCTCACTATTTTGAAAAAATTAAGAAAAGAAAAACTACAGGAAACAATGGTCAACATTGCTAATGATGAGACAATGACTCAAAATTGCAATGAAGTATCACCTCACACCAGGAACTTCCTTAATGGCTCAGCAAGTAAAGAATCTGCCTGTAATGCAGGAGACATAGGTTCAATCACTGGGTTGGGAAGATCCCCTGGAGAAGGAAATGGCTACCCACTCTAGTATTCTTGCCTGAAAGATCCCATGGATAGAGGAGCCTGGTGAGCTACAGTCCATGGGGTTGCAGAGAGTCAGACACAACAGCAAACAAGCACATCACCTCACTCCAGTGAGACTAATTATCATTAGAACATCTACGAACAATAAAAGCTGGAGAGAACGTGAGAAGAGGAAGCTTCCTATGCTATTGGTGGGAATACAAAGTGTAAAGAGCTACGTGAGAACAGTAAATATGTTTTTTTAAATAAAGTAAAAGTAGAGAAAGCAGATGATCAAGCATTTTCACACCAGGGCATATGTTCTGAGAAAACCATAATTCAGAATACCACATACACCCAACATTACTGCAGCACTGTTTATAATTGACAAGATGTGGTAACAAGGAAAATGTTTAATGACAGGTGAATGAACAAAGGAGATGTGACATATAGAGACAGTAGAATATTACTTAGCCTTAAGAAAGAAAGTTATTCGTAGCAACATGGATAAATCTGGAGATGATCATGCTACATGAATAAATCAGACAGAGGAAGACAATATATCATAATTATTTGTTGTTCAGTCACTCAGCCATGTCCAACTCTTTTCGAACCCATGGATTGCAGCATTCCAGGCTTCCCTGTCCTTCACTATCTCCCAGAGCTTGCTCAAACCAATGTCCATTGAGTCAGTGATGCCATCCAACCATCTCATCCTCTGTTGTCCCCTTCTCCTCCTGCCTTCAATCTTTCCTAGCATCAGGGTCT
>NW_011495025.1:6599664-6604470 GCF_000754665.1 Bison bison bison | reverse complement strand
CTTGCAGTCCAAGGGACTCTCAAGAGGCTTCTCCAACACCACAGTTCAAAAGCATAAATTCTAAAAAACCCAAAAAAAAGCATAAATTCTTCAGTGCTGCTCAGCCTTCTTTATGGTCCAACCCTCATATCCATACATGAATACTGGAAAAACCTTAGCTTTGACTATATATATCTTTGTCAGTAAAATAACATCTATGCTTTCTAATACACTGTCTAGGTTTGTCATAGCTTTTCTTCCAAGGAGCAAGCATCTTTTAATTTCATGGTTGCAGTCACCATCTGCAGTGATCTTGGAGCCCAAGAAAATAAAGTCTGTTACCTTTTCCATTGTTTTCCCATCTATATGCCATGAAGTGATGAGACAGGATGACATGATCTTAGTTTTCTGAATGTTAACTTTTAAGCCAGGTTTTTCACTCTTCTCTTCCACATTCATCAAAAGGCTCTTTAGTTCCTCTTTGCTTTCTGCCATATGGGTGGTGTCATCTGCATATCTGAGGCTATTGATATTTCTCTTGGCAATCTTGATTCCAGCTTGTGCTTCATCCAGCCTGGCATTTTGCATGATGTACTCTGCATGTAAGTTAAATAAGCAGGGTGACAATATACAGCCTTGATGTACTCCTTTCCGAATTAGAACCAATCCATTGTTTTATGTCCGGTTCTAGCTATTGCTTCTTGACCTGCATACAGGTTCTCAGGAGGCAGGTCAGGTGGTCTGGTATTCCCATCTCTTGAAGAATCTTCCACACTTTTCTGTGATCCACATAGTTAAAGGCTTTAGTGTCATCAATGAAGCAGAAGTAGATTTCTTCTGGAATTCTCTTGCTTTTTCTATGATTCAACAAATGTTGGCAATTTGATCTCGGGCTCCTCTGGCTTTTCTAAATCCAGCTTGAACATCTGGAAGTTCTTGGTTCATGTACTGTTGAAGCCTAGCTTGGAGAATTTTGAGCATTATTTTGCTATCCTGTGAAATGAGTGCAATTCTGCAGTAGTTTGAACGTTCTTTGGCATTGCCCTTCTTTGGGATTGGAATGAAAACTGACTTTTTCCAATCGTGTGGCCACTGCTGAATTTTCTGAATTTGCTGGCATATCGAGTGCAGCACTTTCTCATCATCATCTTTTGGGATTTGAAAACCTCGCTGGAATTCCATCACCTCCACTAGCTCTGTTCGTAGTGACGCTTCCTAAGGCCCACTTGACTTCACACTCCAAGATGTCTGGCTCTAGGTGAGTGATCACATTCATGTGATCATGATTACATGTGGAATATCATATACTCACATAGACCCACAGAGAACATACTAGTGGTTACCAGTGGGGACAGTGAAGTGAGGAGGCAGAGACTGTTGTCTCTCTCAGTCTAATACCCCCCTATGTATAAAATAAACAAACAAGGATATCTTGTACAACATAGGGAAATACATCTATTATTTTTTTTCTTAGGTTGTTTTTCCCTTTGGCCATGCCACAGAGCACATGGGATCTTAGTTTCCCAACCAGGGATCAAACTCACTTCCTGCATTTAAAGCATTGGGTCTTATCCAGTGGACCATCATAGAATTCCCTGTTTTGTAGTAACTTTAAGTGGAACATAATCTATACAAATATTAAATTATCCCTGAGGTTAAATGTAATATTGTAATTCAACTATACTTCAGTTTAAATATATATATAACGGATTTTTAAAAGTTTGATTATATACTTTGTATATGAGAGTTGTGTTAACTTTCAGGCATATATAGGATAAATTGAATGATCAGATAAAAGATTTTCCATACAAAAATACTTGCCTGACTAGTTTATTATAAGGCACTGCTGTTGCCGCTGCTGTCGCTTCAGTCGTGTCTGACTCTGTGCGACTCCATAGACGGAAGCCCACCAGGCTCCGCCGTCCCTGGGATTCTCCGGGCAAGAACACTGGAGTGGGTTGCCATTTGCTTCTCCAATGCATAAAAGCGAAAAGTGAAAGTGAAGTCGCTCAGTCATGTCCGACTCTTTGCGACCCCATGGACTGCAGCCCACCAGGCTCCTCCGTCCATGGGATTTTCCAGGCAAGAGTACTGGAGTGGGTGCCACTGCCTTCTCCAGTTATACAGCACAGGAAGACTTTAAGTCAAACCTCTCAAAGAAACAAAGGTATTAATTTATCAAGAAATTATGACAACTATGAATATATATGTATCCATCATTGGAGGCTCTAAATATATAAAGAAAATAGTAACACATATGATGGGGAAAATGTACAGAAATAATGGTAAGAAAAGTCATACCCCACTTTCAACCATGTATGGATCAGGGGTCCCCAGCGTCCCCTGTATAGGAACCAGGCTGCACAGAAGGAGGTGAGTGGTGGGTGAGGGAGCAAAGCTTCATCTGTGTTTATAGCCGCTTCCCATGGCTTGCTTTGTTACCTGAATTCCACCTCCTGCCAGATCAGGGGTGGTATAATCAACATAATGCACTTGAATTATCCCGAAACGACCTTCTACTGCTGCATCCATGTGAAAATTGCCTTCCATGAAACTGGTCCCTGGTCTGAAAAAGGTTGGGGACCACTGATGTAGATCATCCAGACAGAATATCAATCAGAAAGCACTGAATTTGAGCACTTGATATCAAGTGAACCTGACATATATAGTACATTTCACTCAACAGCAGCAAAAGTTCTATTCTTTTGAGGTACACATAGAACATTTTCTAGGATAGATGGAATGTTAAACCACAGAAGTCTTCAAAAATCAAAGAAGATTGAAATCATATCAAGTATCTTTTCTAACTAGAATGGTATGAAACTGAAAATCAATATTAAGAATATTTGAAAATTCAGGAACACTTAGAAATCGAACAACAAGCTTCTGAACAGGCAATGTGTGCAAGAACAAATCAAAATGGAACTAAAAAATATCTTAAAGCAAAAAAAAAAAAAAACAAACTAGAAATACAAAGTACCTAAACTTATAGAAGACGGAAAAATTCAATTCAAAGATTTGTGTTTACAGTGATGAAAGCATATATTAAAAAACAAAGTTCTTGAGAGGGGATCAAGATGATTCAACAGGAAGATACCGAGCTCACCTCCTCTCATGACACACTCAAATTATAACAACTTAAACAGGAATTATCTCTGAGAATGATCTGAAGACTAGCAGAGAAAAATTCCCACAACCAAAAATATGAAGGAGAAACCACAAGGTCGGTAGGAGGACTGGAAAGTTTAGTTAAAACCCACAACTCCAGCACAGTCACTCGCTACTGGAAGGTATCACAACAGCATAGGTCCTCCACGAGGAGGGCAAGGCCTGAGCCCTCCCTCAGGCTGCTCAGCCCAGGGTCCTGCACTGGGGAGAAATGCACACAGGAGATCTGGCTTTGAAAACTCCCAGGGCTTTCTTTCAAGAGAGCTGGAGGCTACAGGAAACAGACTTTGCTCTCTTTCAGTACAGTTCAGTCACTCAGTTGTGTCCGGCTCTTTGTGACCCCACAGACTGCAGCATGCCAGGCTTCCCTATCCATCACCAACTCCTGGAGCTTGCTCAAACTCATGTCCATTGAGTCAGTGATGCCATCCAACCATCTCATCCTCTGTTGCCCTCTTCTCCTCCTGCCCTCAATTTTTCCCAGCATCTGGGTCTTTTCCAATGAGTCAACTCTTCACATCAGGTGGCAAAAGCATTGGAGCTTCAGCTTCAGCAGCAGTCCCTCCAATGACTGTTCAGGGTTGATTTCCTTTAGGATGGACTGGTTTGATCTCCTTGCAGTCGGACTCTCAAGAGTCTTCTCCAACACCACAATTCAAAAGCATCAATTCTTTGGCACTCAGCCCTCTTTATGGTCCAACTCTCACATCCATACATGACTACTAAGAAAACCATAGCTTTGATTAGATGGACCTTTGTCAGCAAAGTAATGTCTCTGCTTTTTCGTATGCTGTCTAGGTTGGTCATAGTTTTTCTTCCAAGGAGAGAGAGTCTTTTAATTTCATGGCTGCAGTCACCATCTGCAGTGATTTTGGAGCCAAAGAAAATACTGTGTCTGTCACTGTTTCCATTTTTCCCCATCTATTTGCCCTGAAGTGATGGGACCAAATGCCATGATATTCGTTTTTTTGAGTGTTGAGTTTTAAGCGAGCTTTTCCACTCTCCTCTTTCACTTTCATCAATAGGCTCTTGAGTACTTCTTTGCTTTCTGCCATAAAACTGGTGTCATCTGAGTATCTGAGGTTGTTGATATTTCACCCAGCAATCTTGACTCCAGCTTGTGCTTCATCCAACCTGGCATTTCACATGATGTACTCTGCATATAAGTTAAATAAGCAGAGTGACAATATACAGCCTTAACATATTCCTTTCCCAATTTGGAACCAGCCTGTTGTTCCATGCTGGTTCTAACTGTTGCTTCTTGTCCTACAAACAGATTTCTCATGAGGCAGGTCAGGTGGTCTGGTATTCCCATCTCTTGAAGAATTTTCCACGGTTTGTTGTGATCCACACAGTCAAAGGCTTTGACATAGTCAATAAAGCAGAAGTAGGTGTTTTTCTGGAACTCTCTTGCTTTTTTGATGATCCAGCGGATGTTGGCAATTTGATCTCTGGTTCCTCTGCCTTTCTAAATCCAGCTTGAACATCTGGAAGTTCACAGTTCACATACTGTTGAAGCCTGGTCTGGAGAACTTTGAGCATTGCTTTGCTAGCATGTGAGATGAGTCCAATTGTGTGGTGGTTTGAGCATTCTTTGGCATTGCCTTTCTTTGGGATTGGAATGAAAACTGACCTTTTCCAGTCCTGTGGCCACTGCTG
>NW_011495025.1:6598717-6599564 GCF_000754665.1 Bison bison bison | reverse complement strand
TTCCCTACTTTCTTCAATTTAAGTCTGAATTTTGCAATAAGGGGTTCATGATCTGAGCCACAGTCAGCTTCCGGTCTTGTTTTTGCTGACTGTATAGAGCTTCTCCGTCTTTGGCTGCAAAGAATACAATCAATCTGATTTTGGTGTTGACCATCTCGTGATGTCCATGTGTAGTGTCTTCTCTTGTGTTGTTGGAAGAGGGTGTTTGCTATGACCAGTGTGTTCTCTTGGCAAAACTCCCTTAGCCTTTGCCCCACTTCATTTGGTACTCTAAGGCCAAACTTGCCTGTTACTCCAGGTATCTCTTGACTTTATACTTTTGCATTCCAGTCCCCTATAATGAAAATGACATCTTTTTTGGGTGTTAGTTCTAGAAGGTCTTTAGGTCTTCATAGAACTGTTCAGCTTCTTCAGCATTACTGGCTGGGGCATAGACTTGGATTACTGTGATATTGCATGGCTTGTCTTGGAAACAAACAGATCATTCTGTCATTTTTGAGATTGCATCCAAGTTCTGCATTTTGGACTCTTTTGTTGACTCTGAGGGCTACTCCATTTTTCTAAGGGATTCTTGCCCACAGTAGTAGATATAATGGTCATCTGAATTAAATTTGCCATTCCAGTCCATTTTAGTTCACTGATTCCTAAAACGTCGATGTTCACTCTTTCCATCTCCTGTTTGACCACTTCCAATTTGCCTTGATTCATGGACCTAACATTCCAGGTTCCTATGCAATATTGCTCTTTACAGCATTGGACCTTGCTTCCATCACCAGTCACATCCACAACTGGGTGTTGTTTTTGCTTTGGCTCCATCTCTTCATTCTTTCTGGAGTTATTTCTCTGT
>NW_011495025.1:6597921-6598617 GCF_000754665.1 Bison bison bison | reverse complement strand
TCACAACATCATGCTTATCTGGGTCATGAAGATCTTTTTTGTATAGTTCTTCTGTGTATTCTTGCCACCTCTCTTAATATCTTCTGCTTCTGTTAGGTCCATACCTTTTTTGTCCTTTATTGCCCCATCTTTGGGTGAATGTTCCCTTGGTATCTCTAATTTTCTTGAAAAGATCTCTAGTCTTTCCCATCTCGTTTTCCTCTATTTCTTTACACTAATCATTGAGGAAGGCTTTCTTATCTCTCCTTGCTATTCTTTGGAAATTTGCATTCAAATGGGTGTATCTTTCCCTTTATCCTTTGCCTTTCACTTTTCTTCTTTTCATAGCTGTTTGTAAGGCCTCCTCAGACAACCATTTTCCCTTTATGCATTTTTCTTGGGCATGGTCTTAATCACTGCCTCCTATACAATGTCACAAACCTCTGTCCATAGTTCAGGCACTCTGTCTATCAGATCTAATCCCTTGGATCTATTTCTCACTTCCACTGTATAATTGTAAGGGATTTGATTTAGGTCATACCTGAATGGTCTAGTGGTTTTCCCTACTTTCTTCAATTTAAGTCTGAATTTTGCAATAAGGGGTTCATGATCTGAGCCACAGTCAGCTTCCGGTCTTGTTTTTGCTGACTGTATAGAGCTTCTCCGTCTTTGGCTGCAAAGAATACAATCAATCTGATTTTGGTGTTGACCATCTCG
>NW_011495025.1:6597157-6597821 GCF_000754665.1 Bison bison bison | reverse complement strand
GGGGTCACTGCTCCTTTATCCTGGGTCCTGGTGCACAAGGTTTTGTTTGTGTCCTCCAGGAATCTGTTTTCCCCAGTCCTGTGTAAGTTCTGTAATCAAATCCCACTGGCCTACAAAGTCAAATTCCCTGGGGTTCTCAGTCCCTTTGCCAGCTCCCTAGGTTGGGAAATCTGTTGTGGATACTAGAACTTTCTTAACAGTATGGGAATTTCTTTGGTATAATTGTTCTGCAGTTTGTGGGTCATCTGCTCGGTGGCTCTATGGCGGGGTTAATGGTGACCTCTTCCAAGAGGGCTTATGCCACGAGCTGTGTGACAGTTCTGCAGCCGGAGCCCCTGCCCCGGCAGTAGGCCACTGCTGACCTGTACCTCCGCAGGAGACATTCAAGCACAGTTCTGGCTCAGTCTCCGTAGGGTCACTGGGTCCTGGTGTGCACAAGATTTTGTTGGAGCCCTCCCAAAGATCTCTGGCAGGTATGGGGTTTGATTCTAAACGTGATTTTGCCCCTCCTACCATCTTGTTGGGGCTTCTCCTTTGCCCTTGGATGTGGGGTATCTTTTTTCAGTGGGATCCAACATTTTCCTGCCAATGGTTGTTTAGCAGTGAGTTATAATTTTGGAGTTCTCATAGGAGACGAGCACACATCCTTCTACTCTGCCATTTT
>NW_011495025.1:6596235-6597057 GCF_000754665.1 Bison bison bison | reverse complement strand
TTCACTGATTCCTAAAATGTCGATGTTCACTCTTTCCATCTCCTGTTTGACCACTTCCAATTTGCCTTGATTCATGGACCTAACATTCCAGGTTCCTATGCAATATTGCTCTTTACAGCATCGGACCTTGCTTCCATCACCAGTCACATCCACAACTGGGTGTTGTTTTTGCTTTGGCTCCATCTCTTCATTCTTTCTGGAGTTATTTCTCTACTCTTCTTCAGTAGCATATTGGGCACCTATCGACCTGGGGAGTTCTTTCAGTATCATATCTTTTTATCTTTCCTTACTGTTCATGGGGTTCTCAAGGCAAGAATACTGAAGTGGTTTGCCTTTCCCTTCAGTGGACCACGTTTTGTCAGAACTCTCCACAATGACCCATCCGTCTTGGGTGGCCCTCCATGGCATGGCTCATAGTTTCATTGGGTTAGACAAGGCTGTGGTCCATGTGATCAGTTTGTTTAGTTTTCTGTGATTGTGGTTTTCATTCTGTCTGCCCTCTGAGGGATAAGAGGTTTATGGAAGCTTCCTGCTGAGAGAGACTGACTGTGGGGATAACTTGGTCTTGTTCTGATGGGTGGGGCCATGCTCAGTAAATCTTTAATCCAATTTTCTGTTGATGGTCAGGCCTGTGTTCCCTCCCTGTTGCTTGACCTGAGACCAAACTATGGTGGCAGTAATGAAGATAATGGTGAAAGTGAAAGTGAAGTCGCTTAGTTGTGTCCAACTCTTTGCACCCCATGGACTGTAGCCTACCAGGCTCCTCTGTCCATGGGATTTTCCAGGCAATAGTACTGGAGTGGATTGCTATTTCCTTCTCCA
>NW_011495025.1:6584611-6596135 GCF_000754665.1 Bison bison bison | reverse complement strand
TGGAGTTCTCGGAGGAGATGAGCACACGTCCTTCTACTCTGCCATTTTAGGCTCAAAATAGGACACACACAAAATCTTTCTTGTTCTCAGTCCCTGTGCAGACCCAATAGTTTGAAATACACCTGGGTCAGACCTACTTGTGCATCTCAGAGAGCTTCTTAGAAAGGCAAGAGGCAGCCGAGACTTTGGTTAGGGATGGACGCTGGCAGGCCACATTTAGAGTCTTCCCTGTAGCTGATGAGTATCAAGGGCCTGCCCCATCGACCCCCATGCCTCCAGCACTCCTGCACCACAAGGCCCTGCAACCAGACACCCTGGGGGCCTGCCCTGTCCACCTGTGGCCCTGGAGCGCCACACAGCCCCCATCGTGGAGGGCTGCCTTGCCTCCAGCACACCCATCACAGTCACATAATGCAGGGCCTCACATCAATTTAGACCAGCATCCAACACAGCCTTCTAACTTGTCTACAGCAGTTGGCCTTGTTGTAACAGAAAGGTGCATGAAGCCCACAGAGGGGACACCCCTGGAGCATCTGGCTTTGCTGGCCAGAGGGGAGGTGTGCTGGGCCCTATAGGCCATCTCCTGTATAAAGCCATGTGTCTAAGGCCAGGAAATGGAATGAACTGAACCTAGTGAATAGAAATGCACAGAGAAATAGGAAACATAGGGGAAAAGATGAGGATGTTTCAAATGAAGTAAAAAGATATGGTATCACTGTGGCGGATTCATTTTGATATATGGCAAAACCAATACAATATTGTAAAGTTAAAAAATTAAATTAAATTAAATTAAAAAAAATTGTAAAGCAGAAATAGAAAAAAAAAAAAAGATATGGTATCAGAGAAAGAACTAGATGAAACAGAAATAAGCATTCTACCTTTAAAAAGGAAGTGTTCAAGGTAATGATTATAAATGCTCACCCAAATCAGAAGAATAGATAGACATAGTGAGAACTTCAACAAAGAGTAAAAAAACTATATGAATAAGAACCAAACACCTGAAAAATACAGTAGCTGACAAACACACACATATATACACACACACCAGAGGGAAACAATATTAGATTATATGATACAGAAGTAGAGATCATTCATCTGGAAAACACAGTAGTGAAAATAACCCAGGAAAGAAAAAAATGAATTAAGACAATAGATAAAGAGGCCTCTGAGACAAATTAACATGAACATTATAGGGGTCCCAGAAAGAGGAAAGGAGAAAAACAAGCAGAGAACTTATTAGAGGATATAATAACCGATAACTTTCCTAACCTGGGGAAGGAAACAGACATCCAGGTCCAGGAAACACAAAGTACCAAACAAAAGATGAAGACAAACAGGCTCACACCAAAACACATTACAGTTCACATGTCAAAAATTAAAGGTAAAGAGAGATCACAGAAGCACTGAAATAAAAGCAGTTAGTTATGGGCAAGGTATTCCCAGAAGATTACCAGCTGACTCTTTAGCAGACTTTGCAGACCAGAAAGGAATGACTGGATGTATTCAATGTGCTAAAAGGAAAACGCCCACAACAAGAATAGTCTACCAGCAAGATTATGATTCGGAATTGAAGAATACATCAAGAGTTTCCCAGATTAGTAAAAGCTAAATGAGTTAATCACTGATAATAAAGCAACAGTATAAGAAATGTTGAAGGCATTTACTTAACCTTAAAAGAATTGTCACTAGTAACAAGAAAATACAGAAAAGTAAAAATCTCACTTGAAAAAGTGTATATATAGTAAGGGGAATAGATCAAACCCTTGTTAAGCTTCTTTAAGAATAAA
The DNA here is from genome assembly GCF_000754665.1 of Bison bison bison. Taxonomy (NCBI): domain Eukaryota; kingdom Metazoa; phylum Chordata; class Mammalia; order Artiodactyla; family Bovidae; genus Bison; species Bison bison. The sequence goes on along the minus strand of NW_011495025.1, from coordinate 6,594,348 downwards.
AGACAAAAGTCATGTCTTAGAGGGTACACATAAATCAGAAATGAAAAAGATGAAGTTATAACAGATACTACAGAAATAAAGTACCATGAGATTACTACAATTATACACCAACAAGTTGGACAACCTAGATGTGGATAAATTACTTGAAACATAAATCTTCCAAGACGGAATTAGGAATAAATAAAAATCTAAACAGATCAATTACTACAAATAAAATTGAATCAGTAATTTAAAAAACTCCCAATACGCAGAAGTCCAGGGCCAGGCGGCTTTCCTGATTCAATTTTACCAAGCATTTAAAGCAAAATTAACACCTGTCTTTTTCAAACTAGCTCAAAAAATTGAAGGAGTACTTCCTTATTTTCTGAGGCCAGCATCCCCCATATAGGAAAATCAGATTAAGACACTACCAAAAAAAGTAAATTACAGGCCAATAGTTTTGATGAACATGGAAGCAAAAATCCTCAACAAAATATTAAACTAAATTCAACAAAACATTAAAAGAACCATATACCATGATCAAATGGGATTCATCTCAGCAATGCAGGAATGATTCCAAAAATGCAAATCTATTAAGTGACACACCAGATTAGCGCAACAAAGGATAAAATCATATGCTTATCTTCATATCTCTAGTAAAAGCATTTAGGAAAATTCAACAAAATTTGGTTTATTATAAGAACGAGGTTGGTAAGAGGCAACATACCTTTAATACAATAAAGGACATGAACTTCCCTGGTGGTCCAGTGGTGGAGAATCCACGATTCCACTGCATGGGGCTCAGGCTAGATCCCTGGTCTGGAAACTAGGATCCTGCATGCTTGTGTAGTAAGACCAAAAATAAATAAATAAGTAACATACAGAGCATATATGACAGAATGAGATCTAACATCATGCGTAATGATGAAAAGCTGAAAGCATTTCCTCTAAGAACAGCAGCAAGACAAGGATGCCTACTCTCACTGCATTTATTCAACACAGTATTAATAGTCCTAGCCACAGCAAAAAGATAAAAATAAAAGTTAAAAAATGGAATATAATTTGTAAAGGAAGAAAAACTGTCACTGCAGATGACATGATAATATGTAGAGAAAACCCTAAAGATTTCAGCAATTACCATAAATAAATTCAGTTAATTTGAAGTACACATAATATATTGAAATCTGTTATTTTTCTATGCATTAATAACAATTTTAGAAATTAAGAAAAAACATTTAAGATTGTACCAAAAATAATAAAATATCTAGAAACAAATTTAACCGTGGGGATGAAAGATTCATGTGCTGGAAAGTATATGACACTGAGGAAGAACACTAAGTGTTAGTTGCTCAGTCGTGCCCGGCTCTCTGCGACCCCATGGACTGCAGCCCACCAGGCTCCTCTGTCCATGAGGTTTTCCAGGCAAGGATACTGGACTGGGTTGCCATTTCCTTCTCCAGGGGATCGTCCCAACCCAGGGATCAAACCCGCGTCTCCTGCACTGCAGGCAGATTCTTTACTGACTGAGCTACAAGGGAAGCCCAAGGACACTAAAATGAAAGTGAAGTCGCTTAGTCAGGTCCAACTCTTGCTGACCCCATGGACTGTAATCTACCAGGCTCCTCCGTCCATGGGATTTTCCAGGCAAGAGTACTGGAGTAGGTTGCCATTGCCTTCTAAAGGTTACACAAATAAAAGAAAAGATATTCCATGCTCCTGGATGGGGAAGAATTAATATTTTTAAAATAGCCCTATTACTCAAAGCAACCTACAGATTTAAAGCAATTCCTATCGAAATACTCATGACAATTTTTACAGAACTAGAATAAATAATCCTAAAATAAATGTAGAACCACAAAATACCTGTATTGCCAAAGCAATCACGAGAAAAAAAGACCAAAGTTGGAGATAGCATACTCCCTGTCTACAAAGCTACAATAATCACAAAAACAGACATATAGATCAATGGAATAGAGAGCCCAGAAAGGAATCCACACACTTACAGTCAGTAAGAAGGAGGCAAGAATACACAATGGAGGAAAGACAGTCTCTTTAATAAATACATGGAGAACTACATGTAAACAATGAAATTAAAACATTTCCTCATACCACACAGAAATATATATTAAAAATGGATTAAGGACCTAACTATACTACACAAAACCATAAAATTCCCAGAAGATAACATAGGCAGAACACTTGGACAGAAATTGTAGTAATATATATGTATATTTTTGGATCCTGCCTCTAAGGCAAAAAATAAGCAAACACAAGCAAATGGGATCTAAATAAACAAGAGCTTTTGCATAGCAATGTAAACAATAACAAAATAAAAATTCCAAGGGCAAATTGGAAGAAGATATTTGCAAATGATATGACAAAGGGTTAATATCCAAAATGTACAACTAGTTTCTATGACTCAGTATCACACACACAAAGAAAACAACACAATTGATTATAGTCATAAGAAATGAATATACGTCTTTCCAAAGAAGACATACAGATGGCTAAAGGCATATGAAAATATGCTCAACACCACTAATCATTAGAGAAGTTCAGTTCAATGAAATATCAGTATCACACCTGTCAAAATAGCTACCATCAATATGTCTACAAATAACAAATCTAAGAGAGAATGTGGAGAAAAGTGACCCCTTGTACACTGTTAGTAGGATTGAAAATTGTTGCGGGCACTATGGAAAATAGTATGGAGGTTTCTCAAAAAGCTAAAGATAGAACTATCATATGATCCATCAATAACTCTTCTGGGTACATATCTAGGGAAAAAAATAAAAACACTAATTCAAAAAGATACATAAACCCCAAAGTTCAGAGCAGCACTATTGACAATGGCCAAGATATGAAAGCAAACCAAATGTTCATGAACAAATGGATAAAGACAATATGGTGTGTATGTACAGTGGAATATTACACAGCCATAAAAGCAAAGTTCTGCCATTCAGCAATGTGGATGGACCTCCAGAATATTATGCTTAATGAAGACAGACAAAACCGCTTTTTGTAGTATTATTTATATGTGGAATCTAAAATTACAAATGTGTATGTAAAACAGAAACAGATTCACGGATATATAAACAAACTAGTGGTTACCAGTGAGGACAGGTAAGGAGGGAGGGCCAAATTAAGAGGATAGGATTAAGAGGTACAAGCTACTATGTATAAAATATCAATAGATATTCCATACAATATATTGTATAGGACATGGAATTATAGCTGTTATCTTTTAATAACTTTTAATCAAGTGTAATCTGTAAAAAATACTCAATAGCTATGCTGTAAACAAAACAAATATAACAGTAAATAAAATTAAAAAACAAATAATTGGGGAGAGGAGCTGAATACATATTTTGCCAAAAAAAAAAGAAGAAAGAAAATATAGACAGCTAAAAGGCATGAGGAAACATGCTCAACATCACTAATCATCAGGGAATGCAAACCAAAACCACACAAAAAAGTACCACCCTACAGTTGTCAGAAGGGCTGCGATGAAAATGACGGCATTTAAGACGTGCTGCTGAGGACGTGGAGAAGAGAAAACTCACATCCACTGTTGCTAAAGATATAAAGCAGTGCAGCCACTATTGAAAGATCACAGAGGGTTTTGAATACACAAAAAGTAAAACATATACAGAGTTAGATCTATATATACACAGACATAAATATGTATAGATATGTTTATACATATAGTTATATATATATATATATACACACACACACACTCAGCCATAAAAAGATGAAGTCTTGCCACTTTTGATAACATGGATGGACCTAGAAAGTATGATGCTAAGTGAAGTCAGTCATATAGAAAAAGATACATGATCTCACTTGTATGTGTAATCCAAAAACAAACAAACAACAACAAAGCCAGTCTTATAGACACAGTGAACGAACTGCTGGTTGAGGGAGAGGAGTTGAGTAGGTGTTGGGGTAGCTGAAGATAGTTGAAGGGGTATAGGAAGTACAAAATTCTATTTATAAAATAAAATTTGGCAAGAAGTTAATATACAGAATACAGAATATGGTTTATGATATAGCAATAACTGTAGATAGGGACAGACAGTTACTAGACTCACATGGTGATCATTTTGTCATATACTTAAAAGCTGAAGTATTCTTTGGTAAATCTGAAACTAACATGATATTGTATGTCAATTATTCTTCAATTATAAAAAAGAAAAAGAATGCATTCCCTAGCATTTCACCTGAGCCATTTCTCAGGAGTTTGTACTGAACAGCCTTGAGGAATGAGGTAATGTCTTCCCCTCAGACAAACAGGAAGCTTACTAACCTCTCATTTTAAAAGCAGAAGAGTGTCCCCAAACTCAGTGTTCTTCAGATTAACACAACTGAGTACATGCATAGCACCCAAATGGTTCCCTCTGTCATCCCAGTAAGAACTGGTATAGCAGAACCAATGCAATATTGTGCTCATGCTTATTGTGATGTAAATAAAATCTTTTTTCTCTGAAAAAAAAAAAAAAAACTCAGGTAAAGAATCTAATTTTACAACTAAATAAACTAGAAAAAGAACAAACTAAGCCTAGTGTTGGCAGAATGAAATAAGGATTAGAACAGTTGTAAAAGTAATAGAAGAACCTACTCTATAGTACAAGAAACTCTACTTAAAACTCTGTAATTATGTATATGGGAAAAGAATCTAAAAAAATAGTGGATATATAAATAATGGTACAAATAACTACAAAAATAGAAGAAATATTATTGAGTTTTCTTTGGAAAAGATAAACAAAATTGACAAATTGTTAGCTAGAATAATTAAGAAAAAGTATACATACATATATACACACATATTTAGCATTACAATGATGCCACAGAAATGCAAAGGACAATCAGACTATTATCATAAGCACATATGCACTATTATCATATGCAAACAACTTGGATTACCTAGAAAAAAAAAATGGACAAATTCCTAGAAACATGCAACCTACCAAGACTAAATAGTTAAGAAACAGAACACTTGAACAGACCAGTAATGAGTAAAAAGAATGAAACAGTACTGAGAAATATTTCAATAAATAAAATCCCAGGATCAGATGGTTTTATTGCTGACTTATACCAGATATTTAAAGAGAAATTAAAGCCAAGACTTCTCAAGTACATTCAGAAAGAGAAGGGAACACTTTCAAACCATCTTATGAGGCACTAATTACCCCAACACTAAGACCAGACAAGGGCACTATGAGCAAAACACAGATCAATATCCTTGAAAGATATAGATGACATATACTCAAAATACTGACAAACCAAATTCAACAGCACATTGAAGGGATCATTCACCATAATTAAGTGGGAATTATGCCTGGATCCAAGGATGGCTCAACGTATGTGATCAATAAATGTGATATATCATGTTAAGAGGATGAAAGGGAAAATGATATTAACAGATACAGAAAAATTATTTTACAAAATCCAACTTCCTTTTATGATGAGGATAGTCAAGAAATTAGTTATAGGGGCTTCCCCTGCTTATTTAACTTATATGCAGAGTATATCATGAGAAACGCTGGGCTGGAAGAAGCACAAGCTGGAATCAAGATTGCCAGGAGAAATATCAATAACCTCAGATATGCAGATGACACCACCCTTATGGCAGAAAGTGAAGAGGAACTCAAAAGCCTCTTGATGAAAGTGAAAGAGGAGAGTGAGAAAGTTGGCTTAAAGCTCATCATTCAGAAAACGAAGATCATGGCATCTGGTCCCATCACTTTATGGGAAATAAATGGGGAAACAGTGAAAACAGTGTCAGACTTTATTTTTCTGGGCTCCAAAATCACTGCAGATGGTGACTGCAGCCATGAAATTAAAAGACGCTTACTCCTTGGAAGAAAAGTTATGACCAACCTAGACAGCATATTGAAAAGCAAGACATTACTTTGCCAACAAAGGTCCATCTAGTCAAGGCTATGATTTTTCCAGTAGTCATGTACGATTGCGAGAGTTGGACTGTGAAGAAGGCTGAGTGCCGAAGAATTGATGGTTTTGAACTGTGGTGTTGGAGAAGACTCTTGAGAGTCCCTTGGACTGCAAGGAGATCCAACCAGTCCATTCTGAAGGAGATCAGCCCTGGGATTCCTTTGGAAGCAATGATGCTAAAGCTGAAACTCCAGTACTCTGGCCACCTCATGCGAAGAGTTGACTCATTGGAAAAGACTCTGATGCTGGGAGGGATTGGGGGCAGGAGGAGAAGGGGACGACAAAGGATGAGATGGCTGGATGCATCACTGACTCGATGGACGTGAGTCTGAGTGAACTCCGGGAATTGGTGATGGACAGGGAGGCCTGGCGTGCTGTGATTCATGGGGTTGCAAAGAGTTAGACACGACTGAGCAACTGAACTGAACTCAACTTATGGCTCAGTGGTAAAGAATCCCCCTGCTAATGCAGGAGACACGGGTTTAATTCCTGGTCAGGGAAGATCCCACATGCTGCAGAACAACTAAGCCCATGCACTACAGTTATTGAACCTGTGCTCCAGAGCCTGGGAGCCACGGCTACTAAAGCCCTTGTGCCCCATAGCCTGTGCTTGTGAAGCCTGTGAAGCTTGCACACCACAGCGAGAGTAGACACCACTTTTTGCAACTAGAGAGAAGCCCACACAGCAATGAAGACCCAGTACAGCCAAAAACAACTAAGTAAAAGAAAAATTTTAAAATACATTAGTTATAGAAGGAATATACCTCAACATACCACATACCAAAATACCGCAACCCAAAGCTAATAGTATGTTGAATTATGAATCATGAAAGCATTTCTTCTGAGTTTTGGATCAAGACAAGTTTACCAATTCTTGCCCCTTCTATGTAACACAGTACTGGCATTCCCAATCTGATCAAGTAAGCAATAAAATAAATCCAAATCATAAAGATAGAGCTAAGTTTTCTCTGCAGATGACATTTCTATATCTACAAAACCCTAAATATGACACCTCCAAAAAACCGTTCAACCTAATTATTAAATAGAGTAAGCAACGGGATATAAAATCAACATACAAAAATCATTTGTGGTTTGACACACTAACAACAGAAGCTATCAGAAAAGGTTCAGATCAGATCAGATCAGTCACTCAGTCGTGTCCAACTCTTTGTGACCCCATGAATCACAGCACGCCAGGACTCCCTGTCCCTCACCAACTCCCGGAGTTCACTGAGACTCACGTCCATTGAGTCAGTGATGCCATCTAGCCATCTGATCCTCTGTCGTCCCCTTCTCCTCCTGCCCCCAATCCCTCCCAGCATCTGAGTCTTTTCCAATGAGTCAACTCTTCGCATGAGGTGGCCAAAGTACTGGAGTTTCAGCTTTAGCATCATTCCTTCCAAAGAAATCCCAGGACTGATCTCCTTCACAATGGACTGGTTGGATTTCCTTGCAGGCCAAGGGACTCTCAAGAGTCTTCTCCAACACCACAGTTCAAAAGCATCAATTCTTTGGCACTCAGCCTTCTTTACAGTCCAACTCTCACATCCATACATGACCACAGGGAAAACCATAGCCTTGACTAGATGGACCTTTGTTGGCAAAGTAATGTCTCTGCTTTTGAATATGCTATCTAGGTTGGTCATAACTTTCCTTCAAAAAAGTCCAATTTACAATAGCACTGAAAAGAGTATAATACTTAGGAATAAGATTAATCAAGAACGTGAAAGATTGAACCTAAGACTTGATACCATAAAAGTTTTAAAAGAAAATGTAAGAAACTTTTTCACATTGGTTTTGATGATTATTCTTTTGGATATAACACTCGAAGCATAATAAAATGCAAAAGCAAAAATCAATGACCAAGAGTAAATCAAACTTAAACGCTTCCATATGACAAAATAAACAATCAATAAAATGAAAAGTCAACCTACTAAGTGGGAAAAATAAATGAAAGCCATATTTTCATTTGGGGGCATACAATCAAAATACATTTTAAAAACCTCAAAAAAAAAATGCCATGATAAACCAAACAATTCAATGCACAGATGGGTAAAGGAAATAGATTTTTTCCCAAAAAAGATCTACAGATGGCCAATACACATATGAAAATGTGCTCAACATGACTAAACATCAGTACAAAGCAAATCAAAACACAATAATAATATATTGATGATATTATCTTACAACTGTTAGAATGGCTATCATCAAAAAACCAAGAGATAAGCATTGATGACGATGTGGAGAAAAGGGAACAAGTGAACTGTTAGTGGGGATATAATTTTTGTAGCCACTATGGAAAATAATATGAAGATTTCCCAAAAAAAGTAAAAGAAGATCTATTATATGATTCAGCAGTTCCACTTATGGATATTTATCCATAGAAAATAAAAGCACAAACTTGAAAAGATATATGCACCCCTATATTTACTGCAGCATTATTCACAATAGCCAAGTTATGGGAGTGACCTAAGTTCTTCACAATAGCCAAGGTATGGAATCCACCTAAGTTCCTATCAACAAGTGAATAGATAAGAAATATGTGATATCTGTACCTATACATTTATCTATTATATTATACATACATACATTGAGTATTATGCAGCCATTAGAGAGAAGGAAATTCTACCATTTCAACATTCATGTACCTTGGCTAAATTATGTCAAACTGTCAAATTCAGACTTGAAGAAAGTACAGAAAACCACTAGACCATTCAGGTATGACCTATATCAAATCCCTTACAACTATACAGTGGAAATGGCAAATAGATTCAAGGGATTACATCTGATAGACAGAGTGCCTGAAGAATGATGGACAGAGGTTCGTGACATTGTACAGGAGGAAGGGATCAAGACCACCCCTAAGAAAAAGAAATGCAAAAAGTCTAAATGGTTGTCTGTGGAGGCCTTACAAACAGCCATGAAAAGAAGAGAAGCAAAAGGCAAAGAGGAAAGGAAAGATATACCCATTTGAATGCAGAGTTCCAAAGAACAGCAAGGAGAGATAAAAAAGCCTTCCTCAGTGATCAGTGGAAAGAAATAGAGGAAAACAATAGAATGGGAAAGACTAGAGACCTCTTCTTGGAGAAGGCAATGGCACCCCCACTCCAGTACTCTTGCCTGGAAAATCCCATGGATGGAGGACCCTGGTGGGCCGCAGTCCATGGGGTCACTAAGAGTTGGACACGCTCTTAGTGTCCAACTAAGAGCAACTGAGCAACTTCACTTTCACTTTTACGTACCGGAGAAGGAAATGGCAACCCACTCCAGTGTTCTTGCCTGGAGAATCCCAGGGACGGGGGAGCCTGGTGGGCTTCTGTCTATGGGGTTGCACAGAGTCGGACATGACTGAAGCAACTTAGCAGCAGCAGAGATCTCTTCAAGAAATTAGAGATACCAGGGGAATATTTCATGCAAAGATGGGCACAATAAAGGAGAGAAATGGTATGGACATAACAGAAGCAGAAGATATTAAGAGAGGTGGCAAGAATACACAAAAGAACTATGCAAAAAACATCTTTATGACCCGGATAATCATGATGGTGTGGTCACTCACCTAGAGCCAGACATCCTGGAATGCAAAGTCAAATGGGCCTTAGGAAGCATCACTATGAACAAAACTAGTGGAGGTGATGGAATTCCGGTTGAGTTATTTCAAATCCTAAAAGATGATGATGTGAAAGTGCCGCACTCAATATGCCAGCAAATTTGGGAAACTCAGCAGTGGCCACAGGACTGGAAAAGGTCAGTTTTCATTCCAATCCCAAAGAAAGGCAATGCCAAAGAATGCTCAAACTACCACA
>NW_011495025.1:6582496-6584295 GCF_000754665.1 Bison bison bison | reverse complement strand
ACAGTTAGGACTGGACATGGAACAACAGACTGGTTCCAAATCGGGAAAGGAGCACGTCAAGGCTGTATATTGTCACCCTGCTTATTTAACTTATATGCATAGTACATCATGAGAAATTCTAGACTGGATGAAGCACAAGCTGGAATCAAGATTGCCGGGAGAAATACCAATGATCTCAGATACGCAGATGACACCAGCCTTATGGCAGGAAGTGAAGAAGAACTAAAGAGCCTCTTGATGAAAGTGAAAGTGCCATCACCAGATCATGGCATCTGGTCTCATTACTTTATGGCAAATAGATGGGGAAACAGTGACAGACTAATTTTTTGGGGGGGGCTCCAAAATCACAGAAGATGGTGACTGCAGACATGAAATTAAAAGACACTTACTCCTTGGAAGGCAAGTTATGACCAACCTAGACAGCTTATTAAAAAGCAGAGATATTACTTTGCCAACAAAGGTCTATCTAGTCAAAGGTATGGTTTTTCCAGTAGTTGTGTACGGCTATGAGAATTGGACTATAAAGAAAGCTGAGCACTGAAGAATTGATTCTTTTGAACTGTGTTGTTGTAGAAGACACTTGAGAGTCCCTTGGACTGCAAGGAGATCCAACCAGTCCATCCTAAAGGAAATCAGTCCTGAATATTCATTGGAAGGACTGATGCTGAAGCTGAAACTCCAATCCTTTGACTACCTGATGCAAAGAGCTGACTCATTTGAAAAGACCGTGATGCTGGGAAAGATTGAAAGAGGGAGGAGAAGGGGATGACAGAGGATGAGATGGTTGGATCACCAATTCAATCAACATGAGTTTGAGTAAACTCTGGGAGTTGGTGATGGACAGGGAGGCCTGATGTGCTGCAGTCCATGGAGTCGCAAAGAGTTGGACATGACTTAGTGACTGAACTGAAGTCAAAAGGAGCATGATATGTGATATCATTTATATGTAAAACAAAACAACAAAAAAAAGCTCAACTCATGAAAAAAAGAATAAAATGTTGGTTACCAGGGGCTCCTCTGGTGGCTCAGACAGAAAATTGTCCACCTGCAGTGCAGGAGACCCAGGTTCGATCCGTGGGTTGGGAAGATCCCCCTGGAGAAGGGAATGGCAATCCACTTCAGTATTGTTTCCCAGAGAATTCCATGGACAGAGAAGCCCGGAGAGCTACAGTCCGTGGGGTCTCAGAGTCAAACAGGACTGAGCAACTAACACTTTCACTTCCAGGGGACGAGATGTAGGGAATAGGAGAGAAATTTACAGTAAATGATTCCTAAAGATATGATATACAGTATACAGAATATAAACAATGATTTTGTGTTATAGTCTCTTACTAAGTTTAATTATATCTTAATTTTTCTAACCACAGTAAAGAAATGATTACATGGTATAATAGAGGTGATAACTACTGCTACAATGGCATAGTATAATATGTACACGTGTCAAATCACCATGCTATACATCTTAAATTCAAATAATATTATACTTTAAATATATTACAAGGAAAAAGAAACAGTAACCATCATCAATATCAAAACAGATCAAGGAGAACAAATTTTCCAAATTCAGTTTAGTTGCTCAGTTGTGTCCAACTCTTTGTGACCCCACGGACTGCCAGGCCTCCCTGTCCATCACCAACCCCTGGAAATTACTCAAACTCATGTCCATTGAGTTGGTGATGCCATCTAACCATCTTATCCTCTGTTGTCCCCTTCTCCTCCCGCCTTCAATCTTTCCCAGCATCAAGGTCTTTTCAAATGAGTCAGCTCTTTGCATCAGGTGGCCAAGGTATTGGAGTTTC
>NW_011495025.1:6581035-6582344 GCF_000754665.1 Bison bison bison | reverse complement strand
AACTCTCACATCCATACATGACTACTGGAAAAACATAACCTTGACTAGACTGACCTTTGTTGACAAAGTAATATCTCTGCTTTTTAATAATGCTGTCCAGGTTGGTCATAACTTTCCTTCCAAGGAGTAAGTGTCTTTTAATTTCATGGCTGTGGTCACCATCTGCAGTGATTTTGGAGCCTCCAAAAATAAAGTCTGTCACTGTTTCCACTGTTTCCCCATCTATTTGCCATGAAGTGATGGGACCAGGTGCCATGATCTTCATTTTCTGAATGTTGAGTTTTAACCCAACTTTTTCACTCTCCACTTTCACTTTCATCAAGAGGCTCTTTAGTTCTTTTTTCCAAGTTAGATAACAGTAAACTGAAAATAATGCACTCAGAGGAGAACAAAGACAAAGAGTGAAGAATGACTGTGTGATCTAAAAATATTATGAAAAGAAACATTCTATGAATTATGGAGTCTTAGAAAGAAAGGATAGAGACAGAAGGCTTATTTAAATAAATAGTGGCTTTGAATTTTCCAAGTCAGGGGAGAGATTTGCATATCCAAATGCATGAAGCTCATAGGGCACCAAACTTAACTCAAAAAAAATTCTGTAAAATACATCACTGTAAAAATGTCAACTATCAAAAGCAAAGATTTTAAAAGCAGCAAGAGGAGAGAAGCTTATAACTTACAAAAGAATCTTCATAAGATTAAAAGTTGCTTTCTCAAAAGAAATTTCACAGGCCAGGAGAGGGTGGGAAGATATATTCAAATTGCTCAAAAAACAAAACAAAACCCAAAGTCTGCCAACCAAGAATATCCTATCTATCATAATTGTCCTTCTTAAGTGAAGAGATTTAAAACTCTTTTCAAAAAAGAAAAGGTGAGGGAGTTCATCATCATTAGATCAGTCTTGAGAGAAATTCTAAGAGTTCCTCAAGCTAGAATATAAGGAAACTAAACAGTACCATGAAAACATATGAGAATACACAATAAAGTTGCAACCATCTATTTCTGCTTTATTGACTATGCCAAAGCCTTTGACTGTGTGGATCACAATGAACTGTGGAAAATTCTGAAAGAGATGGGAATACCAGACCACCTGACCTGCCTCTTGAGAAATCTGTATGCAGGTCAGGAAGCAACAGTTAGAACTGGACATGGAACAACAGACCGGTTCCAAATAGGAAAAGAAGTACGTCAAGGCTGTATATTGTCACTCTGCTTATTTAACTTATATGCAGAGTACATCATGATAAGCGCTGGGCTGGAAGAAGCACAAGCTGGAATCAAGATTGCCAGGAGAAATATCAATAACCTC
>NW_011495025.1:6576606-6580935 GCF_000754665.1 Bison bison bison | reverse complement strand
AGCCCTGGGATTTCTTTGGAAGGAATAATGCTAAAGCTGACACTCCAGTACTCTGGCCACCTGATGCGAAGAGTTGACTCATTGGAAAAGACTCTGATGCTGGGAGGGATTGCGGGCAGGAGGAGAAGGGGATGACAGAGGATGAGATGGCTGGATGGCATCACTGACTCGATGGACGTGAGTCTGAGTGAACTCCTGGAGATAGTGATGGACAGGGACGCCTCGTGTGCTGCATGGGGTTGCCAAGAGTCAGACACGACTGAGCGACTGAACTGAACTGAAGTATATAGTTAAGGTAAGAGTGCTTTAAAATTATTGTATGGTGGTGTGTTAACCAATTATTTAGATTATTACGAAATTATTGAGATAACTGCAGGTATAATAATTTCAATGCATAAACAATACACAAGGAGGTAAACTCTAACACCGTATACAAAAATTCATGGAGGGGAATAAAAGAGTAGAGTTTTTTGCATGTGATGGAAGTTAAAATGTTATCAACATAAAATACTGTTATATAAGACATTTTCCATAAACCTCATAGAGCCACAAAGCAAAAACCTGTAGTATATTCAGAAAATATAAAGGGAAAGAAATCATAACATACCACTACAAAATATCACAAATTCACAAAGGTAACGAAAGAGGAAAAGGGAAACAAGAAACAACAAAACATCCAGGAAACAATAAGATGGTATATTGATTGGTAAATTACTGTAAACATAAATATATTATGTTTTGACTAAAATTTCTAGTCAAAACTCATAGAGTGGCTGGATACATAAAAAAAGATCAAACTACACTCTGCCTTTCAGACTCACTTCAGTGTTAAAAACACAAATAGGCTCAAAGTGAAGCTTTAGAACAAAATATTCCAAACACATGGAAACCAAAATAAAGCAGTGGTAGCTAGAACTAGGTCAGACAAAACAGATTTTCAGACAAAAGTTGCAACAAGAAAAAAATAAGGTCATTATATAATGATAATATTGTCAATTCATCAAGAAGACAATCGTAAATAAATATGTACCAACAGTGGAAGACCTTAAAGTGTTAAGCAAATGCTAATAGATTTGAATAGAAAAATAGACAATAGAAAAAAAAATAAGTGTAGCAATCTTTAATACTTGACTTTCAACAATGAATAGACCATCCAGAAAGAAAATCAGTAAGGGAGTACTGAACTTGAATTACACCAGATGGGCTTAACAGACAAAAACAGAACAGTCCATCCAATAGCAGCAGAATACATATTCTTCTCAACTGCCCACTGAACATTATCCAGGACAGGTTATATTATGGGTCACTATACAAATCTCAGCAAACTTAAGACGACTGATATCATACTAAGTATTTTTAGTGATTCAGTTACACACACATATATATACACACACATTCTTTTTTAATATTCTTTTCTATTATGGTTTATCATGGGATTTTGAAAAAGTGTCTATTTTTATTTATTTAGTGTGCTGGGTCTGGTTGTGGCATGTTGAATCTTCAGCTGTGGCACATGAACTCTCAGTTGCAGCAGGTAGGATCTAGTGCTCACACCAGGTATTGGACACAGGCCCCCTGCATTGGGGGCATGGAGTCTTAGTCACTGCACCACCAGGGAAGCTCCTATCACTGCATATTGAATATAGTTCCCTGTGGTCTACAGCTGGACCTTACTGTTTATCCATTTCATATATAGAATCTTACATCTGCTAACCCCAGCCTCCCACTCCATCCCTCCCTCAACCCCTCCCCCTTGACAACCACCAGTCAGTTCTCTCTGTCTGCGATTCTGTTTCTGTTTCATAGATAGGTTCATTTGAGGTTAATTTGTGTCATGTTTTAGATTCTGCACAAAGTGATAATGTAAGTTATTTGTCTTTCTCTTTCTATTTACACCACTTATTACTAAGTATTGTTTTAATCACAATGGTAAGAAACCAGAAATGAACAAGAGAATAGAGTCTGGAAATTTTACAAGTATGTGGAAATTAAGCAACACAATTTCTAAATAATCAATGAGCCAAAGAAAAAATTAAAAAATAAAAGTAAAAAACAGAGTCATGAAGAAAATATTTAAAACAATCTAAGCAGACCAAATTATTAAGGAGATTGAATCAGTTCTCAAAAACCTCCCAGCAAAAAAATACCAGAACTAGATGGCTTCACTGGTAAATTCTACCAAATTTTAAAAGAAGAATACTATTTATTTAAGTTGGATAAATCTTGTAATTTTTTGGATGATACACTTTACATTTTATAAATATAGAAACAGAATGATATAAAATAAGCTAGAGCTGTTGATTCTGAATCTGATATCTCTGAAATTATTTACCATTTGACTTGAGCTATATTTCAGAAACAATACAACTGAGCATACATTAATAATATGATTCTTATAAACTCTTGAAAATATGAAGAAGTGATAAAGCAGAGTATGTCTGTTGCACGAGTGTAGAGTATAATACAAACTTACAAGAGCAAGTCTTGACTGATTACAACTTGAAAAGCTAGTATCTTTATTAAACAAATGTGAAGGTGTTCATTTTCCAAAGCAAACTAGAGGCAAAAGAAAACTAGGGGAAAAAATTGGAGTTTCCAGATTTATCATGATGGTTTATGCACATTTCTCAGTGAATCACACCAAACCTTTACCAAGGGTAAAATGTACGAACTTCATAGCAAAGGAATCTTGCAGAACGCACCTGAACCAGTGAACCTCAGGTATAATAGGACAAATGATAATCACAGGACTGAAGGACACAAGACACATTGTCACTGCTGTGGTATTCTGGGTGAAAATACAGAAGAAAATCATAATCTGAAACTACCATGAAAAAAAATGTCAGTTTTACAAATTTCAGTCTCCATACACCTCTCATGTTCTCTGATTCTAATACTGTATTTAAATAATCTTTCTTATCAACATACAGAGAAAAATACCTCCTAATTACTTTTCTTTCCCAGAAATTTGATTTATCTGGACCACTAATACCATCCTATTTAAAAGTGCATTTTCTTAATCCTGTTGTGGTAAGTTGACATCGCATTCAGATGTACAGTAGCCATTCCACTTTCCCTTCTTCACTAGTATCTCAACATCTGAAATTATCCCATAGGGAATTTTGGATATTAATGCCTTCTCGTGTTGCTCTTTCACAAAAGGAATAATTTGGATAGTTGAAGGTCACTACTTCATGGTGAGAATGCTCCATGCTCTGTGGGGAGCCTGGATGCAAATAATGGGGAAAGACTCTGGAGCACAGGGGAGAAATAAAGAGCCGAGTTTGACTATCGTAGGAAGGGGGAAAAAAGTAGTGGAAAATAGCCTCACTGGACAGGAACATCAGAAGTAGAAAATGAAAGGCTTACAGGTTCTCAATCCATGACATTTCAGGAGGAAAAGCAGACGCAGCCTCTGACCCAGGACAGGACATTCACCCGAGAAGCTGTCGTTTTCTCCTTTTCTTCCCGCTCTGCGTTGTTTTCTCATCGATGTTATGCTGAGAACCACATTAGTATCTTGAGAATGACTTCAATGGCATCCACACAGCTCCTGCATCTGTTCCTACAGCACCCACAGGCAAAAGAACCCAGAAACACCGACCTTTTGAATAAGAGAGATTCAGGAACAATGAGCTCCTGCATGGAGCTCATTTCTAGAGGTTTTTTCTCACAGAAAAAACTGTGAGGTTTTTCTTTCCTGTGTGCACGTGCTCTCCCCTCACACAGATGCCCCCAGACTGCTACAGCGTAGAGTAAGCGGGCTACACTGCCCTGCCCGTCTCATCCTATGTAGAGCAAACATCGATGCCTCCCCAGACGGAAAAGGACTGAAGACTGGAAGCAACTCTCACTCATGTACCCCGCAGGCCTCATACTTAAACTGGGCCTAACTTAGAATCACCTGGTGTTGAAACAACACAGACGCTCCCACCATGATCAATAGACTCTGTGGGGAGGGCACAGGTGTTATTGCTAAACCCTCATCATGGAATACTAATGGGAAACTGCGTGGGAACCACCACAGCAAACATTTCTTTCAAAGGTTTGAAGTCACACAAATTTTGCGGAAATCAGGGCCCCAGTCTAACTATGATTCTCCTGTGGGGTTCATGAAATGGCATCTTTAACAAGTTTTTTGTTTGTGCTGATGTGACTCCCTCAGACCTGTATTCAGTAGCACTGAGCTAGAGCTATCAGGCATAGCACACCTGAGACCACTGAGTAGCATGAAGTTTCGGGCTAAGAACTTCCAGAAGTGCAGGTTGATTCCTAGCCTGATTCCTAAGGGCTGAGCCCCTCCTGCATACATGTGGCCTTGTTGTTGTC
>NW_011495025.1:6575863-6576506 GCF_000754665.1 Bison bison bison | reverse complement strand
TTGTCTAGGGGGGATGCTCCCAGGTTGAGTGGAAATCACATGGTGGGTTTAGGATATGTGAAGGGTCGCCCACAGAAATCTATTCCAAAGTACCCTACATCCTTTAGCCCCCTGTCCTCTCAGGGCCCACTTGACCCATAGGACTACTCGGGAGTGAGGCATGACCACCTGTCCTCAAGTGAGCTGAGACTCCATACCCCTAAAGATCAAGAGTATGATGTTGTTTGCATCACAGATTCGTCTGAAAATAAACAAAAGGCAGCAATGGAGGGTGGATTAACATTTTGTGCTGGGAATGAACAGAAGCCTTTGAAAAGGATGCCATGAATGCATATTTGATGATTCACAAAGGAAGCTGTGATCTCTCTTAAAAAAAAGCGCATTACAACTGAATCAACAGATCAGGATTTTTTGTTTATTGTGTGTCTACATGTTTGTGTTATAAATTGCGGTGCCACAATTTGTTGTCCCCACCCCCTTTACATATTTATATCACTCCAGACCTTTAAAGCACATTGATTTAGGTAAAAATTAGAGAAAATTATATCTACTTTTCAAATATTTTTTGATAATATTGAATCTTTTAAAATTTTTATGTATTTATTAAAAATTTAATACAGTTTTTAAAGGTTATTTTCCATTT
>NW_011495025.1:6574598-6575502 GCF_000754665.1 Bison bison bison | reverse complement strand
TAACCACTGTTTTGTTCTCTGTATCTGTGAGTTTTCTTCTTTTTTATTATATTCACTAATTTGTTGTATTTTTTGTATTCCATATAGGATAGGATGTTGGAAACGGAAGTAGCTTTTTTAGTGCTTTTGTGGCAGCCTCAGGATATTCTGCCTTAACTTTAATTCAGAATGTATGGAGATTTGAAGTTGTCTCAAACATACTTTTAAGACCACCATTATGTGGGATCTCAGGTAGCTGATCCTCTCCTAGCACAAAGTCAGTTACCTGTGCGTGCGTCCTCAGTGGCTCAGTCGTGTCCAACTCTGTGACCCCATGAACTGCAGCCCACCAGGCTCCTCTATCCATGGAATTTTCCAGGCAAGAATACTAGAGTGGGTTGTCATGTCTTCCTCCAGTGAATCTTCCTGACCCATTGAACCTGCGTCTCTTGCATTGCCAGGCAGATTCTTTACCACTGCACCACCTGGGAAAGCCCCAATTTGCCTGGTTTATTCACAAATGGGTCCCAGTTCCATTCCTTCCCAGTTCAAGGGTATTTTATGATTGGGAAGTAATGTTCAAATTCTTTTGAAAGCTGAGATAGGTGATCATGCACCAGCTCAGAGAAAGAAGGCCTTGGCTCAGTCTCTTTCAAATCACTGCTAATGTTTGAAACATGTCAAAAATCCCAGTGTTCATTTGTTGCTTCCATAATTCCAGTTTAGCTTTGAATACAGCCACTTTATCTGCTGACTTGAACAGTTGTTCTCCTCTGAATTGACAGATTGAGTTTGCTGAGCAGGGTATATGTAATACAATTAAGCAAGTTTTGCAACCCATTCTGTGTTCCTGAAGTACGCTGCCAGTGGTGACTGTTTTCCTGAAAGAAATCTCTGGAGCAGCTCTCATAACTCAGAAACTGGC
>NW_011495025.1:6560432-6574498 GCF_000754665.1 Bison bison bison | reverse complement strand
CGCCAGCCACTCTGTCTGTACATTATACCAACACAAAATGACCAATTCAGTTTTCCTGAAATGTAATCATTCAAAGACTTAAATAGTTCTGTGGATGTGGTGTTGGTTGGCAACAAAAGTGCACATAACATATCCTCATGCACATCCTCCTGAAAATATATCGCACTGAAACAAGCATTGTTGCCTTGTCAGCATTGGTAGACTCTTCAACCTGGATTGTATGCCATGGTGATACATGCATTAATCCTTGCTAACAGTTGTGCCTCAACATTCTCTGCTATTTTACCAATTCTTCTAGCTTTGGTGCTAGTTGAAAGAGGAACACGTACTACCTTTTGAAATGTAGCCTCTCCTAAAAGCTCATGACAAATGTCCTCAGGATTAACTCCTCACCAGTAGTAAATGGCTTATTAGCTTTAGCAATGTGGTTAGCCGATAAGAATGATGCTTTCAGTGCAGACAGATTTGATGAAGTGGTGGCCTTCAATAGTCGCTTCTGTTCTTCACATTCACATTTTTCTTTTGAAAAACTCCAAGGGCTTGTTTTTTAAGGCAGGGTGTTTGGTCTCCATGTGGTGAAGCAGTTTTGAAGGTTTTATGGTTTTGTTGGATAGCTAGTCTCCACATATTATGTTAAGCAGGCTTGGGCAATGTGAATCACCTGTTGCAATGAACCTGGAACTTAAGTAGGACTTGGTATTTTCTTTCAAATGCAGTTTTCTTTTTGTTGGCACGCTTAGCGTCTTTTTCTATTGCATCATTGGGTCTTTTCTCCTTTTCAAAGCAGCTCCCCAGTGGTGTTTGTTTCCCACTCATTTTTGCTGGGGTTAACTTGTCAGCTTACCAAAATGTGAGTGAGACAAGTGCACAGTGTGGGAAAGAGGCACAGATGGAAGTGGTAAATAAAATAATAGGAGGGCCACATGCAGACTAAAATGCGATTCTGACTTAAAGCCTGCCACCAAATGCAGCTTAATTATCACTTGCCACTCATGGATAGGATTATCCATGCAGTCTCTGTGCAGTCGAACGTCTCTGCTAATAATAATCTGTATTTGCAGCCACTGTCCAGTACTAATATTACCACCTCAGCTCCACCTCAGATCAGGCATTAGATTCTCACAAGCAGTGTGGAACTTAGAATCCTTGCATGTAGCGTTCACAGTAGGGTTCATGCTCCTATGAGACTCTAAAGCCACCACTGATCTGACAGGAGCAAGCACTCAGGCAATAATCTGAGTGATGGGGAGCAGCTGTAAATACAGATGAAGCTTTACTGTCTCACCTGCCACTCACTTCCTGCTGTGTGGCCTGATTCCTATAACAGGCCATGGATCTGTACCAGTCAGTGGGCTAGTGGTTAGGGATGGTTGCTCACCCCATTGGTGATAATTCAAGTTAACACAATGACTTTGCATGCTATAGTTTACCTAGCGCACATTTTCCTCTTGTTAAAGAGATTGGAGCTCATGGCAACCAATTCATAATCTACATTGAGGGTCTATTTCCTGGGGTCACCTTGGGAGCACATCAGTCTATGTTCAAGGAGGAAATGGATGGCATCCTTAAAAAGATGAAACTGGAGAGCACTTAATGAAAGGATTGTTTACCAGGGTAGGGGCAGGGGTAAAATACAACAAGGGACGGTGAGGCAGTTAGGTTTCAGCAACAGTGAGAAACTGTTACCACTCATAGATCTAAAGGCTCAAGAGGATGAAATAGTCTTGCCAAGCCTGGGAAGAGGTCAAGCTCTGAGAAGAGAGGATGTTGGACACAGGCTGCCTGATAAGTTTTGGCAACCACTGTCCAAACCACAGTTGGACAGGGAAGGAGTGGCTGACTAATACCCTGACCTTTCTCCAATCCCACCAGCTGATTTCCTGGTATGCTGCTTCCCATTGGTCAAAACCAAATGGTAAGGGAGCAAGGATGGTGTGGAGACTATCAATTATAGGCAACTCACCTCTCTTCCATTTCCAGGTAAAAGGAAATGGAGACTATGGCAACCTGAAATATTTTGCTAAGGCAAAAGCTTTCAATATATACACATATTATATTTGTTTTATATATAAATATGATGTGAATAATATTTCAGGCCTACTCTCAGATTTCTAAACCTGTTTATATTTTCATCAATTTTACTAAAAATTTTTGATTAAAACTTTGCAATATTGGCAGATTAGTACAGTTGCAAAGGATGATACAGAATGAAGAGGTGGGAGAAATGACTAAAGTTCTAGAGAAAAATATAATTTAAGATAAGATCTGATCAAATTACCACTCTGAATTACACAGTCTGACTACAATTTGACCTTTTTACTTTAACTTCCTTTAAGGGGAAAAGCTCAGGAGAACACTTGCCTATAAGTTATTACTTGAATAAGTAATTCAATAATGAATACTTATTATGTTTTGACAAGCATAAGTGTATATAAAGCAACTTGAAAGTGTTCACATTGCATTTGAAATGCTCCAATGTTTAAGAGAGTTAAGGTATACTAGCTGAGGGAAAACATGTTTTGAAGTTGATTTATGTTTAGAAAACACTTCAAGGACTCCCTCTGTAATCCAACAAAACCACTTGTAACAATAGTAGTTATAATAGCTTATTGCAAGTACCTCTTTAAGTCTCTCATCTAAATATAGACCCATAGTTTTCCTTTAACCTTGACTGATACATTTTGATGAGGTAGAGAGAAAGATTAACTTGGAAAAGATGAAAGAGAAAATGTATATCTGGGGGTAGCCAGGGGTCTCGGACAAATGAAAACAGGCACTTCTGTTTCATATTTCCACTTTGTGTTGAATACTTCTACTTTACAAATAAAAAGATTACTTTACACCTATAACAAAAGAAAGTGATAGCTGTGAAAGGACAGATCAACTGGGAAATTCATGAATTGCATTTTGTTTTATCAGGCAATTCGTCAATATCTGTGACACTACTTAAAACACTGATATTATCCTATTGAGTCATAGTACAAAAACACTGAGCATAAAAAGTGTACAATAGAAACCCTGGAAAACTGAATCTCATTTTAATATTGAGTCATTTAAGTTTTATGTATGTTTTGTATGTTAACCACTTATTAAATATATGGTTTGCAAATATTTTCCCTCATTCTGTATGTTGCCTTTTCAATTTTTTGATTGTTTCCTTTGCTGTGCAGAAGCTCTCTAGTTTCCCATTAGTTTATTTTAGTTTTTTTTAGTTTCTAGTTTATTTTAATTTCTAGTTAATTTAATTTCTAGTTTATTTTAGCTTTTGTGGCCTGCATTTTTAAGGTCTTATCCAAGACATTGTCAAGACCAGTGTCAAAGAGATTATTCCCTATCATTTCTTCCAGGAGTTTTATTGTTTCAGGTCTTATATGTTGTTTCAGGACTTAAGTCTTTCATCTATTTTGAGTTAACTTTTCTGAGTTGTGTAAATAGGAGTCTGCTGCTGCTGCTGCTAAGTCGCGTCAGTCGTGTCCGACTCTGTGCGACCCCATAGACGGCAGCCCCACCAGGCTCCCTCGTCCCTGGGGTTCTCCAGGCAAGAACACTGGAGTGGGTTGCCATTTCCTTCTCCAATGCATGAAAGTGAAAAGTGAAAGTGAAGTCGCTCAGTCGTGTCTGACTCCTAGCGACCCCATGGACTGCGGCCCACCAGGCTCCTCCATCCATGGGATTTTCCAGGCAAGAGTACTGGAGTGGGTCTAGTTTCAATTTTTTGATATGAATATCCAGTTTTCCTAGCATAATTTATTGAAGAGACTATTGTTTCCCCATTGTGTGTTCTTGTTGCCCTTGCCAAAAATTCATTGCCCATATATCCATGGATTTATTTCTGGGCTCTTTGTTCCATTCCACTGGTCATGTGCCTGTTTTTTCTATGCCAAGCCTATAGCAATTTTGATTGCTATAGCTTTGTAATATAGTTTGAAATTAGGAAGTATAAGGCCTCCAGCTTTGTTTTCTTTTTCAGGAGTGCTTTGGCTATTTGGAATCTTTCGTGGTCCAATACAAATTTTAAGATCGTTTGTTATATTTTTGTGAAAAAATGCCCTTGGGACTCTGACAGAGATTTCCTTAAATCTGTAGATTGCTTTAGGTAGTATGGACATTTTTAATAATGTTACTTCTTTGAATCCATGGGCACAGAATATTTTTCTATTTATTGGTGTCTTCTTCAAGCTCTCTCATCAATGTCTTATCATTTTCAGTGTACAGGTTTTTCACCTCCTTGGTTAAATTTATTCCCAAGTTTTTATTATTTTTGATGCTTTTATAAATGATATATTTTGTCTGATTTTTAATATAGCCATTCCAGCTTTCTTATGCTTAGTGTTTCATGGTATATCTTGTTTTCCATCCTTTTACTTTTTTAACCTATGTCTCTATATTTGAAGAGAATCTCTTGAAAACAGCCTGTAGTTGGATATTGCTTCTCTGCTTTTTAACTGGTTGTCTAGTACCTCTACATTTGACATAATGATTGACACGGGTAGGTTTAAGTCTATCATCTTACTATTTGTTTTCTATTGCCCCATATACCTTTTTTCTATTTCCATCTTTTCCTCTCTTCTCAACTGAGCATTTCTTAATATAACATTTTAAGCTCTTCTTTTGGCCTATGGCATTTCACTGTTTTATTTCTTTAATGGATCCTTTAGGGATTACATTTTGCATCCTTAGCCTGCACCTTGCATTGACAGAATAACACTTCACATATAACATAAAAACCATATATAAACGTGCTTCCATTTCTCTCCCCGCTTCTTTGCGCTATTTGTGGTGTATCTCACTTCTATACATTACAAACTCCACAACATAGTATTATCATATTTCAAATAATTCATTTATTTTTAAATAAGTTAAGGAAGTAAAAATGTTTAGTGTTCTTTATTTATTCAGGTAGATTTGAGTTTCTAATTTTGGCATAATTCCCTTTAACCTGAGTGAGTTTATTTAACACATCTTGGAGTACAGGTCATCACTTTAGATTATCTGAAAATATATTCATTGGATTAAAATTTTGATGAAAAATTTTGCTTTATTTCAATTTTAAATTCATAATTTATTTCTTATTTAGCATTTTAAAAACTGCCATTCCAATGTTTTCTGGCTTGTTCTGTTTCTGATGAGAATGTAGTGGTTATTCTATTGTTACTTTCCTGTGTGTATTATGTCTTTTTTCTCTGAATGCTTTGAAATTTTTATTTTTAATTTGGTTTAAAGCAATTGTACTACAGTATGCTTAGATGTGGTTTTCCTTGTGTTTATCCTGTTTGTGGCTTATTCCTTCATCATGGCCAAAATGAGAATTTGGGATTTTCAAAACTAAGTTTTAAAATGTTCAGTTATTACTGAAGAGATGAATGGTTGTCCTAGGGGACATTAGTTATTTGGAGATGGAAAATGTCCTCTGTGTTTTTATTTTTACTGTATTAAATTTGGGGATTTTCTTTACTATTATTTCTTTTAACACTTTTTTTTTTTTCCTGCTAAAAGTTCTCTTTTGCCTCTGAGATTTCTATTCCACAAATGTTAGATGACTCTACAATACCCTGTAGGCCATTGAAACTCTGTTCATTTTTTTGTTCAGCCTATTTTTCTTTATTGTATATATTTCAGTTTGCAAAGTTTTTATTTATCTGTCTTCAAAATCTTTTCTTTTGTAGTATCCAAACTGCTGTTAAGATATCACAAATCTTTAAATTCCAGGTTTATTTTTTAGTTCTGCACTTTTCATTTGATTTCTTGTCTCTTTTTTATTTTTTATTTATTTATTTACTTAGATCCCACATCTGTTTACTCGTCTATTTGTCTTTGTCTCTAGATTTTTAGCCACTTTTATAATAGTTGCCTGAAATCATTGTCTGAGAATTCTGACATGTTTGTCATCTCTGGATCTGTTTCTACAGCCTTCTCCTCCTCCTATTTTGGTTATATTTTTCTGATTCTTCACATGTCTAGTAATTTTTAAATTTTCATGCTAGACAATGGAATGTTACGTTGTTCAGATTCTAGATTTGCCTTCCTGTAAAGAATGTTGGATTTTATTCTGGCAAATAATTAATTTACTGGTGGCTCAGCATGTTTTACCTAAGGTTTGGGTTTAAGCTTTGTTACAGTGGGGCCAGATAATCCCTAACGTTAGGGCTGGAGGAGTCCTCCTTCTAAAACTATGATTCTTCCGGGGCCTTAGCCCTGGCTTGTTGGCATTCATTCCATTGTCTCCCAGCATTGTGTATTCTCTGGGATTTCTATTCAGCTCACAGCCCCAAAGTAGCCACTCCTTACTAGGCCTCTCTGAATTTGACCACATGTACACACAAGTACTCAAAGATTCAAGAGAATGGTAGTACAGATTTCTGGGGTGCTTTTCTTCTAAGCACCCTTATTTTTGGTGCTCTGAGATGCAAATTGCAGCTACTTCAGTAGTCCAAACTTTAATTTCTGTGTCATATGGTTGACAAGACTGCTGTTGTCTGTTCAGGCTCCATTTCCCTGGACCACAACTTGGAAATTGCATTCCATGAATCAGAATGAACTTGGTGTTCACCTGGGCTTTGTGTCTCTCAAGGATCACAGCCCTGAGCTCTCTATTAACCGAGCTGTCTATTAACCAAGGCCTGAGAAGAGCTACTTCATGTGTTTTTTATCCCTTCCCAGTTTTAAAGTTGTTAATTGCAGGAGAGTAAGTCTAATATCTATTCCTTCAATCATAACTAGAACCAGAAGTCAGGATTTTCAGAACTCAGTTCATTTCTTGCTCAGTAAATGACTGAATGTCCTCCAAGACATTAGTTATTTGGTGACTGGAAAATATCCTTTAATCACAAAAACACATATTTGTTGAGCAGTCTCTTGTGCCAGGCCTTATGCTAAATGCTTTGCATACATTTTCTTATTCAATCTTGTCAATAAATAAATGAGCTGTGGGTATTCCTATTAACTTCATTTTGGAGATGAAGAAAATATTTAGAATGTGTCAAAGAATTGCCCAAGAACCCATATCTGATGAATGTTACAGCCAGGAATTGACTAGGTTAGTAACTCCAGGTTTAGTTCAGAAGCTCAGTCATGTCCGATTCTTTGCGACCCCATTGACTGTAGCACACCAGGCTTCCCTGTCCATCACCAACTCCCAGAGCTTGATCAAACTCATGTTCACTGAGTCAGTGATGCCATCCAACCATCTCATCCTCTGTCCTCCCCTTCTCCTCCCACCTTCAATCTTTCCCAGCATCAGGGTTTTTTCCAATGAATCAGTTCTTTGCATCAGGTGGCCAAAGTATTGGAGTTTCAAGCTTCAGCATCAGTCCTTCCAATGAATATTCAGGACTGATTTCCTTTATGATTGACTTGTTTGATCTCCTTGCAGTAACTCCAGGATCAGACTCTTAAAAACCATGCTAGCTTGATTATTCTATTTCTAAACAAATTTATATAACCAAAGCTGTTTTCTCAATGAAAGTTGTTTATTTACTTTCCACAAAGAAAAATACAGCAATCTCTTTTTATTTGGGCTTACTACCTTTGAAATGCCTAATGGATTTTTATAATAGTTACCAAAATATCTTTATTGTAACTCCAAATACTTGAGAATGTGGAAACTGAAATTCCTGCATTTGATTTTTTTTTTCTTCTAAAAGAAAATAATTGATTTCCTTGAACTGGAATAAAACGTGCAGGGCAACTTACTGTTTTCCAAAAAAGGCACACATATGTGCTTTTTAAATTAATATTTTATTTTTTAAAGCAGTTTTAGGTTCACAGAAAAATTGAGCATAAAAAAGAGTTCCCACATGTCCCTATGTGTGTGTGGCAGAAAGGGGGATATCCCTTCTAGGGCCAGGAGTGGGCTCTCATCTAACATTTGGAAATGAATTGTCCAAGGAGACACACGTACTTAACAAAGCAAGAGACTTTATTGGGAAGAGGCACTCAAGCCGAGAGTAGCAGGATAAAGGAACCCAGACAAACCGCTCTGCCACATGGCCTGCAGTCTCAGGTTTTCATGGTGATGGGGATACCAGGTCTCTTGCCTACCCACCAAATTGGCTGGTCCCGATTTGGTGACTCAGGGTCCTCCCTGGTGGTGTGCTCCTTTTAGCCAAAATGGACTCCAGTGGGAGGGTCAATGAGAGGTTGATCATCTCCTCCCTCTTGTGGCCCCTCCTGAATTCTCCCAGTTAGTTTTCAGCACAGCACCATGTTCCTTATTGTGAGACAACTCAGGCAAGTGGGCAAGGGGGGTGGTTTCTGTCAACAGTTCCCTGACATAAGCAGTGCACCACCCGCCATCAACATCATGTACCACGGTGGTACATTTGTTACAGTCAATGAACCAACATTGATACATCACTGTCATGCATAACTGGCATTTGGGTTTACTCTCTGTATTGTACATTCTATGAGTTTTGACAAACATATAATAACATATACCTATTACTATAGTATCATGATTTTCTAAACCAGTAAAAAATAAAAACAAGTAGCTCAGTGCCAAAGTCCATCAGAGGTTCATTTTCACCTTACACTGAGAGCTTCATGAAAACAAAACAGTAAAGGTGACTCCAGTCTTTGACAGAGGCTGCATGAAACAGGAAATTGTGTGAAAACACCTACTGAATACTGAACCAGTTGTCAATGACAGACAAGGAAACCAGCAAAAAATAGGCTTTCTTCATTGCTGCGCCCAATGGCTTGTTTTGTCTTATTATTTTATGCCTCTTCTTCCTAAGGCTTTGTTGTTGTTTAGTCTCTAAGTCATGTCCAACTCTTTGTGACCCAATTATGGGGTTCCCACAGTAAGAATACTGGAGTGGTTTGCCATTTCCTCCTCCAGTGGACCACGTTTTGTCAGAACTCTTTACTATGACCTGTCCATCTTGGGTGGCCCTGCCAGCACACCTCACAGCTTCAATGAGTTATACAAGCCCCTTAGCTATGACAAGGCTGTGATCCATGAAGGGGATGACCTTACTCCAATTATTCTCTATCTTTATTACCATTAACCCCAATGCCTCATTCTGCAACTAAAACGACATATTTCTTCCTCTTTTTTGCCCTCTGTCTATAATTGATTACCATGTCCTGTGGACTTTGTCTTTAATCTAGCTCTCTTTCTCTCTCTCATACTACTTTTAACTATAATCTCACTACTTAATAACCAATTAACCCTTTCTCCCACCAGCAATAACCCCCCATTCCAGTTCCTCTTCCAGATTAATGATAGTGAGAATGTAAGTTCATCTTGGGCTTCCCTGGTGGCTCAGATGATAAAGAATCTGCCTTCAGTACAGGAGACCTGGGTTGGATCCCTGGGTCAGTAGGAACCTCTGGAGAAAGGAATGGCTACCCACTCTAGTATTCTTACCTGGAGAATTCCATAGACAGAGGAGCCTGGTGGGCTACAGTCCATGAGGTCACAAAGAGTCTGACATGACTGAGTGATTAATATACACACAAGTTCATCTAATTTGATCAGGATATGAAAAACGATGATCTACAAGACAGAAGTTTATTTTTGTTTCATATAAATTCCCAGTTTCCATTCTTCAAAGTTGCCAGAGCTCTAGAGTCCTTATGGATCTACAACCCTTTGGATTATGCTCATTGGCATAATCTGAGAAGGCTCATGACAAGGTTGAAATGTCTCTATTATTCGTTGACACATTTTTGTCTTTCAGACTTTCCTTTCCTTCAGTTTTCTATCTCCAATACAGCCTGCTTTCCAACCTTTCATCATAAAAATTTCTACCCACCTCTTCAAGATTAGCTAAAATGCTATTTCTTCTAGGAAGCTACCCCTTGCATCTCTGGCATCTTGAGGTACCTGAGTCTCTACAGTGCACTCATGGACAATGGAAGCTCTCAGGAACTGAGACCCCCACCTCCCCCGCCACCGTCCTTTGGTCTAGACTTCACTTAGAATATACATTGTTAAACGTCTGTTTCATGTGCCAGATTGTGATTCCCTCCAGGGCAAGATGATAAGATGATATCTTACTCACAGATGTATACTTGCCTAACAATATACATGGCACATGAAATGTGTTCAGAGATACTGTGTTTGATTTCTAGGGCTGCCAAAAAATTAGCACAAGCTCAGGTACAACA
This sequence comes from Bison bison bison, assembly GCF_000754665.1. Taxonomy (NCBI): domain Eukaryota; kingdom Metazoa; phylum Chordata; class Mammalia; order Artiodactyla; family Bovidae; genus Bison; species Bison bison. The sequence continues at coordinate 6,564,385 of NW_011495025.1, read as the reverse complement.
GAATTTTATTTTCTAGCAGTTCTGGAGGCGGGGAGTCTGAAATCAAGGACTCTCTCCGAAGGCTCTAGGGGAAAATCTTTGCTTGTTTTTTTGAGCTTCTGGTAGCTCTTTGAGTTCCTTGGCTTATGTCTGCATAACTCCAATCTCTGCCTCAGTGGCCTTCTCCTTCTGTCTCTTTCCTTTGTGTGTCTCCTGTCATTGGATTTAGAGTCCACTCAGGTAATCTGGGATGATTTCATCTCAAGATTCCTAGTTTATCACAAAGACCTTTTTTCCAAATAAGGCTATATTCAACAAATTTTGTGTGGATTTATCTTTTGGGAGAGAGGACAACATCCAACCCACTAAGTGAGTAAATGAATGAAAGGGAAAAAATGTACTCTATGTATTTATGTATTTGCATACACAAAAGATGAAAATAACTATTTGCTTTTACATTTTTATTTGTTACCTTCTATCCGTAAGTTCACTTTGTAGACAACACATCATGCTTGTTGCCCTATTCATGTTGATAGAATTAAGTCAAATAATATAGCAGTTATTTTTAAAAATTGTTCAAAAGTTGTTAAATCACAATTTAACAAGACACAATTAGAAAAACTATGCAGTCATTCTAAGTATACGGCCTTCTTTTCAGACATGAGTTTTTCTTTTCTAAAAAAGAACGTTTAGAAACCTGTTTCATACATGGCTTTCTTTTTTTCTCATGGAGTAAGACATAACTTGGGAGGTTACCACACAAATAGAACAAGAGCTTTCAAATAGGCATTTCTACATATAGTCACCTTACTCTTAGTCCCTCAAAACAAGTCTGCTTTAAGAAACAGGGCTTGAGAGACTGACAGCTGTTTCTTCTTGTGGAGAGTTATATTTGTCTATTTTCACAAACAGAACAGGTTGGGAAGTTACAGACCTAGAAAAATATAATAAAAAGATCCAGATTCATTTTCTGTTTGGTTTTAATATAGTCATTTTCTCTTTCCACTTTCAATGACTGCAGGATTTAATTTGAGTAATGCCACAGGCATGTGGTTTCAAGGAGAAAAAAATAGTTCAAATAGCCACTTCTCTGTTCCTCACTTTGAAAAAAAAAAGAATAATTTGCTATAGTATATATTGAAAGACTTTTGAGATGTTTTCTTTTTGCTGGCATTTGTGTTCTTATTTAAATAAACAGATGCCACTATATTTAAATTTAAAAAATATAGTTCTTGAAAAAGGCCTCTTAGCAAAATACAATCATTACTTTGATGTATTTCAAACAAAAGCACAACTAAATTTTGTTATGAAAATAATAAAAAAAGTTTACTACCTTCCTTTATGTTTACCTTCCTTTTATCTCTCTCTCTCTCTATATATATACATATATATACACGTGTATATATATACACATATGTATGTATATGTATCTATATGTGTGTATGTGTGTGTGTGTGTGTGTGTGTGTGTATATATATATATATATATATTTGTTTTTCAGTATCATTACCTCCCGGGTGGTGCTAGTGGTAAAGAGCCCGCCTGCCAATGCAGGAGACATAAGAGACAAGGGTTCGACCCCTGGGTCAGGAAGATCCCCTGGAGAAGGAAATGGCAATCCATTCCAGTATTCTTGCCTGGAGAATTCCATGGACAGAGAAGCCTGGCAGGCTACATACAGTCCATGAGGTTGCAAAGAGTCGGACACAACTGAAGCAACTTAGCATATCTCCTGAGAATGCGTATTGAATTCCTTCCTGAGAAGTTCATGGATCTTTATAAATAGCAAATTGGAAACACGGGATACCTAACTCCAAGCCTTTACTTTGCGTACATGGACAGCTGGGGCAATTAGAACACTACTTAATTCTTAAGAAGGCAACAGATTGGGGAAAAGAGATAGATTTAATTGACCTAGGCAAATTCCCTCTATTCAGTTCAGAACTAGATGGATTTGCCCCAGATGTCTCTTTCCTAGCATCTCCTAAAAGTTATCCCTTTATAACACTTCCTTTTTATATAGACCTTCTTCTTTTTCTTCAACTCTGTCTTAATTCTTCTACTAAACCCAAGAATCAAAATTGGTCTGATGTCATTTCTCCCCCTAGTACTCATGGCAGACATCACCAATAGATCATGATATTCTTTATTTATATTCTTTATCACTTAGCCTAAATTTGGTCTCAAACAGAAAGCTTTAGATAACCATTTGCTTCCTCAGAAATTGTACAAGAGACAAAAAGTTTGCCACTTTGCTTTAATTCATGAGATGGGATCCTTTTAGCCCACCTAATTCTTGCCAAATTCCTTTCCCAAGGAGGCCGTATCTTGCTTCTTGTATTGTCCTGCTACCACAACGGTCCCATTAAGAATCACAGTGCCACCCTCTGTATGCCTGGCTTTCCCTGTACCCTGGATGCTTGCAGGATTGGAGTCCCTGGGACAGAGGCCTGCTTGAATCATATATGAGATTACCACACCTTTTAACTACTGTATCCTGGATTCCATTGTGAGGGTAAGCCTCTGAATGGTGTTCCTTTTCACTGCCCCTAGACTCCCTCTTCTGGCTTCTGCTCTATTCCCATTGACGGGGATTCCTGAGATCCGGACACACTTTCTTCCGAGAAAATTCCTGTGAAAAAGCCCAAATACCAGTACCAGTTATTTCGTTTGCCGTATATGTTTTGTTGGAATAAAATGCAATAATTCTTATGAGACTCAGTATGGTTACTAGCCTATAACAGGCACTCAATAAATATCAGCTGCTAAAAGTTCTTTTGTCATCATAATCATTATTACCTCTATTAGAGTCTCCACCTCAACTCCAAAAAGATTTCTTATAGACCAACAAGGAACACGCTTCAAGTCTCAGAGATGCTTTGGCCACAAATGGACTTAGAGACAATCCTAACAAGTATTCAAATTGGAGACCAGAGCCAATTAATAAGACTTGCCATTTACTGATCTCCTGTGTTCCCAGCACTTTCCACATGTCATCTTTTACTTAATCTGCACAAAACCCAGTTGGGTGGGAATTAAAATTCCCATTTTATGGATGAGAAAATGGAGGGTTTGAGTATCCCATGCCCAACAGAAACAATAGATAGTGAAAACAAAATCAAACCCAGCCCTTCTCAATTGAATGTGTTATTTCTCTGCACACAGCCTGTGTCCTAGATCAGATCAGATCAGTCGCTCAGTCGTGTCTGACTCTTTGCAACCCCATGAATCGCAGCACGCCAGGCCTCCCTGTCCATCACCAACTCCCGGAGTTCACTGAGACTCATGTCCATCGAGTCAGTGATGCCATCCAGCCATCTCATCCTCTGTCGTCTCCTTCTCCTGCCCACAATCCCTCCCAGCATCAGAGTCTTTTCCAATGAGTCAACTCTCTGCATGAGGTGGCCAAAGTACTGGAATTTCAGCTTTAGCATCATTGCTTCCAAAGAAATCCCAGGGCTGATCTCCTTCAGAATGGACTGGTTGGATCTCCTTGCAGTCCAAGGGACTCTCAAGAGTCTTCTCCAACACCACAGTTCAAAAGCATCAATTCTTCAGCGCTCAGCCTTCTTCACAGTCCAACTCTCACATCCATACATGACCACAGGAAAAACCATAGCCTTGACTAGACAAACCTTTGTTAGCAAAGTAATGTCTCTGCTTTTGAATATGCTATCTAGGTTGGTCATAACTTTCCTTCCAAGGAGTGTGTCTTTTAATTTTATGACTACAGTCACCATCTGCAGTGATTTTGGAGCCCCCCAAAAATAAAGTCTGACACTGTTTCCACTGTTTCTCCATCTATTTCCCATGAAGTGATGGGACCAGATGCCATGATCTTCGTTTTCTGAATGTTGAGCTTTAAGCCAACTTTTTCACTCTCCACTTTCACTTTCATCAAGAGGCTTTTGAGTTCCTCTTCACTTTCTGCCATAAGGGTGGTGTCATCTGCATATCTGAGGTGATTGATATTT
>NW_011495025.1:6560140-6560332 GCF_000754665.1 Bison bison bison | reverse complement strand
GGTATAAGAGCAGATGTGTGTGCTCTGTGTCCATCTCCTCACAGAACTGAAAAACATTGCAAAGTTTTGCAACATACCCTGCAAAACATTAAGTTTTTTGTCCAAAAAATGGACAAAAATTTTTTGGCAAGCCGGTATTTGTCTATGGATCACGCATTATGTAGACCCACATTCAGAAGCAACCTCTTTGAC
>NW_011495025.1:6551194-6560040 GCF_000754665.1 Bison bison bison | reverse complement strand
CTCTTCACTTTCTGCCATAAGGGTGGTGTCATCTGCATATCTGAGGTGATTGATATTTCTCCCAGCAATCTTGATTCCAGCTTGTGTTTCTTCCAGTCCAGTGTTTCTCATGATGTACTCTGCATATAAGTTAAATAAACAGGGTGACAATATACAGCCTTGGTGAACTCCTTTTCCTATTTGGAACCAGTCTGTTGTTCTATGTCCAGTTCTAACTGTTGCTTCCTGACCTGCATACAAATTTCTCAAGAGGCAGATCAGGTGGTCTGATATTCCCACCTCTTTCAGAATTTTCCACAGTTTATTGTGATCCACACAGTCAAAGGCTTTGGCATAGTCAATCAAGCAGAAATAGATGTTTTTCTGGAACTCTCTTGCTTTTTCCATGATCCAGCGGATGTTGGCAATTTGATCTCTGGTTCCTCTGCCTTTTCTAAAACCAGCTTCAACATTAGGAAGTTCACGGTTCACATATTGCTGAAGCCTGGCTTGGAGAATTTTGAGCATTACTTTACTAGCGTGTGAGATGAGTGCAATTGTGCGGTAGTTTGAGCATTCTTTGGCATTGCCTTTCTTTGGGATTGGAATGAAAACAGACCTTTTCCAGTCCTGTGGCCACTGCTGAGTTTTCCAAATGTGTTGGCATATTGAGTGCATCACTTTCACAGCATCATCTTTCAGGATTTGGAATAGCTCAACTGGAATTCCATCACCTCCACTAGCTTTCTTTGTAGTGATGCTTTCTAAGGCCCACTTGACTTCACATTCCAGGATGTCTGGCTCTAGGTGAGTGATCACACCATCGTGATTATCTGGGTCGTGAAGATCTTTTTTGTACAGTTCTTCTGTGTATTCTTGCCAGCTCTTCTTAATATCTTCTGCGTCTGTTAGGTCCATGCCATTTCTGTCCTTTGTCGAGCCCATCTTTGCATGAAATGTTCCTTTGGTATCTCTGATTTTCTTGAAGAGATCTCTAGTCTTTCCCATTCTGTTGTTTTCCTCTATTTCTTTGCATTGATCGCTGAAGAAGGCTTTCTTATCTCTTCTTGCTATTCTTTGGAACTCTGCATTCAGATGTTTATAACTTTCCTTTTCTCCTATGCTTTTCGCTTCTCTTCTTTTCACAGCTATTTGTAAAGCCTCCTCAGACAGCCATTTTGCTTTTTTGCATTTCTTTTCCATGGGGATGGTCTTAATCCCTGTCTCCTGTACAGTGTCACGAACCTCATTCCATAGGTCATCAGGCACTCTATCTATCAGATCGAGGCCCTTAAATCTATTTCTCACTTCCACTGTATAATCATAAGGGATTTGATTTAGGTCATACCTGAATGGTCTAATGGTTTTCCCTAGAAGTGGTGTCCTAGAAGCAGAGCTTAATTTCTGGGATTCCAGATAATCAGGTTTTATCTTGTGGCTTGTATGTTTTTGCTCAGCCTTACATGAAGTAAGGCCTGAAACTTTCCTCTGACAACCTACCTTTTGATTGCTTTGTTCTCCTCCTCTAGCCAGACTCCTCGGCCCAATTATTCTTAGCTACTTTGGTTCTACTGTTTGACCATGATCATCCTTAAAGGCCCAAATCAGGTTTAAGTTTTACATTTGGTTTTCTTAGAGTAGTCCAGTCCACATCTACACTATTTTACTCTCTCCTTCCAATTTCCTTTACCTTTCTAGTACTCTGCATCCATTGCTACACAATTATTGTCCTTAATTATTCCTGTTGTTTCCAGTACTCATTTATTCAGTCATTCATCTACTCAACTACTATGTATTTGAGTATATGTTATCAACCAGACACTGAATTAGGCAATGGATATAGAGGTATTTAGATAAACAACTATTTGAAATGCCTTAGGATACTTTTAGTGGGGTGAATAAGAAATATACACTAATATCTAGAATATTGTGTTGAATAAGAAAAACACAATGAGAAATAGAGCTAAAAGGATTCAAGCAAGGGAAGAATTACTTCTACCTAGAAGGGAGCAAGGAGGAGACAATGATTCCATTGAACTGAGGTAGAAGACAGGAGGTGTTGAAAAAAGTGGGTTCTTACTGATAGGTGCTGTCTGAACACAGGCACTGAGCTCAGAGCTAGGTAAGGGACTGTCACAAAGTAACAAGTAGCCATGGTTTGTCTGGACATTAGAGTATATCACAGAAAGCTGTGAGGATCAGGCACATGGTAGGGGCCCCTAAATACTGTGGGAGGATGTAATGATGTCATTGGGTAGGTAAAAGAAGGATCATATGTTTTTTAAATGATATATAAGAACTGTGTTTGGCATCCCTCTCCCCAAGTACACAAAAAGTGCATTAAGGTTTAAGTCATGATTTTATGTGTCTTTCACATTTCTTTAGAACTTAGCACAAACCTGGACACAAAAGAGTATTTAGTAAGTAGAGTATTTAATAAATAGCCAGATGATTGAAAAAAGAAGCAATTTATAATAATAGTTCTATTATATATTTTCCTACAAATAAACTTTCATGTTTATTTGAAACAGAATTTTTTTAATTGAGAAGTTTACCTTCCAATTAGAGGTCATGATATTTATGGGGAAAAAGTCCTTTGCCTCTGAATCAGTACTGATCTAAAGAAAATACTGTCTGTGTGCTCAGTTGCTCAGTTATGTCCAACTCTTTGCGATCCCGTGGATTATGGCCCAGAAGTCTCCTCTGCGCATGGAATTTTCCAGGCAAGAATACTGGAGTGGGTTGCCACTTCCTACTCCAGAAGATGTTCTGGACCCAGGAATCAAACCCGTGTTTCTTGCGGCTCCCGCATTGGCTGATGGATTCTTTACCACTGCACCACCTGGGAAGCCCTAGCAGTTAATTTCATCTTCAAAAATATTTATTATTATAAGAAAAGAAGCTCTAGACCAACTGCACATAAAAATGTGACAAATATTTATTATATCAACCTCATTTGTTTCTATCATAAATTTAAAAATTTTATTTAGAACAAGAACCTGGGAAAGATTCTTATTTTTTAATTTATTTTTATACAATTTTGAAAGATTTCTTTACATTTACAGTTATTACAAAACATTGGCTATATTCCCAAGGACATATTGTACAATAAGTATTGTACATATTGAGCCTTACACCCAATAATTGATACCTCCCACTCCACATGCCTATGTTGTCCCTATTCCCATTGGTAACCACTAGTTTATTTCCTATATCTGTGAGTCTGCTTCTTTTTTGTTATTATAGTCACTAGTTTGTTGTATACTATAACAAACTAGTCATTCCACATACAAGTGATATCATACAATATTTGTCTTTCTCTATCTGATTTACCTAGCATAATATCCTCCAAGTCAATTAATGTTGCTGCAAATGACAGCATTTCATTCATTTTGATGGCTGAATGGTATTTCATTCTGTATATATGTACCACACTGTCTTTATCTATTCATCTGTTGATAGACACTTAGGTTGCTTCCATATATTGGCAATAATGCTGCTATGAGCATTGTATGTGTATGTTTCTGAATTAGTGCTTTTGCTTCTTTCTAAAATATATATATCCAGGAGTAATACTGCTGGGTCATATGGTAGTTCTATTTTTAGTTTTTTGAGAAACTTCCATACTGTTTTCCACAGTGGCTAGACCAATTTACATTCCTACCAACAGTGTACTAGGGTCTCCTTTTCTCTGTACCCATGCAAAATAACATTTGTTATTTGTGTCCTTTTTTGATGTTAGCCATTCTGACTATGTTATCTTAAAAAGCCATTTATCTATTTTTTCTTCAAAAGATATTCAATCACTTCACATACTCCTTTTTCTGGTGAAGATCACTTAGTCGTGTCCGACTCTTTGTGACCCCATGGACTGTAGTCTACCAGGCTCCTCTGTCCATGGGATTTTCCAGGCAATATATCAGTGGGAAAGAATGTTTTCTTGAAGCCATTATCATCAGAACTGGCAGTTTGTACAGGACCAGTAAGTCCAGGAAAACCCATGATTCACACTTTGAACTCCTGAGCAAAGGACAGTAGAAGCATCCAGGCTGTTCAAAGACCATAAATAAATAAAAAGTGCCTCTTCTCTCTTCTCCAAGGATTCCCTCACTGGAACTATGTGCATCCTCCAGAGGCCAAAAGTCAGGAGCTGAAAGATAGAAAAGAGTAGGGCATTAGTTCCCTCAAACAAGTTTCTCTGTGAAAAGCACTTTTATTTGAGTGGAAAGGGTCCTTTCATTTCAGATTTTGTGGTGAAGTGAATGATGTAGAGGTCATTTCCTGACCTCTGTTCCTATGTGTCAGCCTCTGATCGCTCTGGTGAGAGAATGAACTTAGGAAAATGACCCCACATTGTAGAAGGGGAGACATGTTTATATAACTTTTCCTACCTAAAATAAAAACATACTTTTCTTGGACCAAATTTGTTACTACTGGTCAGTAAAATATGCTTTAGGTAAAATGAATTTTCAGCCAGATAATACTTTAAAAGTAACAAGTAATTATAGAGATGTTTGGAACATTTATTTAGAACTGGAAATTTTCTTCAGGAAAACTCAAAGTTCCCTCAGGAGAGATGGATGGGATGTTTGAATCTAGCCTGTTAGTCTGCCAGTTGAGCAGGTTGTGCTGTTTGCAAATATCTTCTTTTTTAGGGAGGAACTACGTGTTTATTCTTAAAATGTCATCAATATTTCTTGCTTTTTTTCATTTGTCCAACTATTCCTATTGCTTGCACAGGAGAGGACTATGTGTACAGAGAGTTTTCTCTAATTGAGAAATTGTTTGGTCTGACCTTTGGAAAAATAATTACACAGAGTGTCCAATACAGATATTAACATTGGCGACATCTATTCCTGTAGCAACGCAGGGTTAGGAGAGATTTGTTTGAACTGAACTCATTGCATAAAAGACTAGCTTCCTTTCTACATTCATGAAGGACTATTGTTGCAAAGTGAGTCAACATCCCGCAGTGTATCGGGCTGAGACGTTATATTTTCTTTCTCATATGTGGTACTGTCTATAATGTCTCCCTTCTTTCTAAATCTGCTCTTCCCAGACAGAGTTGGTCTAGCAGTTGTTTGTACTGAGTGGTTTTTTTGGGGAGAGGTGGTTAAAAATAGCAAGTACAAGCACATTATTATTATTTTCAGCCCTCTCTTCAAAAAATGCCATGCACCGTATGTATTTACTTTTATGAAGTAAAAATGATAATTCCTGGTAAAAGTATGCTGTGGCAGATGGGAAAAAGATGCTTTGGTCAGATTCAGGGACTAACTATAAGCTACCATGGAAACATAAAAGAACAAGAGAGCACAACACTCTGACTTAAAGGAACTGACTGACCAGATGACAAGGATGTACCTTGTTTCAACAGTGTTACCACAGGTTGGCCTGATTTTCTGCAGGGATTCAGGGGACATTTTAATATAGCTGGTTTATCCTATTCATCTCTGTTGACTACACTTGGGTGAGGAGATCTGTATCACAGGGAGGTACCCCTTCATTTAGATAGAGAAAAAGCAAAGTCTTAGAGAATGACTGAGTAATAACCAAACTGCCAGATCACAAATTTGTTGCAAACATGGAAAACCTTCTCCTACTGAATTGATAGAGACCTCTGTTTGTTAATTTTTCAATTCATTAGATAAGAATTTGTGAATTTCCATGTCTGCCTGCTACCACTATTCTAAATACTTTATAACAAGTTATACCACTATTGAATGGACTACTTAAACGGAGGGTGGCTGACTCCATCTAAGATTCCTCTGCCTGTTCTGATAACATTACCTACAACATTACTAAAACAATTAACAACGGGGTACATATTACTTTGTCTACTCAGCATCTTTTTTCTAAGAATCATCCTGTACATCCCTCTCCGCAGTCACACGATTACTGTCCCATTCCTGCACTGTGACCCTGCACTGTGACTCTTTTGTCACAGCTGATTGGTTTATTGAGCTCATCTTCCCTTTCTCTGTATCAGCAGCAGTAAATTCTTCATCAACAGGTGAAAGAGTAAAAGATGATTAGACCTAAAACTTAAAAAATTCAAAGCTATAACTGGCTACATGTTTTTTTTCCTCCTTTGAAATGTAGATCAGGAAACAGAGAGCTGGGATGCAGAGAAAAAGACTGATGAAGCTGACCTGCAGAGATGGATAGAAAAAAGAGATGGAGAGAATTTTAACAATTTTGAGTTCCTGATTTCAGTCTGTTCCTAAAGCCTGGCTGCATTTCTGTCTGTGTTTTATCCATTATCCTAATATCCTTCTAATAAATTTCTTATTTTCTTAGGCTAGCTACAAGGATTCACGTCCTTGTAAGGAAAAAGTACTAATTAGAAATTGATATAAAAGAAATGGGGTGTTTCAAAAGACAGACCCTGACATGTGGAGCTTGATGAATTCAGATGAGAAGAATTGAGGATTCCATTGCCCTTAATGCAGGACAATGGGGAACCACAGGTATCGTGCTATGGCAAAGCAGGCAGCTAGACCATTCTGCTGCCTCTAGGAACTCAGACTTCATGCCCACTGACGCTGAAGCATTGAGACTTGTTGGCAACTTGGCGGGATGCCTGTATATTTAGAAGCTGTAGGCAATATTGCCTTTAGCAAGGGTTACAGAGACAGGAGCTCCCTTCAGGTAGGCCTATTGGAAAAGCAGATAAGGGACACCAGTTAAGTGTGTAGTCTCATGAAGAAAAGCTATTTTCCACCTGAGGCTAGCTAAGGAAATTTGTGATGACCAAAGCCTAGCTGAATGGCAACTGCCAAATTCCCTGAGACCTACAAAAAATCAGTGCATTGTTGAAGAAAATGAGGGATGTGGGGTATTTGAAGTGGAGCTATCTGGGGGACAGCAAAAGAGTTAGGAAGCACTGATCATCTTTCAAAAAATAAATAAATAAAAACCCTCTGCTGCAAAGCCCTGGTCAGTCCAAAGACTCAGTGCTTCTCACTGACCAGTATATGGGTGGGAATACAGCCCAGGAGAGGCCAGATCACGGAAAGATCTGCCCCACTTCACCACCACTGCCTGGCCTATCACAGAACCTGAGGCTGATTCCGTAAACGTCAAAATGAGGAGAAAGGACAGAATTTTCACTTACATTGTAAAGAAGTCAAGAGTATGGGGCCCAGTTTCAACCTGAGATTCAGAGTGTGATAGAAAACCCTTCTGTCATTGATACAAGTTTTGAAAACCATATAAACGATCAGCTGACTACATTTTTAAGCGAAGTGTGAAAGTCACTCAGTCGTGTCTGACTCTGCAACCCCATGGACTGCAGCCCACCCTACTTCTCTGTCCATGAAATTCTCCAGTAAAGAATACTGGAGTGGGTTGCCATTCCCTTCTCCAAGTTTTAAGGGAACTGTGTTGCAAAAAAACCACATGCCTTGCTCATAGGACACTGGGCTTTTTCAACCCTCAAACAATCTCAAGAGCCAATAGGTCATGGACTGTTAGGGTGGTATGATCCTCCCACCCAAAATCCTTCTCAATTCTCAGAAATGACCCTTGGGACTTCCCTCGAGGTCCAGTGGTTAAGAATCTGCATGCCAATGCAGGGTACATGGCTTTGATCCCTGATCCAGGAAGATTCCACATGCTGCAGAGCAACTAAGCCCGTGCTTCACAGCAATGAGCCAGAGCTCTACGCCTGTGCTCCACAAGAGAAGCCACCACAGTGAGAAGTCCTTGCACAGCAACAAAGAGTAGCCCCTGCTCACTGCAACTAGAGAAAGCTCACTTGCAGCAACAAAGACCCAGAGCAGCTAAAAATAAATAAAATTTTTAAAAAGAAAATAAATAGCCCTGGAAGACTGGACAAGGGAACTCACCCTAGCAGGTAAAACCTAAGGCAGTCAGACTGGCACAGCAAAGAACTCACTCTGATTAAAACTGCTACAAGGTATTTTTATAGATGAGGTCACCAAAGTTAATTTCTTACCCAAGGTCACAAAGCTATTAGAATTGGGCTATGAACACAGGTAGACTAGTTCTAGAAAACCCACACCCATGGCATTCACTGATTCTGTTTTGCCCATCAAGATGAATCTAGAAGATGAATTCTGGTTCTGCCACTCGTAAGTTGTGTAACACTGGATAAACTGCTTAACGTCTCTGTACCTAAGTTTCCCCTCCTTTAAGTGAGGATAACAATACTGACTTGTATCTAAAGAAGCCTCCTCAATGTTTCATGACTAGGTTTTGACAAACTGTGATCAATTAGATCTCCAAATGGTTTGAAACTTTAGATGAAGAAACACTGTGAGGTCTAGATCTGTTTGATATCTTCTACCAAATCTTATCAGGGGGCTTCCCAGGTGGCTCAGTGGTAAAGAACCCGCCTGCCAATGCAGGAGATGCAGAAGATGTGGGTTTGATCCCTAGGTTGGGAAGATCCACTGGAGGAGGAAATGGGAACCCACTCCAGTATTCTTGCCTGAAAAATCCCATGAACAGAGGAGCCTGGCAGGCTATAGTCTATAGCATTGCGAAGAGTCAGACACGACTGAGTACACAACACACCAAATATCATTAATTCAGACCACTGGAGGATGTGTTTCAATCAGGGAAAGAACTATGTTATCAGATCAGATCAGATCAGTTGCTCAGTCGTGTCCGACTCTTTGCGACCCCATGAATCGAAGCACGCCAGGCCTCCCTGTCCATCACCAACTCCCGGAGTTCACTCAGACTCACGTCCATCGAGTCAGTGATGCCATCCAGCCATCTCATCCTCTGTCGTCCCCTTCTCCTCCTGCCCACAATCCCTCCCAGCATCTGAGTCTTTTCCAATGAGTCAACTCTTCGCATGAGGTGGCCAAAGTACTGGAGTTGCAGCTTTAGCATCA
>NW_011495025.1:6547622-6550856 GCF_000754665.1 Bison bison bison | reverse complement strand
AAGCTCAACATTCAGAAAACGAAGATCATGGCATCCGGTCCCACCACTTCATGGGAAATAGATGGGGAAACAGTGGAAACAGTGTCAGACTTTATTTTTCTGGGCTCCAAAATCACTGCAGATGGTGACTGCAGCCATGAACTATGTTGTACAGAGTATTCTAAATTTAAATACAGTAGAAAACTCACTAAAATCCTATATGTTATCCAAGTAAACATGATTTAGTTCTTATCCTATTGGAATTGACAATTTAGTGGAAGAGACAGATTAAAGCTTAATATGATGTGACAAGGGCCAATAGTGGTTTACAAAGGAGATCAGAAGGAAAGATGTATTGGGGGGAGATTTGAGAGATGAGTGATGAGGACATTCCAGGCCAAGATGACAGTGTGAACAGTCATGTCGAATTTTTAAAACTTCATTATATATTTAAGAGTGCTGTGGTGTATTGTGTAGCAAGCTACAGCAAGACACAAACAGTGGGAGATGCATCCGGAAAGGTAAACTGGATGTTGAACAACATGAACTTCAGGCTTTAAGTGCACATATGGGCAATGGCACCCCACTCCAGTACTTTTGCCTGGAAAATCCCATGGATGGAGGAGCCTGGAAGGCTGCAGTCCATAGAGTCGCTGAGGGTCGGACACGACTGAGCGACTTCACCTTCACTTTTCACTTTCATGCATTGGAGAAGGAAATGGCAACCCACTCCGGTGTTCTTGCCTGGAGAATCCCAGAGATGGGGAAGCCTGGTGGGCTGCTGTCTCTGGGGTTGCACAGAGTCGGACACGACTGAAGTGACTTAGCAATAGCAATGCTACTAGCATTAGCGAGAAAAGGCCACTAGTGAAACAGAGTGGGCCTTCATGCCCTCCATGCCTTCCACCTGCCTTTTATCGGTGGGAAAACTTTAGTCAAAGAATAATTTTAGTCAGAGAAGTGAGAAAATACAGAAAAAAAGACAAATAAGAAACAAATACAGAAACAGTCAAAGGAGATCACATAATAATGGTTTAGTCATTAAGCAGAGTCGAGGACCTTTAGTTCCTTCTCAAGGGCTACAGATAATATTCTGAGCCATATCCTGTGAGCTGTCTTATAGATACTGAAACCTCTACCAGGTGGAAAAAGTTAACTACATGGTGACCAGACTGTGGCCATGACAAAAGCTGCCACAATTCCAAGAACTGGCCTTAAGGAAATGGGAACAAACTTTAGCCATGAACTTAAAAGACGCTTACTCCTTGGAAGGAAAGTTATGACCAACCTAGATAGCATATTCAAAAGCAGAGACATTACTTTGCCAACAAAGGTCTGTCTAGTCAAGGCTATGGTTTTTCCTGTGGTCATGTATGGATGTGAGAGTTGGACTGTGAAGAAGGCTGAGCGCCAAAGAATTGATGCTTTTGAACTGTGGTGTTGGAGAAGACTCTTGAGAGTCCCTTGGACTGCAAGGAGATCCAACCAGTCCATTCTGAAGGAGATCAGCGCTGGGATTTCTTTGGAGGGAATGATGCTAAAGCTGCAACTCCAGTACTTTGGCCACCTCATGCGAAGAGTTGACTCATTGGAAAAGACTCAGATGCTGGGAGGGATTGTGGGCAGGAGGAGAAGGGGACGACAGAGGATGAGATGGCTGGATGGCATCACTGACTCGATGGACGTGAGTCTGAGTGAACTCTGGGAGTTGGTGATGAACAGGGAGGCCTGGCATGCTGTGATTCATGGGGTCGCAAAGAGTCAGACATGATTGAGCGACTGAACTGAACTGAACTGACTGTAGAACTGTAAAACAATCAAGGTGATACTGATCAGACGATGATCAATGTCAAGATGCTTAGTCAGAGCTGACTGCCATTTCTGCGTGTAGCTCCCTCCCTCAGCCTATAGCTTTGCCCACAGATTGTCAGTAGGGAGAATCAGCCTTGGACAGGAGTGTGGCGTACAGCACCCCCTCCCAATTGCCGGCATTCAAAATAAGATAAACTTTCCTTTCCACAAACTTTGCTTCTTTATCAGCTTTTGAGAGGCCAGCAGTCAGACTCCACTTTCAGTTACACTAGGAATTACTTCAATGAGTAGGTAACAATATTTTAAATTATCCTGATAACTTTAAGGAGACAAATATTGTTAAAATATTTTAAACTAGTAGATTGTCTTAAATTTCTAAAATATTTCCTTTGAATTGTCACTTATGTTACTAATATGCTTACATACTCTATCTTGATCCAGAAACTGTGTTATTGTCAATGTTAACAATCAAATGTTATTATTCCAAAGTATCCTAAGGCTTTGCTCATCTTTGTTCATAGATGATCACCAATTTACTTTTTCTTAATCTTATTGGAATTACAAAATTTGCCATGATAATGTCTGAAGCACCATTTCCAAGATTGTATCTTATATAAAAAGTAAACTGTGTCAAATAAATTTGGGAACCAGTATAATGCACAAAATTAATGGGCTGTTGATAGCAGGACCATTCAGGGTCTTTAGTTTGACAATATTTCTTGTGAAACACCAAAAAAGGATGGAGAAAATAGCAGTTTCCTGTGGCAGATTCATTTTGATATTTGGCAAAACTAATACAATTATGTAAAGTTTAAAAATAAAATAAAATAAAAAAAAATAAAAATAAAAATTCCATGATAAGTATTTACTTTGTGGACCACCTAGTAACCTTTTGAGGAAGTCCTGAGTGGGTTAACCTTTTTGGACCCCTCCAGGTTATCACATAATGCAGGTTCTATGAGCAGCCACAGCTGTTCGCTCCCTGCCACGCACACAGCTGAATGGTGACAATGAATCCCCCTTTCATAGAAAACCCTCCTATAGGATGGTTTGTAGAACAGTAATTAATTTTATTATAGCTTGGATTTTTCCTCTAAACCATTATTTTTTCAATAAATACTGTCTGCAGGTGCTTATTTTTATAATAACCACCTCTTTTATTTCCAGGTGTTTCTGAGCTTGGCAATTATCCGTTTCTCTTAGTCACAAAAGGTCATGACAACTAAGAAAATGGAAGGTACTTTCTGTCTTCAGTCATGCATCTCCAAGTTCAAGAAATACACCAAGCTTTATTTTCTTCTGTAAGAAAAAAAAATAAAGTGTGCACTGAGGTGGTGAGGGGTGAAGGTGTTAGGAAGAAGTTTCCATAGCTGGTAGAATCATGGACTGAGAAAGCTTTTAAAAATACTGAGCCCTGAACCTCATGCAAGACTCCCTAAATAA
>NW_011495025.1:6525733-6547522 GCF_000754665.1 Bison bison bison | reverse complement strand
CTAAATAAAAATACACAGGCAAGGGCTTGGAATGTTTATCTTTAAAAAGCTTCCCAGTCGATGAGGGTGCCACTGGCTGGCAGACTGACAGTTGGCGTGTGCAGTGGAGATGTGTTAAAGCTTGTCCCGTGACCTCCTTCCCACTCAGGTTTATGTGGCATGTGAGTCAGATTTACTTCAAATGTTTTATATTGTTTTTCTTTTGAGAATATAATGATATTCCAAAAATCTTTGATTTTTTTCCTCTCCTTATGGATTTCTCTTAATCTGATCATGTATTATATACTGAAGTTTCCTCAGAGAATTTTGCTTCCTTTTTTGTTGTTCTTTTTTTTTTCCCCAATGTATTTTGTGTTTCCTGGATTAAATGATGGGTTTCTTTGTTGTGATACTTGGACTGAGTTCCAGTTCTTGGATGTTAGAACTCACTGTGTGTACTAGGTAACTAAAATTTGTTCATCAACTATTTATTTCTTACTATATGCCTGGGGATGGGAAAGGGTATTGAGTGCAGAAGGGCTTGATAAAACTTCATGGTGATGAAAATATCGTACCCATTAATCAATTGTGATGGTTCCAGGATTGTATGCATTTGTCAAATATCCATAACATATCCAACTGTATGTTATTATATGTAAGTTGCACCTTAATAAGCCTGACATTTTAAGAAGCTCCAAGTGCAGGAGTTGATGCACCTGAGCAGGGCCTGTTGACCAGGAGAGGCAACTGAAGCACAAGAATATCGGGCTGCTCAAAGTCATAATGTGGAGTGTGGACCACCAGAGACCACCGCACAGGCTGACTGCTCAGGCCTAGGATCCGAGACCTGGCAGCTTGGATCCTAGTGCCAAGGCTCCGCCGGTGGGGACTGTAGGCATGAGCCTGCCCCAGTGAGGTGGAGAATCCAGGCCCCATAGGACCATGGATAGTGGATGGTGAAGAGCTCAGTGCTCCTTATGCTACTCAGGCTTCGCAGAGCTAAGAATCCACATGCTTGGGCAACCTCCTTCATGCTGTTTACAGATATTATATAGCAGTGTGTTGAAACAGATCAGCCATATTTTGGTGGGTTTTGGGTTTATGGATGGGTTGAAAGAGGAAGAAATGAGATGCAGAGAAAGAGAGGGTATACAGAAAAGATTCTCTGACACACTTATATCTGAAAAATCCAAGAAAGTAAATTCGAGAATAAGGGCGTCGATTAATTAAAGAAGGACATAGGCAGCAGGAAAGAAACACTGTGTAGACTGTTCCCAAAGATCAGGAAGGTTTAGCTATTTTCCTCCAGAGGGTAAGTGATGCTTTGGATACAAAGCACAGTTGTGCTTTGCTGTGCATATGTGCTAAGTTGTCTCTGACTCTTTGCACCTCCATGTACTGGAGCCTGCCAGGCTCCTCTGCCCGTGGAAAATTCTATGTATGGATACTGGAGTGGGTTGTAATTTCCTTCTCCAGGGGGATCTTTCCTAACCCAGGGATCAAACCCACATCTCCTGTGTCTCCTGCATTTGGCAGGCGGATTCTTTACCACTGAGCCACTTGGGAAGCCCTACAGAGCACAGTAGGTTTTGTCTATTTAAAAACTGTTGCTGTTGTTGTGTTTTCTGGTGTACCATAACCAGGTGTTTGAAATTAGAAAAGAATGCCTGTATTTCTGGGAGGGATTCCATAAAGCAGAATTATATGTATTTAGATATATTTAACAGAGAAGGTGATGGCACCCCACTCCAGTACTCTTGCCTGGAAAATCCCATGGATGGAGGAGCCTGGTAGGCTGCAGTCCATGGGGTCGCTGAGGGTCGGACATGACTGAGCGACTTCACTTTCCCTTTTCACTTTCATGCATTGCAGAAGGAAATGGCAACCCACTCCAGTGTTCTTGCCTGGAGAATCCCAGGGACGGGGAAGCTTCGTGGGCTGCCGTCTATGGGGTCGCACAGAGTCGGACATGACTGAAATGACTTAGCAGTAGCAGATATATTTAATCATATTCATATTTATCACTGAAGAGCAATTATTATGGAAATACTATAATAAGAATGAATTATTTTATGCTTAATAATACAATGTAACCACTGAAACAAGACAGGTTTGAAGGGAGTAGAATGATGTTTTTGATTCTTTGCAGAGTTTAAGTTTGCCAGCAAACCATACAAATCTAGCAGAAAGGCATGGAACAGATTCTTCTTCATTTTCCTCAGAAGGAACCAACCCCTGGACATCTTGATCTTGGGCTTTCAGCCTCTAGCATGGTAAAAGAAAAAATATATGTTGTTTAAGACATGCAGTTTAAAGTATTTTGTCTTGGCAGCCCTGCAAATATACTGGGGCTATGAAAAAAACAGACAGTAAAGGGTATTAGGAATCCTTAACAGGGGCCTACTTCACACAGGGCTTCCCTGGTGGCTCAGTAGTAAAGAATCCACAGGCCAATGCAGGACACACAAGAGATGCAGTTCCAATCCCTGGATCAGGAAGGTCCCCTGGAGAAGGAAATAGCAATCCACTCCAGTATTCTTGCCTGGGAAATCCCATGGACGGAGGAGCCAGGTGGGCTACAGTCAGTCCATAGGGTTGCAAAGAATCAGACAGGACTGGTCACATACCTTACCCTAGTCATTTTTATATAGAGTCTCCAAGAGGTGACCAGTTGTTTTCCTGACCATTCATACCCCTTGCTAGGGAACGCTGAGTTTTGGTCTTCCCTCCTTGCTCCTAGCACTCTGTAAACATCTTCATCATTGTTCCTATAAAATTATCCTGAATGACTTATGTCTCTCCTAATCCCACCAGACAGGGAGCATCTCAAGAGCAAAGACTCTCTCGTTCCCCTTTATATTTCTTAATTTCTAGCACATATTCTGGCACATGATAAGTGCTCAATACACACTCATTAGATAAATGAATGGATATATTATATAAAAATGAATGGAGAATGTGCATCATTCAATGAGAATTTAATGTATGTATGCAAGCTTTCCATTATCTTATAATTAATATTCAATATGAATTGAATCTAGTTTGTCATGAAACAAGTCAGCACTGCTTTTCTTCAGTGGGCACAGCAGCAGCTTATCTGGAACAGACTTCCCAGGCATGCAGGCTGGCTGTGGACACAGGCTCTGAGCGTTTTGACGCTGTGTGAGACTTATGCCTATTTTCCAATCTGAAAACCAGGGTTGTTGGGAGAGTTAAATAGGCTAACACATGTCAGAAATGCTTCTAATAGTGCCTGGCATAGGGTACGTGCTCAAAGAGTGCCAACCATTATTACTGGAGGGAAGACTCACTTGAGAAGACTTCTAAGGCACTTAATAATGTATTGGATAGCTCACTACGTGCCTGAGTCACTGTGGATAAAATGAAGGTACAGATTTGTTCTCACTGCTCAGTGACCTGAGAGCCTAATAGGAAAGGCAGAGGTAATAAAATAACTGCAAAATAAACAATTCAATTGTGATCATTTCTGTGAATGAGAAATGCCTGGTACTTTGAGACCAACAATGGAGGATTTAACTGGCTGGCAAAGTCAGGCATAAGGAACTGAGATCTGAGATGTTTGTGGAAGTTGGCTGGTGAAGATGTGAAGAACAGTACTCCAGACAGAAAGAGTGGCTGTCCAAAGGCCCCAAGGCAGTAAGGGGCTTTGGGGGCTTAAGAAAAAGAAAGGAAGTCAGTGTGGTTGGGGTGCAGAAAGTGAGAGAACTGACAAACTTATGGTTATCAAAGGGGAAAGGTGAGGGGGGAGGGATAAATTAGCTGTTTGGGATTAACATATACACACTGCTGCTGCTGCTGCTGCTGCTGCTGCTAAGTCACTTCAGTCGTGTCTGACTCTGTGCGACCCCATAGACGGCAGCCCACCAGGATCCCCTGTCCCTGGGATTCTCTAGGAAAGAACACTGGAGTGGTTTGCCATTTCCTTCTCCAATGCATGAAAGTGAAAAGTGAAAGTGAAGTCGCTCAGTCGTGTCTGACTCTTAGCGACCCCATGGACTGCAGCCTACCAGGCTCCTCCATCCATGGGATTTTCCAGGCAAGAGTACTGGAGTGGGGTGCCATTGCCTTCTCCTAACATATACACACTACTACACATAAAATAGATAATCAACACGGATCTACAGTATAGCACCGGGAACTCTACTCAATATTCTATAATAACTTATATGGGAAAAGAATCTGAAAAAGAATGGATATATGTATAACTTTGAATCACTTTGCTGTACACCTGAAACTAACACAACACTGTAAACCAATCATATAAAGTAAAAGTTTAATTTTGAAAAGATGAGGGTGTATGAAAACACAGCAGCCACCTCCCATGAACTTTATCAAGTTGATAAAAAACGGTCAACCCTGAAGAATATTAAGTTTCAGTTCAGTTCAGTTCAGTTCATTCACTCAGTCGTGTCCGACTCTTTGTGACCCCATGAATCGCAGCACGCCAGGCCTCCCTGTCCATCACCAACTCCCAGAGTTCACTCAGACTCATGTCCATCGAGTCAG
This sequence comes from Bison bison bison, assembly GCF_000754665.1. Classification (NCBI taxonomy): domain Eukaryota; kingdom Metazoa; phylum Chordata; class Mammalia; order Artiodactyla; family Bovidae; genus Bison; species Bison bison. The sequence continues at coordinate 6,543,016 of NW_011495025.1, read as the reverse complement.
TGATGCCATCCAGCCATCTCATCCTCTGTCGTCCTCTTCTCCTCCTGCCCGCAATCCTTCCCAGCATCTGAGTCTTTTCCAATGAGTCAACTCTTCACATGAGGTGGCCCAAGTACTGGAGTTTCAGCTTTAGCATCATTCCTTCCAAAGAAATCCCAGGGCTGATCTCCTTCAGAATGGACTGGTTGGATCTCCTTGCAGTCCAAGGGACTCTCAAGAGTCTTCTCCAACACCACAGTTCAAAAGCATCAATTCTTTGGCGCTCAGCCTTCTTCACAGTCCAACTCTCACATCCATACATGACCACAGGAAAAACCATAGCCTTGACTAGACGAACCTTTGTTGGCATTGGACTTCAAAAATAGAGGATCCTTTGGGTATCCAGGCAAATCAGATTGTAAGCTCCCAAGTTAACTTACAAGGGGAAAAAAATGTCAGAATGCTCTCAGACTTCTTGACAACAAAATTGCACATCAAAAGGTAATGTAGCAAAAATCTATAAAATTCTTAAAGAAAGAAAATATGACCCAAAGATTTCATACAAAGCAAACTGTATTTCATGTATAAAGAAAAGAGGTAATCTATTTTGAAAATACAAAAATTCAGGAAGAACATTCTTCAACATGAAGGCTTTAAAGTCTTCTTGAAGAGTTCATATATTGTTAGGCTTCTTTCTCAGCATGCTGATTTGTAGTCTGTTTTTAAGTACCAGTGGTATCAATCAGGGTGCCTCTAGATCCTTGTTTAAGAGAGTGATGGCTCACAGTGACGGCTCACAGTGACCTGTTTTATAGTTGCTATATCAATGACTCTGAACATAAAGGAAAAGTTGAGTACATACTTATTCTCTCGGATTTGAATTATTTTATTCCCAATTTTTATGTAAAGCTAGTTTGTAATCCTCATTCAGCAGCTCACATTTAACTGAAGCTTGTAATTCATTGGCTCTTGAGACGTGTAAATATCTTCCTGAAGTGAAGTGTTAGTCTCTGAGTCATGCCCGACTCTTTGCGCCCCCATGGACTGTACCCACCAGGCTCCTCTGTCCATAGGATTTTCCAGGCAAGGATCCTGGAGTGGGTTGCCATTTCCATCTCCAAAATTGTCTTTCTATCCACTGGCTAAAAATCACTGACAGAACTCATTCCTCTCTTCTTTTCTCCTGACTTACTAGAGCATACAACTCAATATTAGAATGTCTCAGAAGACACTGCAAATCTCAAAGCTGTGTCTGAACCTATTCACAGCATAACTGCTACTAGCAGTTGGTTCAATATGAGAACTTGGAATTCATGTGCACAATTGGTATATCACATAACTGCATTTAAATCCCTTTGTAACATGCCATATTTCCAGCAATTCATGACCCTTACTTTTTTAGTCCTAACTCCTCCAGGACACAAAGACCAAAAAGAAAGAAACCATTGGGTGGCTGCTTGTGCACTGACCTCAGAACTAGTCCCAGAAGTTGGGTGTCCACACCATGAAAAATAAACACACCCCACCTTTGTTGACACTAATTGTGTCCTTCACTTGTATCTTCTCAGAAGAAAAGCCAAGAATGCAATTGCTGTGAAGGACAAGCTCCTTCTCATCGCTGGGGCTGGCCTCTTTACTACAGGGTTGAAGTCCAGCTCTTGCTTGCTGTGAGCTCAGTGCACATGGCCAATGCCTGTGCTATGCATAGTGTGTGGAGAAGGAAGGCAAGATTACCTCCTAGGACATCTAGCTTCCATGACTCAGCTGCAAATCTTTTTGCAAAAGTTAAGAGAAAGTAGAATATGCAAAAAATAGGTGAGAGGAGACTAAATGTCATTACTCAGAACTTTCTTTTATGATACATAATTATCTGTGATATGCCATCACTTAACATAGTTTTACATACTACCAGATTTGTAAGTTATCAACTTTTTGAACATTGACAGAATTGGACTATTGATAGGAAAATGTGATACTGGTCACCAGTAGAATAAGTAAGTCTGAGTTACCAGGCTCATTTTACACGTTCTCCTACACTGGTTCCACTGTAACCACATTGGTACTTAGATTTCCATATACCCAAGGCTGACTGCATATACACAGCTTGCTTCCTGAACAGTTGCACAGTTAGAAGGTTTCTGTGCTTAAAGGTACCTAGGCTTGGTTTATGCTCTGCTATCCCTGTCTTGAAATTCAAATTAGAATTAAACAAAGAGATTCATACTTTCATTTTGTACTGAGCCCTCAAATGAGGAAGGTGTTTTGCATATACCATCCATTAATTTTTATTTGTTACTTTGTTATGCTTAGGTATGCTTAGGTGAAGCTTCCCTTGTGGCTCAGATAGTAAAGTGTCTGCCTACAGTGCAGGAGACCCAGGTTCAATCCCTGGGTCAGGAAGTTCCCCTGGAGAAGGAAATGGCAACCCACTCCAGTATTCTTGCCTGGAAAATCCCAAGGACAGAGGAGCCCGGTAAGCTATAGTCCATGGGGTCGCAAAGAGTCGGACACAACTGAGCGACTTCACTTCTTCTTCTTCACTTCTGTGCTTAGGTGAAGAAGAGGGATGCTATTTATTGAGCAGCTCCCCCAAATCCCAATACATCAAATCATATAAAGAGGGAGATTATTTAACAATTAAAAGCATAATTTAGGGAATTGCATGATTATACCATGAACTATAGAAACAAAATGTATAAATTCAAGTATTAAAAGAATGAAAATGTGATAAAAATATGGTTATAGTTAAAGACTTTAATTATACACCTCTGAAATAGGATGACAGTATAGCTGAAAACATTAACAAAGACATGGAGAAAATGAGTATCCCTATAGTAGAGATTCACATTTTTCTCTTTGTCTATGAAACATTTACAAAAATTAATGGTGTGCTTACTCAAAGAAACTTTAAAAAATTAAAACTTAGGGATTTTATACCTTACATTTGATTTGTTGTTGTTTTCAGTTGCTAAGTCATGTCTGACTCTTTGTGACCCCATGGACTGCAGCATGCCAGGCTTCCCTGTTCTTCACTGTCTAACAGAGTTTCCTCAAATTCATGTTCATTGAATTGGTGATGCTACCTAACCATCTCATCCTCTGCTGCCCTCTTCTCCATTTGCCTTCAATCCTTCCCAGCAGCAGGGTCTTTTCCAATGAGCTGGCCCATCACATCAGGTGACCAAAGTATCGGAGTTTCAACTTCGGCAACAGTCCTTCCAATGAATATTCAGGGTTGATTTCCTTTAAGATTGACTGGTTTGATCTCCTTGCTGCCCAAGGGACTCTCAAGAGTCTTCTCCAGCACCACAGTTTGAAAGCATCAATTCTTCAGCACTCAGCCTTCTTTATGGTCCAACTCTCACATCCATACACGACTACTGGAAAAATCATAGCTTTGACTATTCAGATCTTTGTCATCAAAGTGATGTCTTTGCTTTTTAATACTGTTTAGGTTTGTCATAGGGCTTCCCTGGTGGCTCAGAAGTCTAGAAGCATCTGCCTGCAATGTGGGAGACGTGGGTTCAATCCCTGGGTCGGGAAGATCCCCTGGAGAAGGAAATGGTTTGTCATAGCTCTTTTTCCAAGGAGCAAGTGTCTTTTAATTTCATGACTGCAGTCACTATCTGCAGTTATTTTGGAGCCCAAGAAAATAAAACCTGTCACTGCTTTCAATTTATCCCCTTCTATTTGTCATGAAGTGATAGGACTGGATGCTATTATCTTTGTTTTTTGAATTTTGAGTTTTAAGCCAGCTTTTCACTCTCATCAAGAGGCTCTTCAGTTCCCCTACACTCTCTGCCATTAGAGTGGTATCATCTGCATATCTGAGGTTGTTGATATTTCTCCTGGCAATCTTGATTCCAACTTGTGATTCATCCAGCCCAGCATTTCACATGGTATTCTGCATATAAGTTAAATAAGCAGGGTGACAATATACAGCCTTGTTGCACTCCTTTCCCAATTTGGAGTCAGCCCATTGTTCCATGTATGGTTCTAACTGTTGCTTCTTGACCTGAATACAAATGGTTTCTTGGGAGAAAGCTAAGGTTGTCTGCTATTCCCATCTCTTTAAGAATTTTCCAGTTTGTTGTGATCTACACAAAGGCTTTAGTGTTGTCAAAGCGGAAGTAGATGTTTTTCTGGAGTTCCCTTGCTTTCTCTATGATCCAACAGATGTTGTTAATTTGACTCCCAACTCCTCTGCCTTTTCTAAACCCAATTTGTAATCTTGAAGTTCTTGGTTCATACTGCTGAAGCCTATCTAGCTTGAAGGATTTTGAGTATAACCTAATTCGCATGTGAAATGTGCATAACTGTACTGTAATACAATTATGAACTTTCTTTGGCATTGGCCTTCTTTGGGATTGGAATTAAAAATGACCTTTTCCAGTCCTGGGGCCATTACTGAGTTTTCTAAATTGGTGACATGTTGAGTGCAGCACTATAACAACATCATCTTTTAGAATTTGAAATAGCTCAGCTGGAATTCCATCACTTCTACTAACTTTGTTTGCAGTAATGCTTCCTAAGGCCCACTTGACTTCACACTCTAGGATGTCTGGCTTTAGGTGAGTGACCATAGCATTGTGGTTATCTGGGTCATTAAGACCTTTTTTGTATAGTTCTTCTGTGTATTCTTGCTACCTCTTAATCTCTTCTGCTTCTGTTAGGTCCTTACTGTTTCTGTCCTTTATCATGCCCATCTTTGCTTGTAATATTCCCTTGCATTGGAAAAATATTTCCAATTTTCTTGAAGAGATCTCTAGTCTTTCTGATTCTATTGTTTTTCTCTATTTTTGTATTGTTCCTTTAAGAAGGCCTTCTTATTTCTCCTAGCTATTCTCTGAAACTCTGCATTCAGTTGTGTATATCTTTCCCTTTCTCCCTTGCCTTTCATGTCTCTTCTTTCCTCAGCCATTTGTAAGGGCTTCTCTGACAACCAATTTACCTTCTTTCCCCTTCATGGATCACAGCCTTGTTGTGGCAAAGGGGCTTGCATAACTCAGTAAAGCTGTGACCCATGCCATGTATGACCACCCAAGATGGATGGATCATAGTGAAAAATTCTGACAAAATGTGGTCTGCTGGGGCAGCAAATGGCAAATCACTCCAGTATTCTTGATGTGAGAACTCCATGAACAGTATGAAAAGGCAAAATGATATGACACTGGAAGATGAGCCCTCCCAGGTCAGAAAATGTCCAATTTGCTACTGAGGAAAGCAGAGGACAATTATGATATAATAATAACTCCAGAAAGAATGAAGTGGCTGGAACAAAATGAAAATGACACTCAGTTGTGACTATGTCTGGTAGTGAAAGTAAAGTCCAATGCTGTAAAGAACAATATTGCATAGGAACCTGGAATGTTAGGTCCATGAATCAAGGTAAATTGGACATGCTCAAGGAGGAGATGACAAGAGTGAGCATCGACATTTTATGAATCAGTGAACTAAAATGCATGAGAATGTATGGAGTTAATTCAGATGATCATTATGTCTACTACTGTGGGCAAGAATCCCTTAGAAGAAATGGAGTAGCCCTCATGTCAACAAGAGAGTCCAAAACAGTTCAGTTCAGTTCAGTCGCTCAGTCGTGTCCAACTCTTTGTGACCCCATGAATCACAGCACGCCAGGCCTCCATGTCCATCACCAACTCCCAGAGTTTACTCAAACTTATGTCCATCGAGTCGGTGATGCCATCCAGACATCTCCTTCTCTGTCATCCCCTTCTCCTCCCGCCCCCAATCCCTCCCAGCATCAGGGTCTTTTCTAATGAGTCAACTCTTTGCATGAGGTGGCCAAAGTATTGGAGTTTCAGGTTCAGCATCAGTCCTTCCAGTGAATACCCAGGACTGATCTCCTTTAGGATGGACTGGTTGGACCTCCTTGGAGTCCAGGGGACTCTCTTGGGTGCAATCTCAAAAACACAAAATGGTCTGTTCATTTCTAAGCAAACCATTCAACATCACAGTAATCCAAGTGTATGCCCCAACCACTAATGCTGAAGAAGCTGAAGTTGACTGGTTCTATGTAGACCTATAGCACCTTCTAGAACTAACACCCCAAAAGGTATCCTTTTCATCATAGGGAATTGGAATACAAAAGTAGGAAGTCAAGAGATACCTGGAGTAACAGGCAAGTTTATCATTGGAGTACAAAATGAAGCAGGGTAAAGGCTAATAGAGTTTTGTCAAGAGAACATACAGGTCATAGCAAACACCCTTTTTCAACAACACAAGAGATGACTTTACACATGAACATCACCAAATGGTCAATAATGATTTCAGATTGATTATATTCTTGGCAGCCAAAAATGTAGAAGCTCTATATGATCAGCAAAAACTAGACCTGAGCTGCCTGTGGCTCAGATCACGAACTTCATATTGCAAAATTTAGGCTTAAATTGAACAAAGTAGGAAAACCACTAGGCCAGTTAGGTATGACCTAAATCAAATCTATGATTATACAGTGGAGGTGCCAAATTGGTTGAAGGGATAAGATCTGGTAGACAGAGTGCCTGAAGAACCATCAATGGAGGTTCATAACATAGTACAGGAGTCAGTGACCAAAACCATCCCAAAGAAAAAGAACTACATTTGATTAGCATAATCTAATAAAATTAGAAATAAATAATGAAAAAAATCACCAAAATTTTAATGATGTGAATATAAAGAATCATTACCTTGGAAAATTCTTCAACTAAACAGGAAATCAAACTGAAAATTATATCAAGAAAGCAATGAAGAGGAATTCTTATTCTGAAAACCAATGGAACTAAGATGAAAATCCATAGCTGTGATTGACCTCATTTTTAAAGATAAAAAACCAAAAAAAGGAGCAAAGTACTCATGTTAAGAATTAGAAAAAGAAGCATAAAATAATCCAAAGTTATTGGGCAGATGGAATTATTTAAATAAAAAGATGAAACAAACAAAGCATAGTGAAAGTTGCTCAGTCGTGTCCGACCCTTTGTGACCCCATGGACTACACAGTCCCTGGAATTCTCCAGTCCAGAATACTGAACTGAGTAGCCTTTCCTTTTTCCAGGGGACCTTCGCAACCCAGGGATCAAACCCAGGTCTCCCTCATTACAGGCGGATTCTTTACCAGCTGAGCCACAGGGGAAGCTCAAATAAAGCATAATAAAATACTAAATAGAAACAAGAAGTATATATGCAAAGTACTGGTTTTTTAAAACAAACGAGATAGCTAACCCACTCTCAGATAAGCATAACTTAGAAAAATTGAGGGTAAAAAATACATGACATTAAGAATGAGAAATTACTCAAAGCCACAGATACAGGAAAGATTAAGTTCTCCATAGGAACAAAATTGAAAATCTATATTGAAAATTGGAATCCACTCCAATATTCTTGCCTGGGAAATCCCATGGACAGAGGAGCCTGGTGGGCTACAGTCCAAGGGGTCACAAAGAGTCAGACACAACTGAGAAAATAACATATGTAGGATGCTATGGGCTTCCCTGGTGGCTCAGTCAGTAAAGAATCCACCTGAAATGCAGGAGACTGCCCGCAATTCATAGATCCAGGTTCAATTCCTGGGTTTGGAGGATCCCCTGGAGAAGGCAACTCACTCTGGTATTCTTGCCTGGGAAATCCCATGGACAGAAGAACCTGGTAGGCCACAGTCCATGGGGTTGCAAGAGTCAGACACACCTTAGTGACTAAACCACAACCACAGGATTCTATGAGCATGATGAAGAAGTATATGGATACATACTAAGTTGTTATGAATGGGAACATGATTTGTGTGGGAGAGGAGCAGGTTATATATTATAGAAGGGAAAAATGAGAACCAAAAATGCAAAAAACAAGACTGAACTTAAAATAACCAGAACTTATAATACAATCTGCATTGTGCATTCATGTAAAATTATTCCCACATACAGAAAATAAAATTTTTTTAAAACAGAGGACCAGAGCCTACGGCCAGCATGCAGGTCTTCCAAGAAAAATTCTAACTGAAGGCAGAACATGGAATTAAATCCAGCTCCTGGCCCCAGCCCTAGCCTTCCTTCTGTGTCATTTCCTTTTTCAGATTTTTCATTTCCAGCATAAACTGGTTTGAATTTCCACACAGGACCAGGAGATGGGAGCACCTTTAGGAAGGTGAAAATAGTATGAATGCAGAAAAGCCGTGAAGTGCTTAATGGGGTCAGGTTTCCTTCAGTGATGATGAAAATATTTTGGAAATACATAAAGGTGATGGGTGCACAATATTGTGAATACATGAGATGCTATTGAATTGTCAAATTTTAATGGTTAGTTTTATGTATTGTAAACTTCACCTTAACTTTAAAAAAAGCATAAAGAATGTTACAGACAAATATATTCTACATGCTATTTTTGAGCTTAGCTCAAGAGTCACAGCCACTTTGAAACTTATTCTAAACACGTGGAGACAGGTGTGAGATCATCTACTTAAATTATATTCCTAGGTTACCTTTGAAATCCAATTTTTGAATTTTCCAAAGATACACCTTACCCTCATTGACACAAACTGTAGGCTAAAAGAGATGCAGTCATGTCTGCAATGTTTATGTATTCAGCTGGTAGGTCTCAGTATTCCAGGAGACTGTGTCCTTCTGAGATATAAACTCCTCACTCATCTTTTTCTGAAAATCCATGCTGTATGAAATTTCCCTAAACCCAGAAGCAGGCCTCCTGGCCCTTGAATACTCTAGTTCAAGACTTATATCCTGGCACTCCTGATGATATTGTCTGTCAGTGCAAGAGACGCAAGAGACACGGGTTCGATCCCTGGGTCAGGAAGATCCCCTCGAGGAGGAAATGGCAACGCACTCCAGCGTTCTTGCCTGGAAAATTCCATGGACAGAGGAGTCTGGTGGGCTTCAGTCCATGGGGTTGCAAAGAGTTGGGCACGACTGAAGCAACTGAGCACATATGATGATCATATATCCAGAAAGACCTATGGGAATAAGTACAGACTTCAGGGGGGTGTGTGTGTGTGTGTGCGCGCGCGCGCGCGTGCGTGCGTGCGCACCTGTGTGTCAGAAAAAGCACTCATACAGCCAATGATGCTTGCTCAAAAATGACCACATTCTGGGACTTCCCTGGAAGTTCAGTGGTTATGACTCTGTACTTCCACTGCAGGGGCTGCGGATTCAATCCCTGGTTGGAAAATTAAAATCCTACATGCTGTGTGGTGTGGCCAAATAAACAAACAAATAAACAAAACTTACCACATTCTTACTCTGCTAAGGAATAAACTCCCCCCAGCAGCTATGGAAACGTATGCTCAGAATCGACATCTTCCTGCTATATAGGCTCCTTGGCTATCTTATAACAGACTAGAATCCACATTTTAATTTACAAGCTCTTTTCTACCCACTAGGTTAAAATTCAGTGTCCTAGTTCACCATTCTTAAATAGTCCAAGAAAAGGGAAAATCTCCTCTTAGAATAGTACCTTCAGTGGTACTCACCTCCAAGCCAACTGGATATTTTTCCCTCCCACCACTGCATTAACTTAAAATAAAATCATCTGCTCCCACACAGGCACTGCAATAGCTATCGTAACACTTCCTAACTCCCACTCTACTCTATTGTCTCAAACACAGATGATTTCCCTGGAATAGTCTTTGGTACACATCGGCTTACTACAGTAACTCTTTCTGCAAGAAAAAGTAACCTGTGTAAATTAATCATGAGGGGAGATCTACTGCAAATGGAAAACTAAATACCATTTATTAATCCAATATCTCTGTCAACTAAAAAAGATGCACAATGTGAGAATTGTGAGTTAAGTTTTATTTGGGGCAAAATGAGGACTGCAGCCCAGAAGGCAGCACCTCAGACAGCTGTGAGAAACTTCTCCAAAGTGGTGTGATTTTGGTGAAGGGGAAGTTCAATGCAATCAAGCACTTGTTTTTAAAAAGGTTTTCTGCTGGCCATGAGGAGTAGATGTCATCATGAAGGGATTTAGTGCTTTTCTAGATATGAGGAGATGCAAGGATTGAGATCATGAAATTAGTTCCTGAAAATATCTAACTATCTAAAGACCTGTTGTGCCAGTTTTCCTGGAGCACAGGTGCCTCATTCTCCACCCTGAACTCCCTTCAGGGCATGTCAAGGGTCAACAGCTACAGCAACACAGGATTCAGTCTCTGCAGAGGTGATGGCAAATAAATGTCCTCCTTGTTGTTGTTCAGTCGCTGGCAAATACCATTGGCAAGCGCCAATTTGTAGTTGACATTTCCAACCCAGGTCCCTGAACTTTCCTCTTTTTCCTTAAGTTTTTGTCCCTTTCAACTTCCTAATACAGTTTTGCTTTCATTAGTTGACATTCTTTCTTTCCATAGTTGTAATGTCCTTGCGTCCATTTGCTTTTACCACATTCATTGTATATCCTGCCAGTGCTACATCCAGTTTACTGTCGAGATTCTCCATTCCTACATCTGGGTTTTAGGTGCTTCCGGAAGTTACACAAAACCATACAATAGAATTGGTGTCATTACAACTCTTGAGTCTATGTTAGGCATATTTCCAATGCTGAAATTGGAGTTGAGTTCTTTCAAAGTACATCCAAGCTGAGATTAAGGAAGAGCAGAAACCAAGAATCATGCAGAACAGACAGGAGAGGAGAGATCACATAGAAAGCGAGACATAGACCAAGTTAAGGGAGAAGAAAGGCTGACCCTGACATTCCAGTTTTGCTGAGTAGCTCTACAACTCCCCGTTTGAGGTAGTGTAAGAAAACTGGCTCTTGAAAACAAATGATGCTTCACAAAATAAGCACCTATCCTTCCAGACACTTTGGTTTTTACACCTGCCCCATAGACCACGCCCAAGTTCACCCTGCTGGACAATATGGCTTCTGTTGACAATCACTTTTTCAGCTAACTTATGGATTTGCATTGTAACATAAATTTTCTATTTAGTATTTTTCACCAGACTGCAGATTGTATTCATTTCTTTTCATACTCTTGAATGCCTAGCCTAGCATCCTATGACCATATTCATAGTAGATGATCTCTAGATACTTGGTGAATGAATAAACAAATGAATAAACAATTCATTCTTTATTAGTCTTCAGAAAAGTGATAATAGCAAGAAGCTCTAGAGTCTTTGGTCTTCAGAAAGGACAAGAAATCAGAAAGGGGGAAGCCCCAGAGAAGGAAATCTTGTTTTCACCAAGATTCAAAGGAGGACCAGGAGAAAAGGCCAACAGAATGTCACTCCTGAGACAAGGACAGCAGGCAAGCAGGCAAGGTCTTCCAGCTCTCCAGGACTCATTCTATTCAGGATCCTTCTGACCTGCGATTGACATTCAGAGGACCCCAAAATAAAGCTGAGCAGAAATATCTAATTATATTTACGTCTTAAAAGCAGGGGGAAATATATTTGCAGAGCAAAACATTGTTTTACCAGTAACCTTACTACCTGCAATCTAAAAGACATCACATTAGTTTTCTGTTTTGTTTGCTTTGCTTATTTCTGGAACTGTGGTTTCTCTTTAGAATAACTCCAGGGTGGAAACATGTGAATACTCTTGAGTTATTAAAACCACCACCACAGTCTTCAGTTCAAATGTGGCAAATATAAAAGGTGACTCTCATTTCACCAAGCTATGAAAATAATATTTGTGGGATAAAATAAGAAGAAAGAAGCCTCTACATACATGTAAGAAATGCCTAAAAGTGATCTAACCCTTTGCTCTTCAAAGTTCAGGCATCTAAAGAGAAACATCATGGGGCCACACCTTCATTTGGCTAAAGATATGGTTTTAAGATACTAAGCTACTCATTTACAGGTTTCTGCTTAAATTTTCAACCACATTTTAAGCATGAAACTTTGTGGTTCATGAGTTAACAAGATGCTACCCAAGAAAATATTGCTGCCTGGGGTGTCACTGGAGATCCTTGGAGTCATTGGTTATAGTGGGTTCCTTGTGACCCTCTGCATTTGAAACACATTGGTTTGCTAATGGTTGGTTTCTGGCTACAGTGGTCCACAAATTGTTTGTTCTTTTTCTATGGTCTGTGAATGATATGCCTCAAGGAATGGTGGCTGATATTTTTTCATTTTCCTCCCTAATTTTCTCACTAAAATGTTTAATTAGTGAAAAGGCAACATATTTATAGATATAATAAAACAGTAGAGGAAAGGTTGTTTTAAATATATGCACAACATATTATATTTAGATACACACATACACACATATATATATATATTTTAAGGTATATATTAAGGACACTTTACATTCATACATATGAGTTTTAGGAAACTATACATCTGTGTTTCTCTAGAGTATGATGAAAGTGAACTATCATATGAACAGTAAATTTTTTGAGATGTTTCAAGATAAAAGGAATATATGTACGCAAAAATTATAAAAGGAAGGTTTAATATTACATTTATGTAATCCTAACTCTCTTGCTTTTTCAATGATCCAGAGGATGTTGGCAATTTGATCTCTGGTTCCCCTGCCTTAAAACCACCTTGAATATCTGGAAGTTCACAGTTCACATATTGCTGAAGCCTTGCTTGGAGAATTTTGAGCATTACTTTACTAGCGTGTGAGATGAGTGCAATTGTGTGGTAGTTTGAGCATTCTTTGGCATTGCCTTTCTTTGGGATTGGAATGAAAACTGTCCTTTTCCAGTCCTGTGGCCACTGCTGAGTTTTCCAAATTTGCTGGCATATTGAGTGCAGCACTTTCACAGCATCATCTTTCAGGATTTGGAATAGCTCAACTGGAATTCCATCACCTCCACTAGCTTTGTTCATAGTGATGCTTTCTAAGGCCCACTTAACTTCACATTCCAGGATGTTTGGCTCTAGGTGAGTGATCACACCATCGTGATTATCTTGGTAGTGAAGATCTTTTTGGTACAGTTCTTCTGTGTATTCTTGCCACCTCTTCTTAATATCTTCTGCTGATATTACATGTTAGGTCCATACCATTTCTGTCCTTTATCGAGCCCATTTTTGCATGAAATGTTCCCTTGGTATCTCTAATTTTCTTGAAGAGATCTCTAGTCTTTCCCATTATGTTGTTTTCTTCTATTTCTTTGCATTGATCGCTGCGGAAGACTTTCTTATCTCTTCTTGCTATTCTTTGGAACTCTGCACTCAGATGCTTATATCTTTTTCTACTTTGCTTTTTGCTTCTCTTCTTTTCACATAAAGTTATGACCAACCTAGATAGTATATTGAAAAGCAGAAACATTACTTTGCCAACAAAGGTCTGTCTAGTCAAGGCTATGGTTTTTCCAGTAGTCATGTATGGATGTGAGAGTTGGACTGTGAAGAAGGCTGAGTGCTGAAGAATTGATGCTTTTGAACTGTGGTATTAGAGAAGACTCTTGAGAGTCCCTTGGACTGCAAGGAGATCCAACCAGTCCATTCTGAAGGAGATCAGCCCTGGGATTTCTTTGGAGGGAATGATGCTAAAGCTGAAACTCCAGTACTTTGGCCACCTCATGCGAAGAGTTGACTCATTGGAAAAGACTCTGATGCTGGGAGGGATTGGGGGCAAGAGGAGAAGGGGACGACAGAGGATGAGATGGCTGGATGGCATCACTGACTCGATGGACATGAGTCTGAGTGAATTCCGGGAGTTGGCGATGGACAGGGAGGCCTGGTGTGCTGTGATTCATGGGGTTGCAAAGAGTCGGACACTACTGATCGACTGAACTGAACTGAACTGAACTGAATCCTAACTCTATCCCTAACTTTAATCCTAACCATCCAAGACGTGAACTGTATTTAAGACTCACAATAGCCGACATTCCATATGCACTATCTTATTGCTCATAAGGACTTTAAAATAGCTATCATGATCTTTGTATTAAAAATATGGGAACTGAAGGAATTTCCTGGTGGGATTGGATAAGAATCTGCCTGCCAATGCAGGGGACAAGGATTTGATCCCTGATCCAGGAAAATCCCACAATGCCGTGGAGCAACTCGACTTGTGAGCCACAACTACTGAACCAGTGCTCTAGAGCCCACAAGCTGCAACTTCTGAGTCCTCCGGCCACAACTTTTGCAGCCCGTGCACCTAGAGGCTGTGCTCCACAAGAGAAACCACCACAAACAGAAGCCCAAGCACCCAACAAAGAGGAGTAGCTCCCACTTGCTGTAACTAGAGAAAGCCTGTGTGCAGCAATGAAGGCATAGTACAATCAAAAAATAAATAAATAATTTATTTTAAAAACATAGAAACTGAGGCTGAGAAGCTAAAATGACTCTTAATTCTAATAAAAGATGAACAGTTATATCAACAATCTAAATTTGCTATTGACTTTTACATTATTTAAAAATGACAGTATATTAAAAATTGGTGACACATATTTTAATGACAAAACTAATGCTCTCTAGCCCATTTTGGTTTCCAAAACACTTAATAGAAAAGCCCAAACCAGGAAGTAATGGATACTGAAAAAAAAGGTACAGGATTCAGGAAAACAATAGAAAAAGCAATGAATTCCACTGGACTATAGAACATAATGAAGAATTATTATAACAAAATAATATATGAGAAAATGTTTCAGGGAGTCATGCATTAAATTGTGTTCCAGATTAAAGTAATGAAATGCAAATGTTAGTTTAAGCTGAGAATAGTATTGTACTTTACTACATTTAATACAAAATTCCAATTATCACCTCAGTTCAGTTCAGTCACTCAGTGGTGTCCGACTCTTTGCGACCCCATGAATCGCAGCACACCAGGCCTCCCTGTCCATCACCAACTCCCAGAGCTTACTCAAACTCATGTCCATAGAGTCAATGATGCCATCCAACCACCTCATCCTCTGTCATCCCCTTCTCCTCCTACCTTCAATCTTTCCCAGAATCAGGGTCTTTTCCAATGAGTCAACTCTTCACATCAGGTGGCCGAAGTACCGGAGTTTCAGCTTTAGCATCATTGCTTCCAAAGAAATCCCAGGGCTGGTCTCCTTCAGAATGGACTGGTTGGATCTCCTTGCAGTCCAAGGGACTCTCAAGAGTCTTCTCCAATACCACAGTTCAAAAGCATCAATTCTTTGGCGCTCAGCCTTCTTCACAGTCCAACTCTCACATCCATACATGACCACAGGAAAAACCATAGCCTTGACTAGACGGACCTTTGTTGGCAAAGTAATGTCTCTGCTTTTGAATATGCTATCTAGGTTAATCATAACTTTCCTTCCAAGGAGTAAGCATCTTTTAATTTCATGGCTGCAGTCACCATCTGCACTGATTTTGGAGCCCAGAAAAATAAAGTCTGACACTGTTTCCACTGTTTCTCCATCTATTTCCCATGAAGTGATGGGACTGGGTGCCATGATCTTCGTTTTCTGAATGCTGAGCTTTAAGCCAACTTTTTCACTCTCCACTTTCACTTTCATCAAGAGGCTTTTGAGTTCCTCTTCACTTTCTGCCATAAGGGTGGTGTCATTTGCATATCTGAGGTTATTGATATTTCTCCCGGCAATCTTGATTCCAGCTTGTGCTTCTTCCAGTCCAGCGTTTCTCATGATGTACTCTGCATACCTAAGTAAATGAAAACGTAAGTTTTTAGGGACGAATAAGTATTTTTTAATTGAAATACAGTTGGTGTATGATGTTATGTTAGTTCAAGTGTATTACACAATGATTTGACACTTACATACATTATAAAAGAATCACTATAATAGGGGTTAGTAATCCCTGGTTATATCTGCAACACTTTTTATATTTCCCAGGCTGTCAAACGTTCAAACAAGAAGTGAGGTCTCCATTCTTACAAAAATTTGCAGCAGATATATTTTCCAAGTTCAAACTGTAGTTCCAGCACCATTTTCAGGCTTCCATGGAGGTATGAACAAAATTTTCATATTTTAAAACTTATTTAACAACAAAAATTCATTTAACTAATAAAATTGAGGAGTTGCCATTTAACTTCAATTGAAGGTGATTAATTTGCAATGTAATGACAGGAAAAAAGGCAAATATCAAGAGAAAAACTTAACAGAATTCTATCCATGCCTTCCCAGTAATGAATATGCTCAACTACAATCACATGTTTATGAACTGGTATCAGTATTTGGCTGGATCTATCTGCATGGAAAGACATTTTCAAAGATGAAGTATGTGAAATTTCACTAACAGATGTCCCTTTGCAATTAATTTTAATGATAGAGAATACCAACAGTGAACATTTTGCAAAGTTTAAGGGAAGGATCCCTAAATGGCATTTTATTTATTAAGTTGCTAACATTAGGGGGTTTATCCATCAAAGTATGTGGAATTTATTGCATCAATTTGCCCTATGTAAGTTCAACCAGAGAATCACCTGATTAAAACAAAACTTTCTCTTTTTGTATTGAGTTATAATTTATATATAACATTATATTAGTTTCACATGTAGAACATAATAATTTGATATTCATATATATTGTGAATGATCACCACAACAAGCCTAGTCAACATTCAAGAACTAAAAGTATTTTTGGCCTTGCCACACAGCTTGAGCAATCCTAGTTCCCTGACCAGGGACAGAATCAGTGCCCCTTGCAGTGAAAGTGTGGAGTCCTAACCATGGATGACCAGGGAATTCCCCAAAAATGTTTTAATTTAAATCATCCCAGTGTATGAGCTGGAATTCAAATTATAGTCTAAACAGTCTCATTGAGGCTTCCCTGGTGGCTCAAATGGTAAAGAATCTTGTCTCATTATGATACATAAATTATGCTATCTGTGATTATATTTTGTACACATAAATTTGCTGTGACCTTAACTAGTTTTTTACCCATCACACTAGGAATTTTTTTATCTTAAAGATGAGAATGCCTGAGGCTCAAAGTGGTCAATCAGTTTGTCTGAAGTTACAGAGCCAGAACTTAACCCAAGTATATTTGTCTCTAAGTTTGTCTTTTCGTGGTATAACTCTAACCATTGTCTACTTTCCCATGCAGCTCCCAGTGCAGTGGGGGTGAAGTGCTCAGAGCTGATGTGAGAGCAGTGAGTGTGGAGGCCTTGGTGTGTTCTGGTATTCCCCTCCCTGTCCCTGGTTACAGACCTACTAAATGCATTGTGCTGGCCCTTGTCCATCTCTTTTATACTCTGATTTTACTCAAGGTTCAGTTCAGTTCAGTCGCTCAGTCATGTCTGACTCTTCGCGACCCCATGAATCGCAGCACACCAGGCCTCCCTGTCCATCACCAACTTCCAGAGTTCACCCAAACTCACATCCATCGAGTCAGTGGTGCCATCCAGCCATCTCATCCTCTGTTGTCCCCTTCTCCTGCCCCCAATCTCTCCCAGCATCAGAGTCTTTTCCAATGAGTCAACT
>NW_011495025.1:6485060-6525571 GCF_000754665.1 Bison bison bison | reverse complement strand
CTTTGTTGGCAAAGTAATGTCTCTGCTTTTGAATATGCTATCTAGGTTGGTCATAGCTTTCCTTCCAAAGAGTAAGCGTCTTTTAATTTCATGGCTGCAGTCACCATCTGCAGTGATTTTGGAGCCCAAAAAACAAAGTCTGACACTGTTTCCACTCTTTCCCCATCCATTTCCCATGAAGTGATGGGACCAGATGCCATGATCTTAGTTTTCTGCATCAAAACAGTGAACTACTGATACATGATCAAACTGAATGGATATAAAAAGTATGACACTCAAAGGAAGAAGTTAGACATGAAAGAAGACTTACTGTACAATTTCATTTCTAAAACTTCAAGAGATAGCAGGGACTTCCCTGGTGGTCCAGTGGCTAAGACTCCATGATCCCAAAGCAGGAGACTCGGGTTCAATCCCTGGTCAGGGAACTAGATCCCACATGCCACAACTAAAAAAACCTACATGCCACAACTAAAGATCCTACATGCCACAGCTAAGTCCTGGTGCAGACAAATAAATAAACATTTTTTAAAAAGAGAGATAACAAAAGTTATCTATGGGATGAAAAGCAGACTTGTGGTTGACTGGCAGACAGAGGGAACAGACTAGGAAAGAATATGAGAGAACTTTTAGAATAAGACAAATGCTCTGTGTTGACCTGGGTATAAACAATTATCAAGACCCAATGAACTGTTCACTTAAGATCTATGTTGTTTACTATTTGTATTTATACTTTAGTTTTTTTAAATACCAAATTTGTTAAAGGCCCCAAGGTTGAACTGGAGTTTAATATTATTTTAAGCCTTAACAGCTTTGAAACAAATATTAAGTTTATACTAGCTGCTACTGCTAAGTCACTTCAGTAGTGCCCGACTCTGTGTGATCCCATAGACGGCAGCCCACCAGGCTTCCCCGTCCCTGGGATTCTCCAGGCAAGAACACTGGAGTGGGTTGCCATTTCCTTCTCCAATGCATGAAAGTGAAAAGTGGAAGTGAAGTCGCTCAGTCGTGTCCGACCCTCAGCGACCCCATGGACTGCAGCCCACCAGGCTGCTCCGTTCATGGGATTTTCCAGGCAAGAGTACTGGAGTCGGGTGCCATTGCCTTCTCCGTTATATAAGCAAGTATGCTTAATTCACTGCATCAACTCTGCCTTACATGGACACAATCACAGGACCACTGGCCAAAGCATGGTGCAATTAACAAGGAAAATGAAAAGGCATTCTGAGTTAGATCGTCTAAAGAGTTAAGCTGAAAATAGCACCATGGTTGTTTTTACAGTTGGATACTACAGTAACTACTGTTCTCCATATACATAAAGGTGTTTGAAAGTTTCAAGTGGGTCCATAAGTTTCTTCTTTAGTGTGCATGCTAAAAATGTAATTCCATTTGTAGAGCCTATAACTTTGGTATGGTTCTAAAGAATAATGTGAATGTGAAAATGAAATAAAAGAAACCTTGTTGTAAGAGGCAGGCAAATTGATTTCCAATCCCTTGGAAATGAAATTAATTCATGTATGTTGGAGCTAATTAAGTATTTTTCATATATTTAAAGCAATGAAAAAAATCTCTCACTTCAACTAAGTTTACACTTACCCTACATGGGAATCTTTAAAAAGTTTCCTGAGAATGTGTTTTTTTCTTTAGTTAAGTTTGCTATCTGTTCTTTGAGAAAGAAAAAAAAAGTCAAATGCAGAAATATTATAGAAGGCTTTGTCTGGTGGCTTCTTTTGTCACCTTAGAAGACACTTAGATATCCAAATGCCACTAGTGAGCTTACCTTAGACTCTTCACAAAGAAGTTATGGACAATTGAAATTTTATTGGGACAACTTTGTATCTTCTTATTGGGATATTTTTGTATCCCTAGTATTCATTTGTCATTGTGCCTAGTACCTAGCAGGTATTGAAAATGATGGATAGATGAATTGATGGATGGATGGATAAGAATTTTGGAGAGTCAATGGCTTACAACATCACAGACTTACCAAGAGAAAAAAACAGCTTCTATTACTACTGACTTATCTATATCAATTTGGACCTCATAAAAAAACTGAAATTGAAAGGCTCTTCCCTCCATGGGTACCTTTGCGGTCATTAAGTGGACAAATAAGTCTACAGACTTTGGGTGTATGGAATATTATTGCTTAGCAACAGTGTGTTTTAGAAAATTATCATCTCTGTTCAAATTTTTGGACAAGTGTCTAGATTATGTTAATCAATTTCTCTCTTGAAATATGAATTTTATTCTAGGAAAAAAATGAAACAAAAAAGATTTTCCCAGCAGTGTCATGAAAGAGCTTTGTGAAGTTCTGAATTTCTGTGCCTTTCTTATGATCAGGCACGGTAAAGTGTTTAGTTTCTCTATTAGATCCGTCTTTTTCTGCCACTATCTTTGTTCCCACCTCCTACCCCCACCTCTGCTACCCCAGCTCCCATTGGTATTATGCTTGTAACTTCTCCATGGGCCCCTGAACTGGACAGAGGTCCTTTACAATCCAATGCTTCATTTGATACACTCTGCTTCCTGCTTTGCAGCCCTTTAGATTTGGTTGTTCTCAAATAACATGTTCTTTCATGAGGCACCCCCTCTCCATTCCTGAACAGAATCTACCACCAAACTTAAAATATCCAAATCCCTGGGGAACTTCTGTCTCTCATGGTGGCCAACACTTCTTCTACCACAGAGACCATTCCTGGTCTCTCACGGGTGGCGGCTTCTCACTGACACAGTAACACCAACAGAAGGAAAGGCTCTGCCAATTTACCTTAATAAAATATGAACTTGAATGTGGAGTAGGAGCTCTTGAGCTATTACAGGAAAACATAATTACAAGGAGGACTTGACTCTGGTTTTGAATCAGCCTGAAATTGTAGGCAAATCCCTTGACCCCCACCCTACACGTAAAGCCACAAGACTAAGGGAGGACATCATCTCCTGATGCCAGCTCATCAGATTTCAAGAAAAATAAGTTCATGTGTTTTAAAAGATTTTCTAACTTGGTGGATTTATATCACAAAAACTTGAATTTAATGGGCTCTCCAGTCCACCATCCCATAATTATACTATTTTCCTTTTACTATTGGGAATACTGAACTTAGCCTTTTGGAGATGTTTAATTTTATATCTCTATCAAAATATAATTATTTCTAGCCTTTTAGATACCTGTATGTAAAAATGCCAAAACCCTAACATTTTTGCATATAAAGGTTATTTTTTCAAAAGAAAGACTTTGTCAGATATCAGGTGAAATAGGCATTTCAACATTTTTGATGGTGACAGTGATGACAATGACAGATCATGTTTTCCAGAGTTGTTGAATTTCTTGCTTAATCTGATTGATTTTATTTCTGACTTGGCCTATTATCAGTTAACTTGTCATTCAGTTCAGTTCAGTTCAGTTCAGTCGCTCAGTTGTGTCCGACTCTTTGCGACCCCATGAATTGCAGCACGCCAGGCCTCCCTGTCCATCACCAACTCCCGGAGTTCACTCAGACTCACGTCCATTGAGTCAGTGATGCCATCCAGCCATCTCATCCTCTGTCGTCCCCTTCTCCTCCTGCCCCCAATCCCTCCCAACTTGTCATTACTTTATTCCATCTGATTTTATTATGAGTTGTTTAATTTTTTTAGATTTTAAAAGTTGAGGAGAGACATGGCACCTTATCCTTTGCCTCTGAGCATGGCTGTACCTGGAGAATACAAGATACAGATATCCATCTTGAATTTAAAATCTCTTTAAGAAATGTTTTTCTTATGCATTAAAATTTTGAATCTAGATAACTAATATTTTGTGGGACTTCCCTGGCGGTTCAGTGGTTAAGAATCTGTCTTTTAATGCAGGAAACGGTTCAAACCCTGATCAGAGAACTAAGATCCCACGTGCCACTGGGCATCTAAGCCCATACGCCACAACTAGAAAGAAGCCCATGTGCTACAATGAAGAGCCCACATGCTGCAATTAAGACTTGATGCAGCAGAATAATAGTAATAATAAAGGAATAAAATAAATTAATTAAAAATAGCTGATAATCTATTCTTTAGGGTAGTGCATAGGATTAAGAGTAGGAAGAACTTACATACCAAATTCTGTTAGAGTAGGAAGACTTTGTCCATAGTAATAAGTACGAGAAAACCAGTCATTCAGTTTGTCACCCTGTATCTAATAAGCTCTTTCTATAGGTGTAGTACCATGACAGCAACACAGAGAATTATTTGGGAGCAGAGAAAAACAGTGAATTAACTCAAAAATACCAAAAGGAGAAGAAAAAATCCTAAAACTAAAAAAATGTTAGGGCAGAGGATCCGGATGAAACCCCAGATACAAGGATAAAAAATCAGCTGGAAGAAAACGAGACCTACACATAAAGATTAGTCTTCCAAAATGGAGAAACTTGCTTGGAAGGCACTGGACCACGGGTATCACGACGAATCTACACTGGACACATTCAAGCAGAACCTACCAAACTAAATCCAATAAGTGTCCACTATGTGAACAGCTGGCCTCAGCTGTGTTGTAACTTTTATGGCTGATGCAACGGAATGAGCCATATCATACAAAATTACAACACAAGACCACAACTAAAGACTGGCAGTGATTTGTTTTCTGTGGTATCACAAACTGTCATTATTGCAGGTCATTTCAGAAGGTCCAAGGCAGTGGAAAACCTAAGGAATACCAAAAATATAACCCTAGCTAGTAACTAAGACTATATTTGTCAATTGTGCAATCCCTGAAATGATGATTTCTGAGAACACATTTCTCGTATTTTGGTGTTTTCATATTTGGTATTTCTAGTATTTTGGTATTTTTGCTGAAGAATGTGCTGATTTGATAAATATACTAGGTGTTTTAACGTCACAAAGTAAACATTCAGGTTTTTCACGAAGTAATGGAATAATCAAGTAATAGCACAAAACCTTATCATTGGTAAGTAAAAATTTGCCTCCAGCTCAAAACACAAAGAAGGTACAAGAAAATTATTAACTGAAAAGTGAGATCAAAATAATCCTTCAGTCTGTTCACATATAGAAAAGTGTTCTTTCCTTACTATGCCTGATATAAATAGATATAGACATGACAGCACTCTGGAAATCATAATTGGTTCCCTTCCCCATTCTCTTAGATATTACAATGGTTCACAGCCTTTCAAAGTTCAATTCTATTATTCCTTAGTATTTAATTTCTCTCCTTAAGAAGATGGGCTTCCCTGGTGGCTCAGTGGTAAAGAATCTGCCTGCAGTGGAGGAGATGCAGGAGACCCAGGTTTGATGCCTGGGTGAGTCTCTGCTGAAGCAACTGAGCACACACTTTTAGGGAGATATTATATTAGATTAATTTTTTCTTCTTATTGGACAATAATGGAAAAAATAGGTTGAGAAACACTGTGATAGATGGCCTTTCAGTCTTCATTCTTAGTTAGTCAGCCATTATTTCAAGAATATTTATTAAATAAATGTCCTACATCAGGCACTGTGATGACTGGTTGGAGATATAATGGTAAATAAGACCTTGATCCTGTTCTCAAAAAACGCCTAACCTATTCAGAGGTCATGAGAGATAAGCAATCAGCCCTGATAAAGAAGGGTCATTACTATCACAGGAGTGCTTTGGAAACAAAGAAGAGATGCCAACTTAGCCAAAGTGAGGCTAGGAACCAGGACAGGTTTCCTAAAGGATGTGACTTCAGAACTGAGCCCTGAATGACCGGTCAGAGTTAGACAGACAAAGACAGCATGTGTCAGAGCCTAGAGAAAGAGACATGATATATAAGGAAGGAAATGAAATACTTTAGCATGGCTTGAGCTTAGTGTGAGACAGGAAATTAAAGGAACGGGACTGGAGTCATTTGTAAAAAATCAATCACAAAGGGTCTTCTATGCAACTTTGAGAAGTTTAAATTTTATCCTGAGGATCCTAGAGTCATGGAGGATTTTAAGCAGATGTTGAAAATATATTACTGAAAATGCATTTTAGAAAGTTTATTTTGGCCACGGTTTGAAAAATAAAGAGGTTCTTATACTAGCCCATGTGAGACAACAGTGGTCAAGTAAGATAACAGTTGTAGTGAAGGTGAATGGAAGTAAGATTTAAGGGGTGTGGAATTAACAGGACCACAGTGGGGGGGGGAGGGGTAAAGGACATACATGACAAGGATGATATCAAATTTCTAGTATGAGCAATTGGGAAAAAAAAAAAAAAAACAGAAGGGCATCTGGGAATTTGAGATAATCTGGGAACTTCCAAGGGGATATTTCCATTATAAGTTTGATATGTATGACCCTGAAGGCAAGAGGAAAATTTGAATTAAAAAAAAAAAAGCCCAGCAGATGGATAAGTGAAACTATGGGAATGAAAAAGCTCATCCAGAAAGACTCTGGGGAATGTGAAGAGGAGATGGACAAGAACAGAAACCTGGAAATAACATTTAAAAGACAGCTAGAGAAAGAGGAGCGCATGAGAGTAGTTGACAAATAGCAGGTGGGAGGAAAGAGGAAACGGGAGAATGCAGTACCATGTATGTGGGAGGGAGGTAGAACTCCAAAGAAGACATACAGATGGCTAACAAACACATGAAAAGATGCTCAACATCACTCATTATCAGAGAAATGCAAATCAAAACCACTATGAGGTACTATTTCATGCCAGTCAGAATGGCTGCTATCCAAAAGTCTACAAGCAATAAATGCTGGAGAGGGTGTGGAGAAAAGGGAACCCTCTTACACTGTTGGTGGGAATGCAAACTAGTACAGCCACTATGGAGAACAGTGTGGAGATTCCTTAAAAAACTGGAAATAGAACTGCCTTATGATCCAGCAATCCCACTGCTGGGCATACATACTGAGGAAACCAGAATTAAAAGAGACACGTGTACCCCAATGTTCATCACAGCACTGTTTATAATAGCCAGGACATGGAAGCAACCTAGATGTCCATCAACAGATGAATGGATAAGAAAGCTGTGGTACATATACACAATGGAGTACTACTCAGCCATTAAAAAGAATACATTTGAATCAGTTCTAATGAGGTGGATGAAACTGGAGCCTATTATACAGAGTGAAGTAAGTCAGAAAGAAAAACACCAATACAGTATACTAACGCATATATATGGAATTTAGAAAGATGGTAACAATAACCCTGTGTACGAAACAGCAAAAGAGACACTGATGTATAGAACAGTCTTTTGGACTCTGTGGGAGAGGGAGAGGGTGGGATGATTTGGGAGAATGGCATTGAAATACGTACAATATCATACATGGAACGAGTCGCCAGTCCAGGTTCGATGCATGATACTGGATGCTTGGGGCTGGTGCACTGGGACGACCCAGAGGGATGGTATGGGGAGGGAGGAGGGAGGAGGGTTCAGGTTGGAGAACACATGTATACTTGTGGTGGATTCATTTTGATATTTGGCAAAACCAATACAATATTGTAAAGTTTAAAAATAAAAAAAAATTAAAAAAAAAAAAAAAGAACTTTTGAAAGAGCAGCATCAATTGCTATAGATGCTACCTAGGAGAGGGACTGAAAAGTGCTCACTACAACTAACCAGCAAGAACTCACTGGTTAACCAGAATGAAGTCATTGGTAATATTTACGTGCTAAGTTTCTACAGAATTATGGGGGCAGAGGCCACACTGCTGTGGGCTGAGAAATGAGCTGAAGGTGAAGCAGTTATATCATTAAATACTGGTATCTCTTAAGAAACTTGACTGTGAAGAGGAAGAGAAAAATACATAAATAGCTAGCTAGGTGGGAATATTATGGATGAAGGGGGGTTTTGTTTCTTTGTTTTATGAAAGAAACTCAAACATTAAATTCCAGTGAAAGAGAGCCAATAGGGAGAAGGAGATGGTAAACTAGAGAGAGAAACTCCCAGGGAAGGCTGTAGAGAGATCCAACCAGATTTAACTTTCATTCATTTATCTTTTTCTAAATCTTTTTTATTCAAAATTTGGAAGGAGACAAATTCAGAAACTTTCCCTTGGAGACAGGAACCACAACATAGAGAACAGTATATAAGTATTCTTGGTTTAACTAGTTTACCGTCTGCTAATAGCATTGTGTGCTAACATATTTGTCTTCTCCTTTAGAAAGGACAAGGAATTCATTGATACATCTCATTATTGTTCACCTGATGTCAGAAGATATGAGAACATCCAGTCTCATGTAAATAACCATAGATGTGGTTTTCCTGACTCTATAAATAGCAATTTAAATAGATATAGTCCTTGCCCTCTAGAATCTCACAATAAAAAACAGATGACATGGACACACATCACCACCAACAGTACCACACAAGAGAATATGATGGTTCTTAAATAGGAATTTATACTAGGTACAGTTTGGTATTTGTTTTTTTCTGGCTATGGAATATGTGAAAGTTTTGCCAGGAAATTGAGTGTGGTTAGGAAAAGCAATACTTGACTTTCACATAAACAGGAGAGGCCTGGGAGAGAAGAGGGGAGGGAGAACTTGATTGGATTATAAACGCTAATCAAAATAAATGTATCTCTAGTGGCTCCCACCACCCAAGCTTATAATTCAATAAGTGATAGCAATTGATTGATTACATAAAAGTCCAGAGAAATAATGACGGAAAAATTAGGCAAAAGTTGAACAGGTAAGCCTGGTTGGAGGGCAAAAATGCATACTGGAAATAAAAAGGTTAAAGGGGTATGATATCTTAGATTGGGTAGAAAAGGGTCCAATGATGAAGTATCAAAGAGCAACCAGGCTGATGGTGAGATAGCTCAGTAGAACACTGTAGATGGGAGGGTTGATGTCCAAACTACATACTACCTTTGGTTTCAGAGAGAAAGAGTGGATGAGGGAGACATGGAAGGAACAGTAGAAGGGTTTAGTAATAATCAGAATGTTGGCACACCCAGAATTTTTAGCATTTTTCTGATAGAGAAGACAAAACTTTGACATTTCTAATAGAAAATTCTAGGTTATTAAGATTTCAATTAAGAGCTGCAAAGAGACTTCACATGAAACTACGTTTTAGAATATTTATCTTCTTCTTTGTTGTTGCTGTTGTTCAGTCACTATGTTGTATCCGACTCTTTGTGACCCCATGAACTGCAGCACCCCAGGCTTCCCTGTCCCTCATTATCTCCTGGAGCTTGTTCAAACTCATGTCCCTTGAGTCAGTGATGCCATCCAACCATCTCATCCTCTGTTGCCCTCTTCTCCTTCTGCCCTCAATCTTTTCCAGCATTAAGGACTTTTCCAACGAGTCAGCTCTTTGCATCAGGTGGCCATCTACTTCTTAGACTTGGCTATTCATAAGTCAATACAGAGCATCTTGAACTCTATATTCTAGCAGGCAAGAAGTAATAAACAATGTTGGAAAGAAAAGTTGAGGGGCAGAGTTTTTAGACTGAGAGAGTTTAACCCAAGGTAAAAAACTAGCAAGAGACAACACCAGGACTTCAGCTCAATCTTTGATTCTAAATCCTGTGGTCACAGAAGTCTGGGGACGGAGAAATAGGCCACAGTAATATTCTATTCTAATATTACTACTATAACCTGGTGAGAAGTAATGAGAACTTGAACAAAGGCAGAAGCAATAAGAAAAGAGGGAGGGTGGATTTCAAATAAACTGTGGAGGAAGCGTTAACAAGATTTGATACCTGAGTAAACATGGCAGGTAAGAAAGAAGTGTACATCACAATGAATGTGGGGTTTTTCCAGAAACGACTCATCAGACAGTGCAACTTAGCTGTGGCATCAATGAGATGAATGTATATTCATGTGGCATCTAAGAGAATCAGTTCATAACAACCTGTTTAAATAAAGACCATTATGATAGTGAGATTTCAACAAAAAGTTTTGTTGGATCAGCCGTGATTTAAAAAAAAAAAAGCAGTAAGGATCTGTGATTTTTTTTCTAGCACCACTCCTTAGAATGTTCCAACTAGCATGCATGAATAAATGCAGCCAATTTAGATTAGAGGGTTCCTGGAAAGGACATATCAAGCTTAAATAATTTATAGAAAATAAGAGATTACAGAATATTAGAAACAGGAAAAGTCTTAAAGATCACTTAGTTCAATTATTTCCATTAAAAAAATAACTATGTACAGACCTCTACAAACATAGAAAAGTGAAGAGCATAGTATAATGAATCTCTACTGACTTATCACCAATTTGATGATTATAAATTTATGGCCAACCTTGTTTCATCCTTTTTCCCCACCCCGTGATAACTGTTTCATCCATGAATATTTTAAGATTGAATCTCTAAAAGATGAGAATTCTTCTAAAAACATAGTATCATTGTACATAAAACTTAATAATTTCTTAATACCACAAAATATGCAATTAGCTGTCAACATTTCTGTTTCATAATTTCTCTAGAAATGTCTCTGAAATCTTTTTAATCTATATTTTCCCTTCTCTTTTTTTCAATTTCTCCTGCTAGTAAGAGAGAAGCCAGGTAATATGTTTGATAAACTTTCCCACTTTCTGAACTTTGCTGAATGCATCCCAATGATGTCATTTTAAATAGTCATCTGTTTCCTATAATTTCTCCAGGTATAGAGATTTCATCAGGTTCAAGTCCTACTGATTGGGAAGAATGCTCCACAGGTGATGGAGGAATGATGGTCCAACTGACTGATGGTTAGTTCTTTTTTGGTGTGAAAATTCCCTTATTTTTAAAAGATGGCTTAAATTGAAGTCTTCTTGAGGTTAAGTGGTTCACATGTTGGTAGAACAAACTTTCAGTCTTTTGATTCTCAGTTCTCAACCCCTTTTATTGTATCTTATACTATTAACAACTTACTGAGTGATTATATTGTACCAATTAACTCTGCTAGGAATTGCATGAGATGTGGCTGCACCAATTCTCAAAGTTACCCAAGCCCTAAATCCAGAAATCATCCCAATCTTCTCCACTTCTCTTACTTCTACGGAGTCCTATTACTTTTATCTATTTAACATCACTTTTCTTTGCTCCATTCTTTCCATTCCCCACTGCTACTGCTTTAGTTTAGACTTTTACTGTTGCTTTTCTGGACCACTAAAATATCTTCTTGAAGTTCACCCCCTCCACAACAATCTCGCTTCCCTCAATCCACCTCTTCCTTATCAACGAAAGATTTTCCCAAACTTCAATTCTAAATATATTGTTTTTCTGCTTTAATCTTTTGGGATTCTCTCATTTCCACGGTGGAGTCTGTACCCCTTAGCGCAGCCTAAGCCCCCTCCCTCATCTGGCCTTTGCCTATCTGACCAACCTCATCTGTCCCTACATCCACTCACTATATTCCAATCTATTGAATCACTGAAGTTTTTTCAATGTGCCAGCAAGGATACATAGCGATTAAAAGTAGACTCTAGAACTGGACTTGACTTTAGTCCTTAGATTCCCCCATTTATTAGCCATCTAACCCAGGGCATACTTACCATCCCTGGGCCTCATTTGCCTCACCTGTAGATGGGAATAATCTCGTAGAATTGTTTTCTGTGTGGGAAGGATAAGTAAAATTGCACAAATGAAGAACTAGCATGAGAGAACTCAGTGAATGCTAGATGCTGTTGGTATGTTTTCCGTATGCTTCCATATCCTTTAAACTCATTCCCAAGAATGTTTTTTCTCTTCCTTCTTGATAACATCTTATCTATGGATAGTAAATTCCTATTCTGATGTCACAGCCCGGCTCCATTGCTCATTTGTCATTTAGAATTAAAACACCATACATTCATAGCACCTCTAAACCTTGTCTATATTTTGACTGCTCTGCCCCAGATCCATCTACACGTGCATGCATGCTCAGTTGCTCAGTCATGTCTGACTCTGTGACCCCGTGGATTGTAGCCCACCAGGCTCCTATGTCCATGGGATTTTCCAAGTAAGAATACTGGAGTGGGTTGCCATTTCCTCCTCCAGGGGATCTTCCTGACCCAGGGATTGAACCTGTGTCTCCTGCAATGGAGGCGGATTCTAAAATTTTTAAAGACGAAGACAGGATCTGTCTTGTTTTTGGCTCTCCATCCTGGAACATTTGCTTTCCATTGTCCTGGGTCAGTGGACAGTTTAGTAATTTAAAGTTTGGCAAGTTGAACTAAGATGGGGTTGAGTTGAATTTTTAGAGCTTATCCAATTGTCTTTACTATGAGTCTATATCTTTTAAACAACTTTTCTGAAACCAAAGACAATTTATCCAAAGCATCTAACAGGGTGACTGGCACATACGCTTAAAACTAGTATTTATTGATTTTTGGTTTCTCAGGTAGACGTCACAGTTAGAGGAAGGTTTGATGACTGGACAAGCAGAATATGCAAGCTATTTAGCTAAGTTTCTCTTTGCAAATTAAAAAATTCAGTACTTTAGTTTATCAATCAGTTTCTTGTGTGTCTGGTTTCCCTGAATCATTTCTATAACAACAGCTCACCCTTGCCAGCTCTAATCATTGTTTTCTATAACCATGGGAAAAAAATTAACTGTGAAAATGAACCGAAAAGAGGTATACGGAAGCCCAAGAAAATACACTGAGGTGACATTTCTTGCACAACGGAAAAAGACCATATAAGTAGATAGTCTAAAGTAGTTTATTTTACAAAGCAAAAAGTGCAACCTGCTTCTCAGTAGCAGGATTCTCAAAAACTTAGTATAAATTTTATACTCAGCAATATATCTCAGGAAATTAATTATACCAAATTTATGAGTCACTATTTGAATAATATAATTGATTTTAAAGTATTAATTGCTTATTAGCTCCTGTCTTTTATTATTTAGTTTTTCTTTTTTTACTAAACTAATAATGTAGGATTGTATCTGATTACAGTAAATTTTCCTTCCTTTAATAGTGAAAATTTGTATAATTATGAAAATTTTAAATAGTTAAATCTCTTGCTATTTATTTTAATTCAAATCTAGTATATTTTTATATATATTCAGAATTCAAACTATTCATCTTCATCTTAACCTTCAATTAAATTCCACAATGCAAACCTCTTGGCACAGAACCACAGTTCATGTTTATTCAACTGAGCTTGTGTGTTGAGAAAGTGTGGAAGTTCGGGAGTTTTCTGGTGAGAATCCACATTCTGACATCACTTTGGCCATGACAGTGATTGGCTGTGGGAAGGCAAAAAAGAGTTTATAGCCCACAAGAGCAAGTGAATGAGTGAGTGAGAGAGCAGAGAGAGTATTCAATCTGTGTCACTCACTCCTGGGAGCCTGCCTTCTCACTCCAGCACTGCAAAAGGTAAGGTTTAATATAACAACTTCATTATCTTATAAATCAGGCACTCTGCATTTCACATCTCTGGGCTTGGTTTTGAACATTCTATTTAAATATAGATATTAACACATTGTAGAGAATTGCTATGTAATCTAACACTTGTTTACCATTAAACTAGTACCTCATGTTTTAGATTCTTTTGAAAAAGCTAAGTTTATTAACCTGTGCTTGTAAATAAGCTCTTATTATTATATACATTAACTAGAAAATTATGCTTTCTACTTTCTATCTCTGTACCTGACAGATAACTGTTTTTACTCATTCTAATGCATTCAAGGTAACCTAACTGGAATACCATTTTGCATTTATAAATGTGCCTTGATGTATGTTGATTTCTCCATCAGTTCCCTAGTCTGTACTTCAGTTATAAACAATATTTTCCAAAATACGTATTTGGTTTCAAAGTGTTAACATCTTATAGCTCTAAAATCCGAATGAAAAAATGCATAGTACTAGGGAAATAAATGATGCTGTTAGTTTATCATACTCTTCCCAATAAAAACTTGGAATTAGATTATCAAAACAGTCCTTTAAAATTTTTGGAATTGTTGTCCGGGTTAGTAGTGGGCACTATAGAGGTCTTTTGCTCTTGATGAATCACAAAGTAAATAAAATGAGATTTATGTAGGCAGCCGATTGCTGCCTAGGTGAGTCACTTGGTTCTTTTTATATTATTCCTGTTATATTTTCATCTAGTTGTTTTTAAGGTTTGTTATGAGAAATTTTATACTCCAAAATCTTTCTACAGTTTTATGTATTTACATTTTTAGCTCTTTAAGATACTGTAATTATTCCAACTCTTTTCATACAGCTACAGAGCAGTAATCTTCCTGTTTGTTGGTGGGCTCCATCAAGAACGGCCAAATTCAAAGTATTATTCAGAGAACCTCAATAGCAATGAAAGCTTCTCAAACAGACAAGTCCCCTTCAGGGGAAAGCCTCTTTATTCCCATGTGGCCATCAAGAACTAAAGTAGACAGGACTGTGAGCAAGTTAACAAGCAACAAAATCAAAGACCCACTCTACCACAAAGACAGGCGACAGAGGATCCAAGACAGCTTTTCCAGGCCTCTAACCCTTCCCCTGTGTAATGTTCATTTTAGCTTCAGATACTCAATAAGGATGTGATAAATCATGACCAGTGATGATAAAATGCAGAGTCTATTTTCAGATATAGTATATGACATGGATTTCATACATTTTAAATATTACTTCTCCCAGTGTATTTATGGGGAAATTCTGATCACCATTACATACTGCTCTTAAGCATTGCCAAAGCTGTCACTCTGGAGGAGAACTCTCTCAGTTAAGTGTGTTGGTGGCTTTCAGCAAAGTTTGTTCAACTTTTATTAAATTAGGATTTTTATCAAACAAAATAAAATTAGGATAGGATTTCACCATTGCTTTCCTTTACCTGTGAGAAATCTATGTGGAACTGAGATCTTTGCAAGGCTGAAACCCCATGACTGCTTACAAACTACTCCTATTCTGAGTAGGATCTTCTATGCAAGAGAGTTGCATCTTCTATTCCTCCATAGAATTGACTTGACTATTACCCTGACCCTGGAAAGGCCCACGTCCATTCCATAACAATCTCCCACACCAGTGATTATAAGCTTAAATGGAACTGGAGAACAATGTAATTTGAGGAAATTTGCCTCTGATACCCAAGATGAACTCGGATAACTTTTCTCATAGATTCTTCCTTAAATATGGATGTTAGGGTGCTATACGTTGTGAGAATAATATTTCACATATCATGGATTTTTCACACACATAAAAATTCAAGTATTCTAAGATACCCATGGAAAAATGCTCTTAGTCTTCATAGTACAAACAAACTTTTAGTTTAAAAGCTATATAGATGCTGGAAAGAGCCTGTAGGATAACTGGCATAAAAGTAATCATTCAAATGTATTCAAATTTTTCCTTAGTTTTTAATTATAAACAATACAAACAGGTCACATAACTACACCAGTTGGTATTCCAGGTCAATAGTATTATAAGGCCTCCTTACCCCAATGTGAAACACACTAAGCATTCAAACTCTGGCAGTGATGCAATGGATATTCATTTACAAATCAGATCAGATAGGTCAAAACCAAATATGGAACTCATGATTATTCAAATAGATGGATAAAGTCTATCTTCTACCACATACATAGAAGGAAAATTTTAAAACAAAAGCAGAAATTTGGTCCTAGTTAGTCAAAACTTTAATTGGACAAAAAATGAAAACAAATTAAATACATCTCCTAGTATGTGAAGTATGTGAAGAAAAGGTACATTCTTAGTTTTACTCATTAACTTTACCACTTCATTAATTCCAGTAGCAATCACCGAAATGAAGACGGTTTTAATTTTGCTCAGCATTTTGGGAATGGCCTGTGCTCTTTCAGTAAGTTCTTTACTAAAAACCTATAGCTACTTCCATTTTTTGTCTTTTGATATTAAAGAGAGAATATGTAATAATTGATTGCTCTTTTAAACAGATGAAAAATTTGAATCGAAGAGCCAAATTAGAGGATTCTGAAGAAAATGGGGTAATTAATTTTAGCATAATTCCTTGGTTTGACTACACTTACTCTAGATTTATTGTACATGAAATATGAATATATCATTTATTGTGTTCATGCAGGTATTTAAGTACAGGCCCCAATACTATGTTTATAAGCATGGCTACTTTTATCCTGCTCTAAAACGATTTGCAGTTCAAGTAAGTATAAAAGTTAATTTTTTCTCACTCCTTATAATTGAAAAGGGATTGAATTTAACTCAAAACACTGAAAATTCAACTCTCACTGAAATTCAGCCAGAAAGACCACTTGCTAAAGCAGTCTGTTTTTAATATAATAAAGTTTCTTCCCAAGGTTTCTTATAAAGCAGAGCTATACACGCACAGAGAATAAACTCATTTGGGCCCAGTCTAGAATGATATAATGAAAGCACACGCCATGGAAGATCGAGTTCAGGTGTTTTGACTAATTCACTGACAAAGTGGACAATTTTGTCAGCTGTTGACATTTAAGTCAGTGATGCAGCCACGAACTGCCATTTTAGGTAGATTCAATACTGTCATATAGCTGTTTTATATCCAATAACGTAGAGTCCTTTAATTTACAGGGAAATGAATTCATAAACAACAAAGACCATTACAAAATTCCTGATAATCTGTGGTTTGCTCAAGATTTTCTTAACCTTTGACCTGTGTAATTCACTAGAATAAGAATGGCTCAAGAATGCAAAGGAAAGACAAATTCATGAAGCGAACTAAAAAACTTGTGAGAAAAACAAAACATTCTTAAAATTTGTAAACAAACAAAAAATAACTAACCACTAAAAATAAGAGTTTCTGTTTATACTGGGTTACTACCTGTGAAGAGGGTTCTGAAAACTAGAGGGTGTGGTGCTGATTTTAAATAGACAACAAACCAGCATTGTGCTATTTTTATTACTGTACAGTTTGGGTTCAGGGCACCAATTATGCACCATCTGACCCAGGACTTCTGAGACACTAAAAGCAGTCAGGACGCCGAAAACTATGCCTCAGCACAGTGGCTTGGCATAACATCCTGCCATATGTTGAGCTAACCCATTTCTAACTCATACAATGATAGGAAATGATCATTTTAAAGTATTTCTAGCACCATAATAATTATGGGGAATGTGTGTAGCCGCAGAAATATGAGCATGGTTGATACAAGCATTGTGGGTTTTCAGAATTGCCTTCCATTCTTTGGTTTGCCCATAAATATAACAGTGCTCATTTGAAATTTCATTGTCTTTCTTAAACTAAATGATAATACATTCAAATTTTGGACCACTTCCTCAACTTTTCTAAAATATCATATAGAGATATTCCTATCTAGAAAATTTTACAGATACATACATGCGGTCCAATTCAAATGTCCACACTGAAAAGATATTAGGAAAGGTTATATTTTTCCTTATTGATAGACCCAAACTTCATAGATTTTTAAGCGGATCTTTAATATTCAAAATTGCTACAGACTGTATGCAGATAGGTCTATCTCAAGCAATGCAGAATTTGTAAATAAGAGAGTTGTTTTAAAATAGAATTCATAACACAACATTGTAAATCAACTATACTCCAACAAAATTTTTTTTTAAAAAGAAAAACTAAATTAATTAAATAAGTAAAATAGAATCCAATAAATATATCTTGCAATCTAACAGTCTGAGCTAGTACTGATGATCTACTGTTCCACTTTACAAAGTTTGATTTCCAAGATGTTTCTCCTTGCATGTCTATTTATATGCTTCCATAGCTCTTAATTACTCATTTTCTTAAGTCTATTAAGTATTTAGTACCCAGATTATCACCCCCAAAATCATTAAGCTTCGTTGGCTTTGACATTCATGTTATATTCAGATGGAATCTGTTTATATACAATCATTTCCAAAATACCAATATGCATGAAATATATTGATTGCCAGGCTGTCAACCTATTGCAGTTTATCTGCTTGGCTATAGAAATGGAAGTATAAATAAGGGTTTTTTTGCTATTGCTACGTCACTTCAGTCGTGTCCAACTCTGTGCAACCCCATAGACGGCAGCCCACCAAGCTCCCCCATCCCTGAGATTCTCCAGGCAAGAACACTGGAGTGGCTTGCCATTTCCTTCTCCAATGCATGAAAGTGAAAAGTGAAAGTGAAGTCGCTCAGTCGTGTCTGACTCTTAGTGACCCCATGGACTGCAGCCTACCAGGCTCCTCCGCCCACGGGATTTTCTGGGCAAGAGTACTGGAGTGGGGTGCCATTGCCTTCTCCGTAAATAAGGTTAATACCCTAATTTAATTTTTAATTCCTTAAAAAAAGGAAACTTTTTTTTATGATTAAAACATTTGATTAGTGTGTGAACTCTTAGACAGCAAGGACTTTATCTTATATTTCTTTTATCAGACTCATCTCAGTTATTACAGTACTTGATGTGGAAAAACTGCCCATATTTCCAACTTCTTCTCTTGCTATGATTCTGATTATCAGTACAACACCTGGAATGTGTCTTCTGGAATTGAATAAATCCAGTAAGGATAGAGGTTGGAAGGAGTATATGAAAGACTTCCAGAAGGATCCGTAGGACTTAGTAACAACTTGGTAATAAGGCCTAATTGAAAGAAAGGAAAATAAAAAAAATGCTGAGGCTTCAAGGCATTTCAAGCAGTTTTTAAATTGTCCTTACGTAGATACTAATTGAAGAGTGATGTGGTTGAAGTAGAATGAAAGCTAGGGGTGAGAAAGCTTGTGAAATGATTAAAACACTCCCACTGAGTATGATTTCAACACCTTTAGACCATGAAATTTTTGTAACTTGTTTTATGTCCCTGGATAAGTTCCAGAGTTTCCTGGTTTATAGTCTACGGGAACTTGAATAGAATTTTTATCCTGCTGTTGTATGAAAACTGAATAAATCTTAATTACATTTAAAAAACCACTCCTGCTGAGACAAAATATGCTACACAAATAAGCTGTTCTCTCTATATATAATTTAACTAACAAATAGAAATAGTTTCAATAGAACCTTATGCTTTTTTCACCTCTGGGCTAGGGAAGGCACAGCCATTAAGGTCATGGCAGTGGAAGAGTCAGTCTAATTGTTCTCTTTTCCACCCAAGGTTATTCCTGGCTCAAGGGAAGAAGCATTCCTTTCCTTTGGTATATGGTGTGGCCACCTGAAGAATGAGCCCAATAGGCAGAGACCTGAGCAGTACTGGGACATAAATATTCCCTCAACCGATCTCTCACCCTAAGGTTCTTCTATAGCTATGTTTTCTAAGACCCACCGTACTTCACAAGTCACCAGAATCAAAGATAAATTTTCAGGGCAGAAAATGATAGAATCTTATGTTGGGCTTTTACTTATACCAAGGAGAAATAGTGGTTGCAGAAAAAGAAGGAAAATTCAATTGGGATTACCATTTCCTTTTAAAAAATAGCAAAGTTGGGACTTCTCTGGTGGCCCAGTGGCTAAGACTCTGAACTCCCAATGCAGGAGGCCTGCGTTCAATCTCTGGTCAGGGATTGTGGCCCTACATGCCACAACTAAGAACTGTAAATATACATAAATATTTATGTATAAATAAATACATAAATACAAAAATAAATATTTTAAAAAACATAGCAAAGCTCATTAACTTTTATTTTTATATAGACTCCTTGGTTTCATTTATTCTCATTCAATATTGAGCTTTCTAGAGAAATGGTACTCATAAATTTCCTAAATAGGTAAATTAATTTCTCTTCTTATATAACATATCTCTCGTATGAATTTTTCTCTCATAAAGTTTTATAGACACACACACACTTCAATTTAGGAATGGCTTTAATTAGATTAAAAGGTACTAAAATTATATGCAAATTTAATTTCAAGTCAAAGTCTAATTTAAATTCACCAGGAGAACTCATCATTTAAGAAAATCATCCAGGTGGTGCTACTGATAAAGAACCTGCCTGCAGTGCAGGAGAAAAGGAGACACAGGTTAGATACCCAGGTTGGGAAGAGCTCCTGAAGGACAGTGTGGCTACCCGCTCCAGTATTCTTGCCTGGAGAATCCCATGGACAGAGGAACCTGGCGGGCTACAGTCCATAGGGTCGCACAGAGTCAGACAAGACTGAAGAGACTTAGCACACAAAAACTTATATTTTGTAATAAGTCTAATTATCATTTCATTCATATTTTATAAAGAAAATGAAACAATGATACCTATGTTATAGCTTAAGATTTGCCTTGAACGGATTGGAGAATTCAGCCATTGTGAGCTTCAGATTCCTTTTCTGTAAAATAAAATAATTGGACCAGATAATCCTCTCATTCTCTCAGAGCTAAGTCATTCTGCCATTCATTGCTTAGTTTTTACATACAAAATGTTTCAATATATTGTCAATACTTTCGAAGTTAAAAATGGAGTATTTCAAAGCATATCCTGGTCACTGTAAAATTCCCGTTTTTCTCTAACCTCATTTCATATATGTCTAGTCTCCTCATATCTTTCTCACAGTAGCTGAGAACTGTTCTAAGTAAATAAATATATATGTACCTATATTCATATGTGTATGAATTCATGTATACATATTTTTTAGAGCAGTAGTGACTCATCTGAAGAAAATGGAAATGGTGACAGCTCAGAAGAGGAAGAGGAAGAAGAGGTAAGGAATTTCTTCAGTCTTTTTTTTTTTCCATAACAAACCAGGCAGCACAAAATAAATAGAAAACTGGTTTCCTGTAGCTTAGACTCAGCAAATAGCCATTTCCAGCTTACCAATTGCCCCCAGTCTTCTATTTTGGAGAAGGGGGATATTATTTAAATTAAAATTAACTAAAACGACCTGTTTAAAACACTATTACAATTTGGGGTTAAAGTTACCTGTAAGTGGTACATGAATACAAAAGTATCTCTATTTTAAGTGGAAGAAAGGTTGATTCTGAAAAAAAGGAAGAAAGCATTATTTACATTTATAGATGGACAGAGTGTGATGATAAAAGATAAATACATAATGATCCTAAAGTTAGTGCAATACTTGTTTTATGTATTGCACTAGTTAATAAGGACTGAACTTTAAAAATTCAATTTGATGAGTGCGTAGTATAAGAAAGTCTTAGATTCTCTACAGTGTTACTGTGATTCATCTGCCTTTCTTTTTTTTTAATGTTAATTTATTTATGGTTGTGCTGGATCTTTGTTGCTGTGTGCAGGCTTTCTCTAGTTGTGAGTGGGGCTACTCCAGTTGCAGCGCTCGGGTTTCTCATTGTGGTGGCTTCTCTTGTCGCGGTGAGCAGGCCCAGTAGTTGTGGTCCATGGGCTTAGTTGCCCTGTGGCACGTGGGATCCTCCCAGACCAGGGATCGAACCCGTGTTCCCTGAATTGGCAGGCAGATTCTTAATCACTGGACCAGGGAAGTGCCTCATCTGCCCTTCTTGACTCACACAGTAGGGTTGTTCTTTTTAATTGGAATTTCATATGTCTTTTTGTCTAATAATAAAATTCATGTCCTTGCAGAAATGCCAAGATGTAGAAATATCTTCCTATAAAGCACTACAAATTAGTGTAGTTCATGGCTAAAATTCATCTACATAACCTGGAAATTGTACTAACATGTTTACAGCTGATATCCTTGCCCATGCAAACTACTATTTAGGTACATTTTCCTGGATAGTCAATTACAGCTATCCACTGGTTTGAGAACCTTCTAAATTCAGGTATTCTTAGGTGCTATTTATGAAGGCACAATGACAGTCCAAAATGGATCATGGATAAATTCTGCTATCCTGAAAACAAAGTGGTGTGGGAACTTTAAAAGTGACAAATAATTAGTTTAATTTTTTGAACCATAAAATAACATTTTCAGTACCATAATTTAACCCAATAGCTTTTAAAGGAAGACCTTACAAGAATGTCAAGCCAGTACCAGGAAAAATGCCACCTACTGCCTGGAGTTCCACATACTAATCTTACACAAGAACTAAGTTAGGGTAATCCATTTAACTACAGCTGTTTGCTGTACAGTGACTGTAAAATTGCCTTACCAGCTAGACTTCCCAATTGGATTGCATACCTTTTGGCAATGGTTCTTCATTTGTTGTAATGGTGGTTGGGGATGGAGGAAGATTAAGAGTCCTTCAGGACTCTGATGAAATCTCACCTACTCAATATTTTCCCAACAGTCTGTGAACATTTCTAGTCCTCTCAGAACTTATCTGCAAACTCCCCATGAACCAGGACACTTGAGACCACAGGTTACATCCCCTGCTTTGAGGATGAACAGTGTTGTAATCTCTTTTGCATCTCTTCACGCTGCCCAGCTCAGTTTCTTATACGTATTTAGTGCCAAGTCAATATTTGGTGGTTTGGTTTTAGAACTTCAGAGGAATAAATGCTCCAAAGACCATTCATCCAAAGTGTTAATGGAAAACGGTGTGAATAAAACTTGTAGTCTTCCATCCTGAAGATAATTTAGAACTTCTTTTTTCCCCATCTCTTCTCTAAAATTTCACTGGCAATTTAGGTTAAATACAGAGTCCCCAGGACTTGTAGTTCCAGGATCAGGTGCTTAGGCATATTTTCTACTTCATGATTACACATTTTTTTTCCCCTCTCCTAAATTATCCAGTCTCATCTTTTAAAGTTTTATTGACACATTGGCTTCTGTTGTGGCTCAGCTGGTAAAGAATCAGACTGCAATGTGGGAGACTTGGGTTCAATCCCTGGGTTGAGAAGATCCCCTGGAGAAGGGAAAGGCTACCCACTCCACTATTCTGGCCTGGAGAATTCCATGGACTAGTCCATGGGGTCACAGAGTCAGACACAACTGAGCGACTTTCACTTTCAATATACATAACACAATTATCATAAGTTTGTTGATGATTGAAATTTCAGAAATTGAACACCTTAAGTATTACTCAGAACCTATAGAAAAAGCAGCACATGCCTTGTGCTCCATTCCATTCATTAACCAACCCCCACCAAGGGCAAATGCTATGATGACTCCTATCAGAAAGATTGTTTTTGGCTCAGTGTTTCATTCATATACACACATATATGTATGGAATCATGCAGCATATACTCTTGTACATGTAGCCTCTTTCACTCTTAGCTTCAGAGACTGACCCATATGATTCTGTAGTTGCAAATCATTTGTTCTCAATATCAGTATTTCATCACGTCTGTGTATCACAATGTGCTAACCTCCTGTTGATGGGCAGTTAAGGAGTTTTCAGATTTGGCCTGTGACCAAAGAGTGCTGCTGTGAATGTTCTAGTACTCCTTCTGGTGAACATATGCATTCATTTCTGGAGGCCACTTTACCTAGACATGAAATGTGTATGTTGAAAGGTCTGCATATATTCATCCTGAGGAGATGTCACCAATAGCTTCCCACAGCCGAGATACTAATATAAACTCCCACTATCCCTATAGGAGCATTCCATCAACTCTACATTCTCATCCACACGTTTCTTTCAGTCATTTTAGTCTTTCTAGTGGGTTAATAATACACTCAAGTACAAATGACTGCTAATTTTTCTATTCAAAAAGATATTTGAGGCCCAGGGCTTCCCTGGTGGCTCCGATGGCAAAGAATTCACCTGCAATGCAGGAGACCTGGGTTTGATCCCTGGGTCAGGAAGATCCTCTGGAGAAGGGAATGGCTATCTACTCCAACATTCTTGCCTGGAGAATTCCACGGACAGAGGAGCCTGGTAGCCTATAGTCCATGGGGATGCAAGGAGTTGAACATGACAGAGCGACTAACACACACACATTCATCAAAAGTTTGACCTACTTTCCTTTTTAAGTCATTGCAGCAGGACAACCTTAAATAAGTACCAGAAAAAGAAAGGGTGTCGTAGGAGAAAATAGAGAATCCTACGAATTGGGAGTCTGGGTCTGTGGTCACGACCCTGCTGCTAATGAGCTGCCATGTCTTTGACCTCATGTAGTCATTTGTCCCACTGGACCTCAGATTTTCACTTGTGAAACAAGTGTGAAGGACCCAATCTGTGTATTTTCCTACCCAAAAAAGCTTTCCTCTTTCTCCCCTAAAAGGTTTAGTCTGTTGGACTAAAGCATATAAACATGAAAAAGTAAATAAACAGTATGATGTTTGTGGAATATTTGACAAAGTTAGCTTGGAGACTGTTTTAAGGTGGACTCTAGTAGTCCCAAGCATTCACTGAAACAGTAAAATTTACATATCTATGAAACAGACATAGTTTTTTTAGTAATAAGAAAAGCTAAATGTGGCTTTTGTTTGTTTGTTTTGAAGTCTTAAAATATAAGATGCCTAGTTAAAAGTTATCCTAACATACAATCTCTTTAAAAATGCATTGAAATAAATTCACTTTTCTAGTACTCATTTAAACTAAATAAATTCTCTGTGTATGAATTCCTGACTTTCAATACTAGCTATGAATTACTTTGGGAGATTAACTCAGTCTACAGTTTATTGCCTAACAACATGGAGTAAAGACAAAACAGTAAAATACTGAAGATGATAAAAATATTCACAGAGAAGTAGTAATTTTTAGAAAACATCTTCCTACAATAACATAATACATTAGTAAGAATTTATTGGAGTTAGCAGATGGAGTTTGAATTTAATATATTTCTTTTCCTTTAAATACTCTTGAAAGTAAATGAAATACATTCACTTCTTTTTTTTTATAGTACATAAGACATGCAATTAACTTGTTTGAAGAGAAGGGGTTCTATATAAAAAAAAGTTCCTTAAAACAAAAACATCCTAGATTTAGTGTCAGCAATTCACATAAATCCTCCTCCTCATCAAAAATCATCATGGTACAATAAAAGGGCTCAATTTTTTTTTTAGTTAGAAAGATACAGTTTCATCATTCACCATAAGAATTTAGTTAATTATTTAATTTATCCAAGCTCACTTTCCTTTTCTAAAGAGTGTAAGTAATAATCTTACCTTACAAGGCTACTCTAGGGAATAAGAAAATAAGTCTAAATTTCTCAGCTTATTTGTCATCAAATACAATAATTAATGTACTATTATGTCATCAGTTCAGTTCAGTTCAGTCGCTCAATCGTGTCCGACTCTTTGAGACCCTGTGAATTGCAGCACGCCAGGCCTCCCTGTCCATCACCAACTCCTGGAATTTACTCAAACTCACGTCCATCGAGTCGGTGATGCCATCCAGCCATCTATCCTCTGTCATCCCCTTCTCTTCCTGCTCCCAATCCCTCCCAGCATCAGAGTCTTTTCCAATGAGTCAACTCTTCACATGAGGTGACCAAAGTACTGGAGTTTCAGCTTTAGCATCGTTGCTTCCAAAGAAATCCCAGGGCTGATCTTCAGAATGGACTGGTTGGATCTCCTTGCAGTTCAAGGGACTCTCAAGAGTCTTCTCTAATACCACAGTTCAAAAGCATCAATTCTTCAGCACTCAGCTTTCTTCACAGTCTGACTCTCACATCCATACATGACCACAGGAAAAACCATAGCCTTGACTAGACGGACCTTTGTTGGCAAAGCAATGTCTCTGCTTTTGAATCATAGTAGTTATTAATAAGACTTCAAGAGCCTAAGCTATATATAGTATGATACCATAGAGTCAGATGTGCTGAAATTATTATATAAATATTTTTGAATTGATTAAGTAGAATACAGAATATCTAAAACACACCATAGTGAGGTAAACAGGGTGAAAATACTTTGAATTCCAAGAAGTGAGAACTGCAACTGGCATAAGAGGAAGCAGAAGTGTCAACACTGGGCGACCAGACGGCTGAGGGAAACCATCAGCCATTGTTATTTTCCTAATAATGGTTCATGACTCCAACAAATCTTGAGTTATCTTTCA
Source organism: Bison bison bison (assembly GCF_000754665.1). NCBI lineage: Eukaryota > Metazoa > Chordata > Mammalia > Artiodactyla > Bovidae > Bison > Bison bison. Next base: position 6,499,968 of record NW_011495025.1, on the reverse strand, counting down.
GCTAAAATAATTTTTTCTTGCTCTGGACATTTTCAACAGGAGACTTCAAATGAAGAAGGAAACAATGGAGGGAATGAAGATTCTGATGAAAACGAAGACGAAGAATCAGAGGCTGAGAACACCACCCTTTCCACTACCACACTTGGCTATGGAGAGATTACACCTGGAACTGGAGACATAGGTCTAGCTGCCATCTGGCTTCCCAAGAAGGTAATAATTCCTCCAAAATGTTCAATCTGCTTTCCTTTTTTACTGAAGTTTGAGGTTATCCTGACACTATACATACAGTATTTTATATTCTCTTCATTAACTTGATGAAAAAGTAAGAGCGGGTACAATATCCCTGTTTACAAATAAATAAGGAGAGATCTTTTCCCAGGCAAGATGTCTTCCCATGTTCTTACACTGACTTTTCAACATTATCACAGAAGACTAAGGCCAAGCATCTTAACAATGGATAAAAAGTGCTGAGAGATACCATTGTGTTTCCAAGGCAGAGAAAGCGGGTAGCGAAGTTATAGAAAGCATCTCCCACAGAAAAGACTTATTTATCAAGTGGCTTTTTCTCCATCAGCATCTAATGACAAAAGTTCTAATTCTGAATTTAAAACCTCCACCAGTTCTTTTGTAAGTTAAACTGGTTTCAATTCAAAATTACATGTAGTACAAAGATGTCAGTACAGAAAGCTTGTGTTGGATGAAACAATGGCCTTAAATTTTATGTTTTTCACACCTAGATTTGAATTCTTTCAAACTTTTCCTTATAGGCTGGGGCTACAGGAAAGAAGGCTACAAAAGAGGATGAGAGTGATGAAGAAGAAGAGGAAGAAGAAGAGGAAGAAAATGAGGCAGAGGTGGATGATAATGAGCAAGGCATAAATGGCACCAGCAGCAACAGCACAGAGGTAGACAATGGCCATGGCAGCAGTGGTGGGGATAATGGAGAGGAAGACGGCAAAGAAGAAAGTGTCACTGAAGCCAATACAGAAGGAATCACTGTGGCTGGAGAGACCACTACTTCTCCAGATGGTGGGTTTAAACCTACAACCCCACACCAGGAGGTCTATGGGACTACCCCACCACCGTTTGGGAAAACCACCACCCCTGGGGAGTATGAACAAACAGGCACCAATGAGTATGACAATGGGTATGAAATCTATGAAAGTGAGAACGGAGATCCTCGTGGGGACAATTATCGAGCCTATGAGGATGAGTATAGCTACTATAAAGGGCGTGGCTATGACAGCTATGATGGTCAAGATTACTACAGCCACCAGTGAAGGCCCAGACTGGGATGAGTTCACCCGTTCTGGGATTTTGTGTGGCTACCGTTTTCAAAGTTCAACTCAGGAAGGTGCAACATAACAAATGTGCATTTTATAATGTGGAATGGTGCTACTGTTCCAAAGTGGTTTTCTATAATTGCTTCTGCAAGTAATGGGCTTCTTATTGCTTTTCCCTACTATGTTATTGAAAGGTCGTAAATCAGGGCCATTCATCAAGTGGTAAACCAATGCATGAGATAGTATGTGATTGAGTATTTTGAGGTTGTAGTCCTATAAATAGTAATTTTAATGTGTTTCCACTAACTGCTAAAACATATTCTGTGCAATAGCTGCTTCTTAGAAGAGATTAGATTCACTAACATTAGTGACACTATACAATAAATGTGCAGTTCTTTAATCTTTAGTGTGTGATTAAAGTGTGATTTAAAGTGATTAAATATACTGTCACTGTATATTAGGTTTAATTATCACTGTCATGTATTTTTATGTGACCTGTATGTATATTGTATCTATGGATTTTATCACAAATAAAAATGCAACCCTTCAGATGTGTTATAATTATGAAGAAAAATGAGAGATTCAGGATGGAAAAAGGTGAGACCAGAGGGAGGACAATTCAGCTAAAGGACAAAAGTTTATTTCTACTATGGTTTAAAACTCAGAAAGACTATAGACATTTTCTCATGGATAAATGAACTTGACTAAGATTTTTGACATGTTTGTGGGCAGGGTCGGCCATGTATATCAAGGTAAACAGCTTTTATTAGACTTGCCAGATTTTATGAATACAAATGTAGGATACCTAAATTTGAATCTCAGATAAATAATGAGTAACTCATTAGTATGAGGATGTGTTACGCAATATTTGGCCTTTGTGAACTATTTGGGACATATTTGTACTAAATGAATGATATATTATTTGAAATTTAAGTTTAATTGAATGTCCTGTGTTATATCTGGCAACCCCATATCTATTTGATTTGATTTTAGGTAGGATAGGGGTGGGATGAGGTAGAAAACTCTTACACATATGTCAACCCATCATCTCCTAACTTTTTATTATGAAAAAAACCAAGCCTTCAGAAAGGTTGGGTAACTAGTACATGAGCACCTAGATTCACCGATGGTTAACATTTTGCCACATTTATCTCTATTTCTGTGTGCCTATCTTCATATGTGTACATATGTTTGTTGTTGTTCAGTCATTCAGTCTTGTTCGACTATTTGCGACCCCATGGACTGCAGCATGCCAGGCTTCCCTGTCCTTTACCAAGAGAGATATACATATACACACATACATACATATATACTTTGCCAAACCATTAAAGAGTGATTGTAGACATCATGGAATCATAATGCTTCACCCTTAAATACTTCAGCATTTAGTACTAGAACAAGGAATTCTCCTATATAGCTGCCATATCATTCTCATTCTCAAGAAATTTAACATAGATATGCTAATATTTTCTAATACACAGTCCATATTCAAATTTTCCCAATGATTCCCATAATATCACTTATTGCTAACTCAGTAAATCCTCACAAAACTTTATCAGGTAGGTTTTATTGTCATTGCCAATATTATTGACAAAGGGGCTGAGGAACAAAGAGGTTAAGCAGCTTGCACCAGATCATTACGGCAAAACTGAAGTTAAGACATAGGTAGCCTAGCTTTAGGATCTGTTTCTTAACCATTAGCCTATGTTCATCAGGAATGCTATATTCATTAGTATGTATTCATTAGGAATGGATGTTAAGCCATGAGTGGTCAGAAAATCTTTAATATGAGGACTTGTTGAACAAATTTCTTAGAACCAGCTATATTTTATGACTTGAGCCCTAAAGAATATTTCCAAAACAAGGATCCTCTGATATTTTTGGTATACCTTTCTATATAGGCTGTTTGGTATTGTGCAAAATGCATGAAACCTAGAATTAGGTGGGCTTGAATGATGGAGATATCCAGAGCTTCCTTCCTTAGTCTTTGTTCCCTCACCTACATATGGAGTGTACTCTGCTGAGTACACTGTTTGCTGTGTACACTGGATTGCTATTCAGAATCCAAAACATTGTGAGATACCCAGATCATCATAACCTCTCTCCTTTCCAGTCCTTTCTTTTCTGTATCTTAACACTTAGATGTGTCTGATTGTAATAGAATTACCTGACCATAAAAATTGCCTTTTGAGAATTCATAGAACTTTTTTTTCTTGTCCTAATGAATCTTTGTAAGCAAAAACTTTTGATTAGATGGACGCCTTGGGAATAGTGTGATAAATATTTATTAGGTGATATAGGTAATTTTTCCTATTTATTTGTGACATTGTCATAAACTAACTCAATATATCATAGAATCATAAAATCTTAGATTTGGAAAGGATTGCTGAAATCTCTGAACTTTATTATTATTTTGAAGTTATTCATTATTATATAAGACTTCCCTGTAGCTCAAATCTTAAAAGACTCTGCCTGCAAGGCAGGAGACCAGGGCTTGATCCCTGGGTTGGGAAGTTCCTCTGGAGAAGGGAATGATAATCCACTCCAGTATTCTTGCCTGGAAAATTCCATGGACATAGAAGCCTGGCGGGCTATAGTCTATGGGGTCTCAAAGAGTCGGACATGACTGAGCAACTAACACAGTCCATGCAGTCTAGTCCATTGCTATATACAAAAATCGGTTAATCTTTTCTTTTAAGTTTGTTTGTTTGCTTTGCTTTTGACGTGTAATATGGGTGTTCACTATTCTATCTCAAGGATTCAAGTTAGTACACTTCAGTTCCTGAGTGCAGAATGGTGACTGTTCTCCACCATTGCTCAAGCATCTAGGAATCCCCTTCAGGCTTGCACCATAATTTTTAAAGGAGCACTGTGGCAAGGCCTTCACTTGGAGTGTGCAGTTGTAGCAGAGGAAAGATTAAAACTGAGTCCAGAAACTAGCACAAATGGGTAATCAGATAGTAAGGCCTGTGTACCATCAGCTACCCAGGGTCCATGGAGATGAAGTTCTTGGATAAAGACTAGGAGGTGGGGGTGAGGGCTATGATTTAACACAGTCCCTGCACACTTGTAGGCTTTCCTAGTGGCTCAGTCAGTAAAGAATCTGCCTGCAATGCAGGAGGAGACCTGGGTTTGATCCCTGGGTTGGAAAGATCCCCTGGAGAAGGAAATGGCAACCCACTCCAATGTTCTTGCCTGGGGAATCCCACGGACAGAGGAGGCTGGTGGGCTACAGTCCATGGGGTCGAAAGAGTCAGACATAACTTAGTGACTAAATCACCACAGCAAACCCTAATGATGCCCTTCATAGCCGCTCTCTTCTCTGTATCATGTAGTATCTTCTGCATGGAAGAACCCTCTTGAAATACTTTTCCTACTTCCATGTCAGAGTTCCAATCTCTTCCTGCCATTAAGCCTCCCTGGCCTCTTGCTCCAAATTCCCTTTGATCTTCCCTACCAGAAGCTCTATTTTCTGTAATTCCTCATAGTATCTATTGAAGGCTCACCTGGAAGAAACTTGATCCAAATTATTAAAAAAAGAAGAGGAACATTTTAACTTTTCCCAGAGAAAGATAATCTTTCCCCCAAGAGTGAATCAAATGACTCCTTTGAATGGAGAAAAGATAAAAAGTGAAATAAGTTATGCTTATATGGGGTGGTGGTGGTAATAAAGTTGGATATTTATACTCTCCTACACATAGAAAATTATTTAATCCTTGTTTAATGGTAGAAAGCAGTCTGTGGCTGTGACTGAGATCCTAGGTGCCAGTCAGTATCTGTTCACCCTTATTTCTCTGAAATCTGGGGGGTTTTAGCCAAGCCAGTGGTTACAGAATAAATTCTAATTTCTTCCACTTCCCTTGGAGCTAGATGTGTCCATTTGATTTAAGTTCTGGCGCAGTTAAATGTGTACAAGCTCTTGATTGTCTCCCTCAAGATAGATGTTATCCTTTTTCTCTTCCTCCCATTTCTCCCTCATGGCTGGAATTCAACCATGGTGGTGAGCCATCTGTGACTGTCTTTGGATGACAAGATCACAAGGTAGAAAAGGTCTGGCTTTAAGGAGCATGATACCAGTCCTGGACAGCCAACCCCTAGAAATTAACTTCTATTTTTTTTTAACCCACTTTACTAATGGGTTTCTATAATTTTTTTTCTGAAAGTTACATCCTAACCCAGTAGTTCTGAAAGTGTAGCCATCAGAACAGCAGTATCAGTATCATGAGAAAACGTGTTAGAAGTACAAAGTCTGGAACTCCATTCAAGATCTATTAAATCAGAAACGGGGGTGGTGGAGGTGGGCAGGTGATTCTCATGCACCTTAAGATTTAAGAAACACAATTTTCATTAATATAATCAGTAGCAGTTATTAGACACTTGTTAAGTTTCAGTTGGTTTCTAAGTATGTTACATATATTCAGTTCAGTTCAGTTCAGTTCAGTCACTCAGTCGTGTTCAACTCTTTGCAACCCCATGAACTGAAGCATACCAGGCCTCCCTGTCCATCACCAACTCCCGGCGTCCACCCAAACCCATGTCCATCGAGTTGGTGATGCCATCCAACCATCTCATCCTCTGTCGTCCCCTTCTCCTCCTGCCCTCAATCTTTCCCAGCATCAGGGTCTTTTCAAATGAGTCAGCTCTTCGCATCAGGTGGCCAAAGTACTGGAGTTTCAGCTTCAACATCAGTCCCTCCAATGAACACCCAGGACTGATCTCCTTTAGGATGGACTGTTATGTATATTATTTATATATGGACTGTTACATATATTCCTTTAGGATGAATGTTACATATATTACTTCACTCAATTCTTACAGTCAACTCCATTTCATAGGTAAGCGCACTGAGTTAGAGATCTTTAGTAACTTGCCTAAGACAATAGGACTGGTAAGTGGAGGAAAGGAGACTGGTCCAGGGTTCATGCCCTGGGTACCTCTCAGAGCTTCTTTCTTCATACAGAAAGGATACCCTGTTAAGATAAGTGAATCTATCTGGGAATCAGAAGAGGAAACTTTCAATAAGAGCATGTGTAACAACCATGACAATGTTTTACTCCTTGCTCTTCAGAGTTAATAAGATAAAACTTTACAGCTTTCATGTCATGCTCAGGTGATCAAAAAAAAAATCTGTTTGAGAACAGCAACTGCTACTAAGCAAGGAAAATCTCCTTTTATGTTGTTGCCAAAATAGGGCAATACCTTGTCCCTTTTGAGCAGTCAAGCATGCCCACATGGCAGTGTGATTCTAACAGCGCCATGAAGACCTAACTGCAGCTATTGGGTTTGGTCACTGAAATTCCACAGATTCAGCCAGTAGGGAGACTGAGCTCTGGTGGAGTCAAGTAGTTCACACGAGAGCAAGAGCAGGGTCAGCATGAGGTCCTTTCCCTGCATCCCTGGTCCCATGGGAGACCCTGAACCAGAGAGGCCAGACGACAGACAGACAGCACGGGTCCTGGGTCGTTCTGCTGATAAGCGACCAGCTCTCGCCTCTAGCCAAGGAGATTGTTATTCAGTTTCTAAGTCATGTCTCTTTTGGGACCCCAAAAGACTGTAGTCCACGGACTGTAACCCACCAGGCTCCTCTGTTCATGGGCAAGCATACTGGAGTGAGTTGCTGTCTCCCTCTCCAGGGGATCCTCCCACCCCAGGGATTGAACCTGTGTCTCCTGCTTTGGCAGGTGGGTTCTTTACCATTGAGCCACTGGGAAAGCCCAGCCAAGCAGAAAGACTTATGCTGAGGTCTGCAACTAAACCCTAAGGCAAGGCAGGTGGGGATAAATTGAAAGTCCTATACTCAACTGAAACTAGGGAGGTGGATGAGAAATGACCTTGTCTCCTGTAAGACAGAGAAGGGGTCTGCCTAGAGTATCTCCTCAGCTGGCTGCTCATCCCTTCTTGCTCCAGGAGAAATCACAGACTAATGCTGGACTGAAGTCAGTTCTTGCCCATATGGTTTACATGGAGATGTGCAAAGTTGTCAGAGAGCTACTCCTCTAAACGCCTCTTCTAAATACTAAAGTTTGGGAGGCTTAGGAGTGTCCCGGACCATTTAAAGAAGGCTGGCCACATAAGAAAAGGGAGTTTGAATGGACTAAGAAGGGTCCTGGAGCATGAAACAGGGCTATTTCTACGAGACAATTCATGGAAACACGTGGGCCCTCGCCAGGCAATGAGACGCTAATTGGCCTCCCAGCACATGCCACACTTCAGGGGTGGTTGGTCTGGATATTAGCATAGCCACAAGATAACTGCTTCTGAGAGATGACTTTGCCCCTCTCCCTGTGGTCACTCCAGGGCCTATCTCCTCACTTCAAGTCCCTCTTACCTCCTCCATCATGATGCCTCAACCAATATCCTCCCCAGCTGGCAGCTAGGAAAAGCCATATTTAATATGGCTGCTGCTGCTGCTAAGTCACTTCAGTCGTGTCCGACTCTGTGTGACCTTTTGGCTGCTGCTGCTGCTAAGTCACTTCAATCGTGTCTGACTCTGTGCGACCCCATAGCCGGCAGCCCACCAGGCTCCGCCGTCCCTGGGATTCTCCTGGCAAGAACACTGGAAAGGGTTGCCATTTCCTTCTCCAATGCATGAAAGTGAAAAGTGAAAGTGAAGTTGCTCAATCGTGTCCGACTCTTCACAACCCCATGGACTACAGCCTCCCAGGCTCCTCCGTCCATGGGATTTTCCAGGCAAGAGTACTGCAGTGGGTGCCATCACTTTCTCCCATATCCCTCTTGGACCTTTCAATTTATTATTGAAACATAGAGTCTATACCCTGCCTCTTTTGTGGCTGGCCCTGTTGATTTTCTATCACCCTTTCCACTCAAAATCACTGCAGATGGTGACTGCAGCCATGAAATTAAAAGACGCTTACTCCTTGGAAGGAAAGTTATGACTAACCTAGACAGCATATTCAAAAGCAGAGACATTACTTTGCCAACAAAGGTTCGTCTAGTCAAGGCTATGGTTTTTCCTGTGGTCATGTATGGATGTGAGAGTTGGACTGTGAAGAAGGCTGAGTGCCGAAGAATTGATGCTTTTGAACAGTGGTGTTGGAGAAGACTCTTGAGAGTCCCTTGGACTGCAAGGAGATCCAACCAGTCCATTGTGAAGGAGATCAGCCCTGGGATTTCTTTGGAAGGAATGATGCTAAAGCTGCAACTCCAGTACTTTGGCCACCTCATGTGAAGAGTTGACTCATTGGAAAAGACTCTGATACTGGGAGGGATTGGGGGCAGGAGGAGAAGGGGACGACAGAGGATGAGATGGCTGGATGGCATCACTGACTCGATGGACATGAGTCTGAGTGATCTCCGGGAGTTGGTGATGGACAGGGAGGCCTGGCGTGCTGCGATTCATGGGGTCGCAAAGAGTTGGACACCACTCTTTGGACAGCGACTGATCTGATCTTCCACTCTTAAATAGATTTTCACATTGCAAAACTAAAGCTTCAGCTTTCCAAATGACTGCTTCTGCTGAAAGTTTCAAGAGCCTATTTCAGAACTATAAAACCAAATGTTGACTTTCTTTCCATTTGGATTCCCCTTATTAAAAAAGATAAAACAAAACAAAACCCAATCCATCTCTAGGTAAAGTGAATCTCTCTGAATGATAAAGAGAAGAAATAACAAAGATATAAAAAAAAGCAGAAAAATACAAATACACTCTTCTGAAAAGGATAGTCTAATGTCGAGAAATGTGAATTTCACTTTAAAAAAAGAATCAACGTTGATCAAAAGGAAACCATGAAACAATCACTTTTGTTTATCCAAATACAAGTACTTGTAAATATTTTCTCCCCTATATCTTTAAAATCCTCAATGGGTTAGAAACTCATTAACTTGATTTGTTGTTCTAACAATGAAAGTTCCATACAAATTTCATTCTTTCGTATTCTGCTTTATTTCAGGAGGCTTTCCTTCCTGTATTTTATAACTCCCAGGATCCAGGAAGATAAGCCCTCCATCAATATGTGCAGAATTTGTCTTATCTCTTTTTCTAAAATTTTTTTATTGGAGTAGAATTGATTCACAACATTTTAATAGTTTGAGGTGTACAGCAAAGTGAAGCAGCTAAACATGTACATATATCCACTCTTTTTTTTAAAGATTATTTTCACATACATGCCATTACAGAATATTGAATAGAGTTCCCTGTGCTATGTCTTATCTTTTAAAAAAAATACAAATTCAACCTTTTTATTTTATTTTAGTCATGGGTCAGCAAACTGTCTCTGTAAAGGACCAGATAATGAATATTTTTGGCTTTGCAGGCCATATGACTTCTGTCACAACTCCTTAAATCTGTCACTGTAGCAAAACTGCCATAGACAAAATGTAAACAAATATGCATGGCTGTGTTCCAATAAAACTCTCTCTATATGCAAAAACGAATGTTGGGCCAGATTTGGCCCACAGGTCAGACTTTGCTAACTCCCATTTTAGATGACTGTATAAAGTCATAACCATAAAGAATTGATTAATTTAAAATTTTTGTTGTTGTTGTTGTTTAGTTACTAATTTGTGTCTGACTCTTTTATGACCCCATGGACTGCAGGCTCCTTTGTCCATGGGATTTTCCAGGCAAGAATACAGGAGTGGGTTACTATCTCCTTCTCTAGCATATTTCCCAACCCAGGGACTGAATCCCTGTCTCCTGCATTGGTAGGCAGATTATCACTGGGCCACCTGGGAAGCCCAATTTAAAATTTTAGCTGTTGTTAATCACTTTGGATACAAGCCAACTATCAATGAACTCACAAAACATGTGGTAAAATTTCTGGTATTTGGTAGAGCAATCTGTGAGTTATTTCTTTTTTGCAGCCACTTAATAAAATGCTTCTGATACTTCCCCAACCTGAACACATCAAGAATGCTATTTATCTTTAATAAACAATATTGAAGATAATATTTTTATTATCGTAATTATCTTTTGAAATTTCATGACAGAGATTTTCAGGCATGTCTCACCTTTTAGGAAGAAGGCAATGGCAACCCACTCCAGTACTCTTGCCTGGAAAGTCCCATGGATGGAGGAGCCTGGTAGGCTGCAGTCCACGGGGTCGTGAAGAGTTGGACATGACTGAGCAACTTCACTTTCACTTTTCACTTTCATGCATTGGAGAAGGAAATGGCAACCCACTCCAGTGTTCTTGCCTGGAGAATCCCAGGGACGGGGGAGCCTGATGGGCTTTCGTCTATGGGGTCGCACAGAGTCGGACACGACTGAAGCGACTTAGCAGCAGCAGCTCACCTCTTAGCAAGCTGAGGGAAAGCTTAATCTTGATTCTAGCTGTAGGACAGTTATAGAAAATCAACAGCATAACATAAACCATTACTTATGCCGTATAATTCTATGGTTGCAGAATGTGGGCTCAGTACTTGTAATTCCCAGGCTCTAGAGCACAGGCACAATAGTTGTGGCACACGAGCTCCACGTGGCCCACAAAAACAAAAATATTTACTATCTGGTCCTTTACAGAGAAGTTTGCTGACCCATGCTAGCAAGAAGCATGTAGGATCTTCCTAGATAAGGAATCAAACCCATGTCTCCTGCACTGATAGGTGGATTCTTTACCACTGAGTACCAGGGAAGCCCCAGTTAAAGAGCTTTTAACCCATGGAGTTATTTTAAGTCCTGATCCACCATATAAGAAGTTCAATTGGTTCTACTGGAGAAAGTCATATGGAGAAGCACCAAAGCACCATCTTAGATGGTGTAGCCTAATTAAGTCTTCAGAGAACTCCTGCACCCACTCAGTCTGAATGTCCCAAATAAGAGATCTAGTAAGGACCACACAGCTGAGCCAAGTCACCCTATAGTCACTTGAGAGAAAATAATCAGTGGGTGCTTTAAACCACTAAATTTGGAGGTAGTTTGTTACATGGCAATAGATAACTGAAACAAGAACAAACAAGCACAGAGACAACCTGGGTTCGTGAAAATTAAGATAGTCATAAGAAAACAGCTAAAGTAAAATGATAACACAATACAGATTAACATGAAGTTTAAAAACTGAAAAGACTAGATATGCCCAAATCAGGTAAGAAAACAGCATGTGTCCAATACAATGAAAAACTAGCTGGTGTACGTCATCATGTTCTCTCTCTTAAGAGGATGCTTGGTCCTGTAAAACAAAATGGTAAGGACTATTTGGGAATGAAAGATATTTCCCCCTTGAGGTCACACAACAAAATTTTACAGCTACTTCCAGTAATGTCACCATGTCCTGAAGGAAAAGTCTGGTGTCATTATAATTACATTTGAACCACACCCTCTGAGTTACACTTTAAGGTGTAACAAGACATCTTTCTAATATAAAAATAAAAGTAAATTATATTGACATATCTTTCTTTGCTAGTAATAGCTGAATTGTAAACAAATAGCCTAGAGCAACGAACACGGTTAGCTTCACACTGTCTGTGACTCTTTGTGGTTCCATGAGTCTTTGTGGTTCCATATCTGGCTAAAATTTGTATGTACATCTGTTGAAATTCCCAAACACCAAGAGAAAAACAGTATAAAACCAAAAATAAACATAATTTTGGGGTAGATGAGAAAGTTGTAAGTGACGTTTTAAAAAGTGACCTTTCTAAAACTCAGGATGAATATTGATCCTCATGAGTGAACATATTTAAAACAAGTGTTTCCCTCTGTTAAAAACACAGCAAGCTTCAACAGACCCATTTCAGACTCACTTCTGGAAATCAATAGGGAATAATTCTTCTATGAAATGCTTAAAGCCTTGACAAGTCTTTAAGGGTCCATATGGTAAAGAGGAGATGCTCAACAAGGGTCCCCCTTTTTCATTCACAACACTGTGAAGCCCCCCCGCCCCCACCACTGATTCAGGAGGGAAAACTCTTTATATTTATTGTGTATATAAATTAGAAAACAGAGCATTATTTTAGTCAGAAATATGTATAGTATATACATACCTCTAAAGCCCTGCAATGAGACACAAAACTGTATTATCTAATGTGTTAACAATGTGTTGGGAACCAAAATCTCACAAGATAAAAAGAGTTCCTACAATCTTAAGTTTTTAAAAATGTATATCAAAATAATTGGACCTAGAGCACAAATACAGAGAAGACAGGTGGGAGGTTCCAGAAATAGATGGAAAAACCACAAGACAAAACAAAAACACATAGCTTTACTCCTAGATGAGGGTCCAGTAACTGAACAGACTGTAGGTTATTAGTCAGCTCATATTTTATATGATTGTTCTCAATCAAGTGAAGAATAAGAAATTTAAAAAATCAGCACAAGATGAAACATGTTTTGTGGACTATTTTTGTCTAAAAATCTCTTTGAAGATCAACTCCATTGTGTCAGGCTGGCCCAGGAAAGCCAAGCGAGGTGCATCATTTTGAACCATGGACCAAGAACCAGAAGAGCGTTCATGTCTATTTCCTGTTCTTTTCTATTCTTTCCTAATTTTATTTTATTTTGTTTTCTGATTAAATATAAATAGTGTGAGGCTAGATAACATTTTTTACTGAACCCTGGTCTTTATCTTTGGTTCCTAAGAAATGTTACGGCAAAATTGTTTATTACAGATAAACATTTAGGAAATTTATGTTGAGTTTTTGAAGCTCAAGCTCAATCAGGGGGCAAGTTTTAAGACAGTAGATGTAACATCTCTATTTCACAGAACTTCAGTAAATGCTCTGTTTTTACCCCATGGTTTCTTCTCTGCAAACTTTCAGCCAAAATAGGCTCATTTTTTTTTCTCTCTCTCTTTTTTTGCTTTAGTCAATTGTAGGTTCCAAATTTAAAGCTCAAGTTGCATTTTTATTTTTTGAGCTTTGAATTCACTTTAGCTTTGGGAGTGCATATATATTTAGCTACTCCCAGTTTACTCCTTGGTAGGGCCGGTAGCTAAGTTAACTTTTCTCTTAATAGTCTATGAATTTTCTCTCATAGAACACAGATTCATCTAAATAGAATTGAACACTTTCTCAACACTTAAATGAAGGGGAAATCTCTTATACTAAATTTTTTTGAAAAGGAAAGGCAAAGGAGAGAGAATGATTTCTTTTCTAGTTCAGGAAATTTCTTTTCTAGTCCTCTTCTATAATAAGAGGACAAAACCTTAAAACATTTCAGACTTTCTAATTGTTATAGAAATTTGTGAATGTGTTATGTAGCTGTATGCTTCTGTTCAGTCTTACAGTTGACTGAACACTATTGGCTGGCCTCTCCCTTCCTTTACTTCCATTTCCTTGTTAGCCTTTTTCTGTATCAGTCAAATCCTTTACATTTTGATGAAATTGTGGTCATTAATATTTGCGATGTCTAGGGAAATAGCCCACCATATGCTCTTATACTTCAACTCTATTATTTCTTTCACTATTTCATTGATTATTTTTTTCCCTTATCAAATGAGTCATAAAAGGAAACATGGTAGTAAAACAGAGGACAGAAAAGAGATACAGAAGGATGTCATCTGAATACAGGATTACTATATAATGATGGGAGAATGGGTGGGATGAGTAGCTATCACGTACTTATCATTTAGTTTAGAATTATGAACATTTGTCAATTTAATGTGTATGCTGACTTTATGAGATAGTACAGTTTAGTGGTTTTCAAACCTCACTTTGGAGTCAGATTGCCAAATTGTAAATTCTGGCTGTTTATATTAGCTGGATATATGACCTTAAGCAAGTCACTTCACATAATTGCTTATGTCTTATCACTGAAATCAGAATGACAGTAACAGTATCTACAATATAGAGTTTTTGTAAACATTAAGTGAGTTAAAGACCACACTAAGAATAATACTTGGATCTTAGTAATCACTCAATGAAAGTTTAGCTTATTATCAAGCTGTCCATTCTCAGATGGAGAAATTGAGGCTTACAGAAGTTCAGTTTAGTTGCTTAAGAAACTGACCACAGCAAACAAGAGGTAAGAGTCAGTATCTGAACTCAGGTCTGTTTGACTCCAAAGCTACCAGTTAAATATCTCCACTGTCAATGACAATGTTCAAATACTCTAAACTTCTTTGTTAAATTGTTGTGAATCAACAGGCAGCCCAGCCCAAGAGCTAAAACTCTAATCCTGGCAAGTGTTGTAAGAACCAGCTTCAGACACTCAAAAGAGGATCTGCAGAATTTGGGAAAGCAAAAATAGGGATTCAGCCTGAACTAGAAAATAAATCACTCTCTCAGCTAAAGCCACCCAAGGGCTGTTGTGCTTGTTTTCTTTTACTTTTTGTGTTTTGAAAGTTAGAATAAATTGGGAGCTTACATTGAAATCTCATTACATACCATTTATAGTATGCTACATGCAGAGTACATCATGAGAAATGCTGGGCTGGAAGAAGCACAAGGTGGAATCAAGATTGCCGGGAAAAATATCAATAACCTCAGATATACAGATGACACCACCCTTATGGCAGAAAGTGAAGAGGAACTAAAAAGCCTCTTGATGAAGGTGAAAGAGGAGAGAGAAAAAGTTGGCTTAAAACTCAACATTCAGAAAATGAAGATCATGGCATCTGGTCCCATCACTTCATGGCAAATAGATGGGGAAACAGTGGAAACAGTGTCAGACTTTATTTTTGGGGGGCTCCAAAATCACTGCAGATGGTGACTGCAGCCATGAAATTAAAAGA
>NW_011495025.1:6463931-6484960 GCF_000754665.1 Bison bison bison | reverse complement strand
CTTATTCCTTGGAAGAAAAGTTATGACCAACCTAGATAGCATATTCAAAAGCAGAGACATTACTTAGCCAACAAAGGTCCATCTAGTCAAGGCTATGGTTTTTCCAGTGGTCATGTATGGATGTGAGAGTTGGACTGTGAAGAAAGCTGAGCGCCGAAGAATTGATGCTTTTGAACTGTGGTGTTGGAGAAGACTCTTGAGAGTCCCTTGGACTGCAAGGAGATCCAACCAGTCCATTCTGAAGGAGATCAGCCCTGGGATTTCTTTGGAAGGAATGATGCTAAAGCTGCAACTCCAGTACTTTGGCCACCTCATGTGAAGAGTTGACTCATTGGAAAAGACTCTGATGCTGGGAGGGATTGGGGGCAGGAGGAGAAGGGGATGACAGAGGATGAGATAGATGGCTGGATGGCATCACTGACTTGATGGACGTGAGTCTGAGTGAACTCCAGGAGTTGGTGATGGACAGGGAGGCCTGGCGTGCTGTGATTCATGGGGTCGCAAAAAGCCGGACAGGATTGAGCGACTGAACTGAGCTGAACTGAACTGAAATTGTGTTAAGCTATAGGTAGTTCTTGGGCTTTCCTTGTGGCTCAGCTGGTAAAGAATTCACCTGCAATGCAGGAGACCTGGGTTCCATCCCTGGGTTGAGAACATCCCCTGCAGAAGGGAAAGACTACCCACTCCAGTATTCTGGCCTAGAGAATTCCATGGGCTGTATAGTCCATGGGGTCACAAAGAGTCGGATACGACTGAGTAACTTTCACTTCACTCCACCTCATAGGTAGTTTTCATTGTTTGGCATGAGTTAAAAATTCTTACACTACCTTTTATTGATGTTTCACATAAAATTCTAACATAAATTATCCTTCCAGGTAGTATAATATTTTAAACTAAATGGAACCTCCTGAACTCTTGCAATCATGATTTTGGCAGGCAGACTGGACCAAAAAACTGCCCTAAAAATGCTTATTCCAGTAGCATGTGCTACTTGTTTCATTGAAAAAGTCAGTGTCCTAAGTTGACCATTTTATAACATTCACATACAAACCCAAACTCTCAATGTTTCCTTCCCCCATAACAATACCATAGTGTAACTTTATTCTTCCAGTCGCTCAAAGGGAAAACCGTGGTGCCATCCTTGATTCTTGATTTTCTCTCATAGCCACATCCAGTATACCAGTCATTCCTATTGGCTTTACTTTCAAAATAAATCTAGAATGTGACCACTTCTCACCATCTCTTCTGGTTCAAGTGTCAAATGTCTCATGACCGGATTACTGCAAGAGCTTGCTTGCCAGACTCTGCCTTTTCCTACTCAGTCCCTCCTTCAATTCCTCCTTTGCCCAAGACCTCTAAGGGCTTCCTTCTCACTCAAGTGAAGTCAGGAGTTTCCTGATGACCCAGGGGCACGACATCACCTGCCATCTAATACCCCTCTGGCCTCATTTCCTGCTATTCCCCTTTGCAGTCCATCCAGCCAAAGTGACCTCTTTCCTGTCTTGAAATAAGCCAGCAGGCTCTTGTCCCCGAGAAGTCTCCTCTTCTCTTTCTTTTGCCTAGAATGTTCTTCCACTACAAAGTCATATGTCTACAGGTCTTTACTGGAAAGTCACCTTCTCAACAAGGCCTTCCTGGGCCTCTTAATCTAAAATTTCACCTAATGTTCCCACTCACAGTGCTTGTTTTTGTCATCTCCTAGCAACACTTTTTCTTCTTAGACTGAGCCTGTGTCACTACCTAACATAATGTATTTTACTTATTTATGTTGTTTATTGCTTGTCTCCCCACCGGCTTATAAACTCCGTGAAGACCGGGATTCTTTTTCCTGTTTCAGCTCACTGCTGCTGCTATTTCCCTAATGCCTGTCACATAATAGACACTCAAATGCATTTTTCTTAAATATTGCTGAACTAAATTCAGGCACAATTGAAATTACAAACTTTCTACACAAAAGAATAGCTACAATGTTTTCTATTTATAAACTTGCGAGTTACTCAGCAAGAACTAATAGTTCTGAAATCACTTTTAATTATTTGACAACATAATATACCAAGCTGAGGTATTTATATTTTCTGTTTATCCCATTTTCTGGAACATTTGATAGCAGCTTTTTACCACAAAAACATTTTTAGATTAAAATTACTCTGCCCCCTATGGTTATCTGTGGGCACTGGTAGCAAATTGTTTTCTAGTGCTAAGTGAGCCAGTGCTGATTGGCCATTGGGTACTCTAACAAACTTTAAATTTCAGCAAAATACCCAAAGACTGCTAATCCTGCAGAAGAAACCAGGTATTCTGAAGGTCAAAGATCCCCAGGTAACGATTCTCTTGATAGCAAATAGCCTTATAACATAGTTTACATTTTTAAGATGCATGCCATTCGGGTAGGAATATTGCTTTTGAAGAGAAATGTGTATTGAAAGTATTCTCCAGTGGGCATAACTATGTAATATTTAGTGCTTTGTTTTATAAAAAGAAAGTGTGTTACTAAGCTCTAGAAATGAACAACTAAAATTTGGGGCTTGGTAGCAGTTTTCTCTCTGGTTTGACTACCAATATTATCAATGTCCACAATGACTTGAAGACTTCAATTTTACTCTATACTTTTGCTTATAAGACAGAATAAGGATAATATGGTCAGAGTTATGCTGTCAAACCTCATCTGTGCTGATATTTCTACTGATCAGCGTAAGTCATTAGATACGTGGCTTATACTGTCCTGATCGCTAGAATGCTTAGAAGCTAAATCATGACTAGGATTAAGGTTCTTAAAATTGCATTAATTTAGAGGATAATAGCCCAGGATTTTAGAATATATTTAATAGTTTTATTTCACCAAAGCTTTTACTTTGAAATGATTGAAAATTACAACAGTATTCAGCTTATTTTTCCTATTAGAAGTATTTTTCTCTTAAGTACCACCAAAGAATGGTGTAAATTTTAAATTTTCATATTGATTGTAATATGTCTGTGTGGTGGTTAGTAAAATATTTAGTATAAAAACCAACAGATGGGTCATCCAAAGTTATGTCAATTTTCCTTTTCAATCCATTGGCTTTCTAGACTTAAACAAACTCACTGGATTCTCTTAACACACTTACCAAAGTATAAACATGTACCTTTATCCATAATAAAATGTTAGTCTTTTAAACATCATTTTGTTGAGCCCAATATAATACTATGATTAGCGTTCATATCAACTCCGTGTAGATTGTTCTGCAATAAGATAAAAGAATAGAAACTTATTCAAGGTGGTATAGACTCTGGCTCTAGAGCTACATTGCCTGGCTGCTAATCCTGGTTCTGCCCCTGAATACCTAGGAATTCTGAGACAAATCATTTGAACTTGTGTCTATTTCCTAATCTATAAAACAGGACTGGTAATGCTACCTCACTCCACAGGGTTATTGTTAGCTTAAATAATTGAATACATGTCAAATTTTTAGAACAGTGTTTGGCTCGTTTTAGTTTTCAGTAAATGTTAGCTATTAAAATAGGTATTGTATAAATTGTCTTGGTCTCCAGGTCACAGGTGGCTCCCACTTCATATACTTTGCTAATGAGTATGAGGATATATATTTGGGCACCAGGCTGATAGCAAACAAGATTTCATTCCTCACAGTGGAGCTTGCTATCCTGGCAGATTCATTTAGTCTGTTATGAGTTGCTATACTAACTTAATGTTATTTTTTAACTATTTGTTTATTTTAACGACAATGCTAAGTTGCTTCAGTCGTGTCCGACTCTGTGCGACCCCATAGACTGCAGCCCACCAGGCTCCCCTGTCCCTGGGATTCTCCAGGCAAGAATACTGGAGAATACTGGGTTGCCATTTCCTTCTCCAATAACGACAATAGCTAACCTTTATTGAGTACTTACTATGTGCCAGGCTTTGTGTAAAGAGCTATCTACGAGTTTTTTCATCAGATGTAACTACAAATACTACTCACATCTTACAAATGAGGTAAATGACTTGCTCAGGGTCCCTTGGCTATTAAATAACAGAGCCAAGAACACAAACACAAATCTCACTTTAAAACCCCAGTTCTTAATTTTGCTATACTTCCTCTCTAAGATATAGAATTCTGGGTTGATCATTGCTATCATCACACAGGTCCCTGAGTAAGCTGAATACACTTACAAAGGGCTAAAAGAAAATGGTCATTTAAAAATCTTTTTTCCCTCTCTTGTTCAAATTACATTTCTATTGATCTATCTTCAAGTTTACTAACTCTTTGCTTAATGTTATTCTGAATTATATAAATAATTCAATTAAATTCTCTCTCTAAAGACAAAAGGGAAAAGTTTGGGCTGACAATAGAGTAAATAAATATCTATAAATTCATTTCTATATTGTTTTAATAATGTTGGACAATTTTCACATTCACATTGGAATGATTAAACATAAGAAAGCTCTTAAAGTTTCTACACTTAGATTTAAATTATATACAGTTTTTTTTTTTTTTTTAAACAAAAGAAAATTGACTAATGGACTGCTAAGGGGATGATTGTTTGTATAGACTTTCGTATTTTATTTATTCTTATGGCTACCGTCCATAACCAGCAATACTTTAGGGTAAAATATTTTTGTCTTTTTACAGAGATCCTCAAAGATGCGAATCTTCTGTTTGGAACTGCTCCTTTTCAGCCTGACCCTGGCAGCACCAGTAAGCATTTACAAATTCAGTTGCACATCATATAATCTCTTGCTCTCTTTATCTATTTTTCCTTTAAGCAACATCTTTGTAAACTAGTAGCACTTAGCTAGTTCAGTTACAATAAAATACCAAACACAGAGGAAGTATTCAACATTTGGCACAAATGTCTGTCACCAAGGAGGCCCTGAATGAACATGTAAGAAGAATTATAAGATGTCCACATGTTGCCTTTGGAGAAGCACCAGAAAGAATATTTTCAAGAAAACCAATAGCCAGCCACAGTGTTTCAATCAGCTAATGCCAATGAGCAAATATACTCAAATTGTAACGTGTCAAAAGAACTTCTCAGTATTTTACCAAAATCTGAAAGGGTTTGACTTGGATGCTCTAAGGCTAAGCAACTAGACTGTATAACTGCAATACTACACAAAGGAACCAGAGCTTTTCTATAATTCTTGCAACATTCCAACACTGTGAGATCCTGGTAGTGATTTTCTCTTCATCAGCGAGGCTAAAGATGGAAAGAAGTTCCCCATAGCTTAACCCAAATCAAGCTCCAGTTTCCTTCTGTGTCTTTTCTTCTCCTTGGTTCACGCAGATGAACAGGATGTGACTAAATCGTCTTATGAAAATGCTGAGTGTTACAGATATTTTCTGCCAAGGGGACACAGTACTCATAAGATAATGTCTGAAAAACATCCTAACTTCTCAGGGTAACCTTTTCAGTTGGAGAAGCGTGGAAGCAAGTGGTCATTCTGTTGTCAGAGAAAAACTTACATACAGGTCCTGAGAGAGTGGGTAAGCGACCACTGACAAGCATGAGCCATGCCAGCCACAGAGGAGAGTAGGAGTTGAGAAAACAGATCCCCTCTCAGCACGCATGCTCCAACAGACCTGTGGGAGTGCATATGGCTTAAAATAGACATCTGCCAGGCCCAATACACACAACTGACTTTGCTCAGTCAGGGCCACAGGGGTACGTGCTTAGGCATGAGAAGGATGGAGTGGGTCCTGCTGACCCAGCTCAATCCCACCCGCCGAGGATGGGTCTATTTTGAGCAACACATTCCAAAGAACAGCTGGAGTGGTATCTCTGACCATTTTCCAGTAAATGTGCTAAGTCAACACCAATCCACTGACCACTGGTCAAGAGAGGATGCCAGTCTTCTTCCTCTGAAGGAAACAAGGCCATCTCCATTTCAGAGCCACGTTCAAGGGCAGAACTGCCAAGTGGGTGGGGAGGGGGTGCGGGAGGAGGAGGGGTGCAGATTTCAAGTGAAAGAGGTTTGGCAAGGATACAAAGACAAATTTGGAATTACAAATAGCTATATGTGACGTTTTCTTTCAGATATGGATTCTATTTGGGTAATTATCTAAATTATTTAATTACAGATTAGGCATATCAGAAATCAGTGTATACTGAGCCACTTACTTATGTTCTGGAAATATAATCCAAATTCAACCTCTAGGAGAGGAAAAGGTTTTCCTCAATCTTCTTTGGGTCTCTGGCTGGATCTGAAAATGAAACCAACAAAGACAGATTAACAGGAGAAGAGAACACAAATTTTTTTTAATAATTTGACCTGTACATGGAAGCCTTTACAAAAGAATGAGGATTGAAAGACATGGCGAGGGCAGGAGGTTTTTAATACCATTTAGACAAAGTAATAAGATATTGTGAAGAACTGACAGGACAAACAGGATAGGATTAGATAATTCTTATCTTCCGTAATTAGGACTAAGATTAGTTTAACAAGATTTGTTTGCATATCCCTCTGTGCCATCTCTAGACTGATAAGATTGTCTCTAGTAAAAGAAGAATTTATTCCCTACCTTTAGGCAGAAAAAGGGAAATTTTTTCTACATGTTCTATTTCTTAATTGCCTTCAGCTCAAAATAATTATGTCAAAAACACATATTTAGGGGACTTCCCTGGCAGTCCAGTGGTTAAGACTTCGCTTCCCAATGCAGGGGGTACAGGTCCGATCACTAGTCAGGGAGTTAAGAGCCCACAAGCTTTGTGGCCAAAAACTAAAACATAAAACGGAAACAATATTGTAACAATTTCAAAGAAGACTTTTTCAGTGGTTCACATTTTTAAAAGACATATTTAGGGGTAACATTCTTGTTTCCTTCAAAAACAAAATTTTAAGTGGAAAAAGTAAAATATGATTGTTGGGCCATGCAATTCAATTAATAATCATCAATATGTAATTAGACCATAAAGACTTTGTTATAGGTTACTTTGTTACAAGTTCATGATTTATTATTGTGAACTATATTTAGGTGCTCTATACTATCATGTAAGTTTTTAACACGTTGCATGTGTGTTCTGTAAGAAGATACTGAATACCCCAAACTATCATTTCTTTCTTTTGCTTAATAGGTACCTATATCATTTTTTAATATTTTTTCTTTCCTATAGCACTATTTCCAGAACTATTTAAGCTCTTTTGATATTTCTGAGGAATAATACAATGTTCTAAATTTATATGCACATGATTGCATAAGAACCAACAAAAGGAGGGGGCAATAAAGGGTAGAATTATAAAATATGCCTTAGGGGGTAAAAATTACTATAAAATTGAAAAAAAAAGTAATTTTCTTGTTTGTTTTTTTTTTTTGTTGTTAGGTAAAATTCTGGATTTTTGATAGTGGAAGTAACAGAAAGCTTAATGGTTCATAGTGTCATTCTATAACTCACATTCTATACAATACAATCTTTCAAAATGTCATTTTCCATTTCCCTGAAAGAAAAAACTGCCCAGGTGACTGGCAACACTAAAGTCCCCTCTCCAGTGTATTCCTTCCCCTTTGGTGCAGGGCCATGGCTTCACTCTTCATGGACCATCAGGAGCATCATATCCTAATTCTAAGAGCAATGACTGAACTTATACAATCAATGCACACACAATCCACACCTCACTCAACTCTGATTTTAGTTCACTGATACCAAACACTTCCAGTGTGCCAGGGAAAATTTTTCAGTGGATACAAATGACATTTAAGCTTTTTCACTTGGAGGGCCACCCCTCCCAACTCAGCTGTTCTCCTGCACTGCACGAGGTTCTGTAGTAGAGACAGCACTGCCTTCCTCTAGGAAGGAAGGTCAGCACCCTCCTTCAATGAAGAAACAAATGTGATGTATGTGCCCATCTTCTTCTGGTCAGAATGATTTTCTACATTGAATAACCCAGTGAGAGAAAAGGGTTTCTCAGGTGGCACGCTGAAGAATCTTCCTGCCAACAAAGGAGACTTGGGTTTGGTCCCTGGGTTGGGAAGATCCCCTGGAGGAGGAAATAGCAACCCACTCTAGTATTCTGGCCTGGAAAATTCCATGGACAGAGGAGCCTGGTGGGCTACAGTCCATGGGGTCACGAAGAGTTGGACACGACTGAGTGGCTGAGCACTGAGCACTGAGTGAGAGAAAAATAAAGGAGACATTTATTGTTTGAAGAAATGAATGAAAGAAGAAATATTTGGTGATGTTTTATTTCTTGTTTCCTTTCAGACATTGCAACCACAGGCTGAGAAAAAGAAGCAAGACTATGTGGAAGAACAGAGGGTAAACAGAATTATTCTTCTTAAATACACCTCTTCCAACTCTATAAAGAGAAAAGTCAATACGGGGAAATTTTTAACTGCCAAAATATTCCTGTGTACCTAGAATGGAAATGGAAAATTACACAACATAATTTTGGCACTTTAATTCACACAATGTGTGATACAAAAGAAAAAAGCCTTCTGAATGGGAACTTGTTTCTCTTCATGTGATTTCTTCCTTCAGAGGGATAAAATTCTAGGATGTTGCTATTAGCAAATAATATTTTCCCATGCATGTACATGATAACAAAGTAATAAATGAGGGAGAAAACAAAGGGAAGTGAGTTAACAAGTCTTTATGAGGAATTCTGTGTACATGGAGTTAGTTTTCACATGCAACCAGAAAGTTAAACAAGAACTCTCAGTATTTCATGTCACCAAATTGCAGTTTACTTCTGCTTAGCAGGGTTTCTTCTGGCAGTCTCAGAAAATTCTGTTCTAAAAACTAACAATCTTCTGTTCTCTATCTTAGCTTAAAATTACAAAGGCAAAAACTACAAGCTTAAGAGCTTGAAGGTTTATGCTGTGAGTTTTGCCAATTTTGACATCAGCATGAATTCTGTAAAATCTGCCTTTCTCCTCATCCCCCTGCCTTCTCCTACCTGAAAATATTACCAATTCTCCATTTGAATTTAAATTTGATAGTAAAATTGATACACTCTTGGGGGAGAGAGCTGTTTGATACTCATCATCAAGGAAAACCGATTTAGAGACAGACGAAACAAGCTGCTCTCTTCGGGAACTGGCTTACATACGCCCTCCTGTGGTTATCAGAAGTACTACCATCTGTTAGATGCATAAGTAGACTTCACTGGAGTTAAAAATATCTTGTACTATTAAAAAGAGAGCCAGAAAACTTCTAAATAAGAGATAAACCCACATTAATACAATGTTGTGTTTTTGTAGATAACGTACAAGGGTCACCATGAGAAACATGGGTATTATATGTTTAAGTATGTTTCCACCTCGTCTGGAAGGAAAAACCAAACTGATATGAAGGTAAGCCGAATCCCAGTGATCCTTATCCTGAGCCAGCTCTGGATCAACACCAGGAGAAACTGTAAGGCAGACAGTTTACTTTCGTCGGGTCTGGAGTTTCTGTCTCTCGCTGGTGCTTTTGTCCTTTTCCCCTGGTCCCAGGCTCCTGGAGCATCTCTGCTATGGACCTCTGTGTCCCAGAGTCTTCCTGATACAGACAGGCCACCTCGTGCCCTGGCCTAAACCCTGCCCTGCTTCAAGACCTGCCATAGCACATGTGATGCTGGTGGGCCCCAGACACCCATGAGTTTTTCATGTTATTGCTTCTGTTATTGCTTTCATGTTATTGCTTCTGAGTAAAGTAAAGTTTCTCCACAATTCAAAGGCATCAATTCTTTGGCGTTCTGCCTACTTTACAGTCTGGCTCTCTCAAAAGTACATGACCGCTGGGAAGACACAGATACAGCCTTGACTATACAGACCTTTGTCAGCAGTGTAATCTCTCTGCTTTTCATCACACTGAGAAGTTTGATCCTTTATAAGGAGGTTTTTGGACATAATGTATCATATGCTCTTATGGGGGAAGGGATTAAAAGGAAATAATTTTGACCTTTTTTAGGAAAAAGTGACACATTTTAATGTCCCTTAAATTAATTCTACAGATGACACTATCTGTGTCAGGATGCTTAGAAGAGAAAGAATAAGCGCTCTGTCACTGGAATAAAACAATACTTGTTTTTACTCAGTCCCTTTTTGTAAATTCATTGGCCAAAGAGCTAGAAACAGTTTAAAATGCCATCAGCAAAATGACTATTTACTTTTTTCCCAAATCTGGCTTCATTCCCCATAAAAGTAGCAGTTTCCCTTCAGAATGTTATTTTGTTCTGCTCAATATTCTTTAAATGCATCTCTAAGACTTAACATCTCTAAGACTCAGTGTCTTTTAAACTTATTGGTTGTAACAAATATATGTTGAGTGCTTCCTATTGTGCAAGATATTATGTGAGATAAATGATTGAGAAAACTTAACTCTTTCCAGGATTTTAGAGTTAGAAAAGAATAAAAGGTTCTTACAAAAGTGATTATAACCTGAAAAAGAAAGTGCTATCTGAGTGGTACCCCGAAAAGTCATGCTTTAGGGCTTGGAGTAGAAAAGCTCAGTTCCTAAACTGGTGCTCATGGAAAGCTATATATTTGAAATAATTGAGCTAGAGGATGAGTAGGATTTGAGCAAACATTTGTGTGGGAGAGACTATTCTCCATGAAAAGAATAATGTGAGCCAAGGCATGGAGATAGGAAAGCAGGATATAGGAAAGAAGATTGGCCAATGGATGTGTTCACTGTTCAACCATCATACAATCAACAATGCAATCAGAAGTCAACTGGCGTAAGCAAACACAAAATGACTGACCATCATATACCACAATTTAGAAGTTGTTTAACTTTTTTTATAAAAGAATTCTGTTTGATTTTTAAATAAATTTACACAGTTATTAGTATACATGTTACTGTTTCAAAAGCAATAAAAGCATCAAATATAAAACAAACCTTCCCCCTTCAGAATAGGAAGGGGGAAAAATTAAGAAGGGATTATTATAGAGTACCTGTTTAACTCAAAAGTTTCTATTAGCAGTGAGCTAATGAACTTGGTTGCAAAGGAAAGTATAGACGTCCAGGTAAAACTTTCCCAGATGCAATGTCTTAAGTCAAATGTTTAAAATACTTTTTATTCTGAAATAACTCATTATAAAGCTTTTGTATTATATTTTCCCTCATCAGAAAACCTCACTTATTTTCAGAATGTACCTGCCACTATAAAAGATTAGTAAATAATAACTCCCCAAAATAAGTCATTTCAAATTATATCTTTAAAATACTACACATTGAAATGTTTGTGTACTTCATATTAGCCAGCTTCGTAAGAATAGAAGTGAAGTGAAGTGAAGTCGCTCAGTTGTGTCCGACTCTTTGCGACCCCATGGACTGTAGCCCACCAGGCCCCTCCAGCCATGGAATTTTCCAGGCAAGAGTACTGGAGTGGGTTGCCATTTCCTTCTCCAGGGGATCTTCCTGACCCAGGGATCAAACCCAGGTCTCCCACATTGCAGGCAGACACTTTACTGTCTGAGCCACCAGGGGTGGGGTGGCTCAGAGAATAGAAGACACCCCCATAAATCATTTTTATCTTGACAATTACCCTCTGCCTCCAACGTTAATAAGATTTATGTATAAAAGCAGGCAGACTTCCAAGTAGAACAGTACTCCTATTTGAGGATGGATCTGTATCTAGTGACCTAATAACAACGACCTGCACATGTCAACCTGGTGAAGACAAAGCATTCAGTGAATATGGAGGAAACCTTTCCTTTCCCAGAAGGGTTGTACATGAAAGAGGAAATAACCTTAATGACTGTTCCATCAGGAAAAAAGGGATACTAGTTACTGGTTGCAGGTTAAAAAAAAAATGAAAAAAAATTAGAATATCCTTAAGTGAAATTATCTGACATGAAAAGTAACAAGCAATTAGCTGATAAAATGTTCCAGGATGGACCAGCTGACCATAGGTCATATGTGTGAAGGACGTGGGCTGGGAGGCTGGGACACCAAACTCTGTCTCTAACTGAATGTTGCATTTGGAGCTCAGATTCTATAGTCTCTCAACAGCAATATATCTAATATAAAAGTTATCTTTTTTCTTGCTTTCACTATTGCATGTCAACATTCTAGTTATTAAAGAAAAGAAAGAAAGAGAAGCCGCTCAGTCATGTCTGACTCTTTGCAACCCCATGGACTGTAGCTTATCAGGCTCCTCCATCCATGGGATTTTCCAGGCAAGAGTACTGGAGTGGATTGCCATTTCCCCTTCTTCTATTTGGGCACCAGTAGAAGGTTTTTCTTCATAACTTTTTTCTTTGGCATATTCCTAATCCACGTGATTACATCTCACTCTTAGACACTGCAGCAGACTCCTACCTGTTCTTTCTTAGCTTGATTCCTCCTTGTTACTCTCTTGCTCATACACCATCACTGCTTCTCCATCCTCTATAAAATAAAACCAAATTCTTCTGCCTGAAATTCTGACACTCTGTATGTCTGTGCAAACCCTGACTGAGTGTGAGGTCTCTGCCCCACCACATCACCCCCACACTTCATAAACCCTGTAGGACCACTACCTCTGCCATTTAATAAGTCATCAGGTACTGCCTGGAACACAAAACACCAGCCCAACTTCTTATATGTCTCAGTCCCTCAATAAATATCTCTTATTTTGATTTCATGTTATCCACCAGTTCAAAGGTTTATGTAGTAGTGTTGTAAATTTTAGCTCACCTTACAAGCTTGAGGTGGAGGGAAGTATGCTATTTATTCTGTCTATAATTTTTCTGTTGCTCAAGAGCTCTTACCCGTGTGTTAATAAATGGGGAGGGAGTATGCAGAAATTAATTTAAATTCAACCTATTTAAATTAAGTTTATCTAATCTTTAAGACTTCAGTCTCTTTTGGATAAAAATGCTCAGATGCTCACTTCTGCCATCTCCCCCTAAGATGGCAAGCGTGCATACGAGGGAGTCAGGTATGGCTTGACATCATCCACTACATGTGCCCAGGTTACTCGGTCATGTCCAATCCTTTGCGACCTCATGGACTGTAGCCCTCCAGGCTCCTCAGTCCATAGGATTTTCCAGGCAAGAATACTGGAGTGGGTTGCCATTTCCTTCTCTAATCCACTACATACCATACACCAAATGTACACACGTGGCTTATACACTAGTGGAGGGGAAGTCATGGCATCCTCAGACACGGAAGGGACAATACTGCTTGCCCTGCCAAGTCACTGGATACAATGGCTTAGGACCAAACAGTACAGTCTTAGGGTGATGGAGGGGACAGTGGGGATTCAGCCTCTCCTGGATCTCATGGACAAGGTAGATCCCTCTTTGTCTGCATTTGTCTCACATTATTCCTAGTATATATGCTCCATCTAAATACATTGCTCCTTTTAGAGCCACTTCACTCCCTCTGGTAAGCTCCTGAAAACTCTCAGATGCTTCCATGTCTAGCCTGTGCCACAGAGAAAGAGTGAGTGGGCAAAATCAATCTCAGTCCCTTTTCTTCCTGACCACGTTGTTCAAGCTTCTTGCACCTTGGCTGTACCTCAGGTTGGTAAGGTGCTGTCTATGAAGCTGCATCCTTACAGACCTTCTTCCCGAAAAGGAAAAACTGAGGCACAAGCATAAACACTCTTCGTCTCCACTCTCTTTTTTCATCCCATTATTCTCTCAGGGGCTTTTCTTATCTGGGCCTTCACTACTTAAACTTATGATCTAGAAGAGTAGTTCTCAAAGGGTGGTTACAAGCCAGCAGCACCAACATCAGCTGGGAACTTGTCATAAATGCAGATTCTAGAGCCTCACCCCAAGCCTACAGAATCACAAACTCTGGCCATTGGGTCCAACAATCTTTGTTCTAGTAAGCCTTCCAAATAGTTCTGATAAGTGCTAAATTTGAAAACTATTGATCTAGACTATCTAATTTGGATTATTACATGACAAAAGAGGAAGAAAATAAAGATAATGATTACCTTTTCAGACAATAACTAGGGTCACTAACAGTTGTTGCAAGATCCTTTGTTTGAATGTCAGAAGCTCAGTATTACCTACAACTTCTATTTGTATATCCTCTGTAAAAAAAAAAAAAAGGAAAAAGTAGAGAGGAAAATATTTATACCTTTGAAGGCCAGGACCAAAACAAAGAGAGAGAATAGGGGTGTGGGGAGGGGGAGAGAGAGAGAATAATCACGTTTGAAAGATGAACTTCATTTCACTTGAAATGTCTCAAGGTCACAAGGTGAGGACCATGCTCTGTCTTCCTTAAATTCAGATCCTCCTTTAAAATCAGGCCCTAATCTATATTTCAAAATTTACTTCTCTTCCCTTAGGATTCTCCTTTTTATCATTCCCTTTGGCTTTCTCTACTCCAGCCTTATAGTTTTATTCATATTATCTTTCAAATGTTTCCTGTTTCCAAACATTTGAATATGCTACTTAATCTTAGGACAGTTTCACCATTTTCTTTTCATGTATTTGAATCTCACCCACTCTTAAAGCCTTGTTCATTCTTCTTTTTCTGTGAAACCTGCTTTGGCCATTTCAAAATTATCTCTACCAACAAATCTCTTTTGAGTTAAAAGATTCTTTTTATTAAGTATCTGGTGGGATTTTAAACATTATTGCCTAAGAATTATTAAATTTTAAAAGCTTAACATAAAATAATCACTTTATATTGAAAATTATACTTTAGCAGGAAGAAAAAAACAAAGGTATTGCTCTTCCCCATTCTGGCAAGAGAAGTCAAGAGCCAGCACCTAAAGAAAACATCGTCCTGAAAAAAGAGGAAGACTTGTTCCTTCCTAGAACCAATGAAAATAACAAAAGCACAAAATCTCAAAGTCTTTCGGGAAATAAACAGTCAACGAATGAAGACTACATTATCAGTAGCAAAGAAAATGCCCACAGTGACCTAAAGATGTCCATTTATCCTGAATCGAAGGGGAAGCACAGGGCTGAGGACAGAGACAGTGCTATCCGCAAACTACACAGCCAAGAAAGATATGGCGCAGCTCTCATCAGAAATAGCATGTACCACGGAATGGAGCCCAGAACTGTGACTGAACTCTTGGCGGGAGAAAACAAAGAGAACAAACCGAGGAATGTCCTAGGCAAAATTCCAGCCGATGCCAACTATGCTAAAGCCCCCTCACAACTTAAGAATCACCAAAGAGATTCTCAAGCCCAGAATATTCCGGTAAAAAGCAAATCTACCCACCTCACCCAACACAACATGGACTATCTAAAACAGCTCCCCAAAGTAAAGAAAATCCCCAGTGATTTTGAGGGCAGTGGTTACCCTGATCTTCAAGGAAGAGGAGATAATGATCTCTCTCCTTTCAGTGGAGATGGTCCACCTTTCAAGGACATTTCTGGTAAAGGAGATGCTATTGATCCTGACCGAGAAGGTACAGATATTCAAACAGAGCTTTCCAGCCCAAGTGAAACTGAGACCACCAGTCCTGATGCAAAAGGACCAGGTTATAATGAGATCCCAGAGAAAGAAAGGAATGGCAGAAAAACTACTGGAACCAGGGGTAAAACAGCCCAAGAGGCAAATACTGATGTAAGCCTAGTGGAGGGCAGCAATGACATCATAGGTGGCACCGATTTTAAGAAACTCCCTGGGCAAGAAGGAAACAGAGTGGATGGCGGCAGCCAAGATGCTCATCAAGGGGAAATAGAGTTTCACTACCCGCACGTACCCTCAAAAGACCAAAGGAAAGACGGCAGTAGAGATGGAGCTGAAGGTACTAACTATAATGAAATTCCCCAAAATGGCAAAGGTAGCAGCAGAAAAGGCACACAGCATTCTACTAGATATCAAGAGCCCTCAAAGGAAGAACAAAGATTTCCCAGTAAGAGCGAAGGTCAGGGCCAGCTCATTCCTCCTCGTGGTCTTGATAATGAAATTAAACATGAAATAGGTTCCCATAACGGTCCCAATAATGAGGGAACCATAACAACACACAGCAGGAAAAATCATTATGTGCCCCACCGACAAAATAATTATGCATGGAACAAGGGTGGGTCACAAAGCAAAGGCACCTGGGGTTACAGGAACTCCCATTCCAATAGGAGGTTTCGCCCCCCTAAAAAGCATGACAGTAGTGAGTCATCTGACAGTGGCAGTTCCAGCGAGAGTGATGGTGACTAGAAAATCCCAGCAGGATAAAGATTTGAACACTTAGTCATCAGTGACTTAACAGTACCAAGGGGGCCCACTTGATAGCAGATCAGATGAAGGACAGAGTCAGGAACTGAATAAGCCAAGAGACCTGGCCTCCTGGGGAGAACTATTGCTATCTTAATGGTCGTAGTATGAAATCCTCATGATGCTTTATGAAATTTTATTCAAAGTTATGATGCTTTTTTAAGGAAAAAAAATCATTAAGGATTCATGGAATAGGTAATATTTGAATAGGTATCATTTAAAAATAGGTTGTATCACAAAACCCTTTGTTGTTTGCTCTGTAGACATGAAAAACAATATGTCTTATATGATAATCTGTAATTAAATGACCTATAAGAAAGCCTACTGTCTGTGGTGCTTCCTTTAAGACTCAACAAGATGAGTTCTGCCTCTGGCAAAGGCACTACTATGAAATTAATCCACTGACTAAAGCTTGAAAGCCTCCCTTCATCCCACTCTGCTCAAGCCAGTATTTCCTTTTTTCTCTGACCTCCTCTGCTCTAATAAAGATATCCTGCTTCATGTCCTTCTGTGCTCTTTTCTCTGTTGCACTTTTATAATTTCTTCTAGAACAAATTTTACTTCCTGACACAACTGTTCATGTTACCACTTTTCTCAGTTCTACCTCTTTCTAAACAAAGAGGGGAATGGGTTTGCTGGAGGGAAAGAGGGAGAATTTAAGAAGGAGACACACAAATGAAAAACCAAGATAAAAACTTACTTTGGCAAATATTATTCATTGGCTGATTCCAATCATCTCAAGCCTATTTCTTTTTTCTAGTCTTTAGTGTAGATGCTTTCCCAGCTAATGGCCTGTGATACCATTCTGGAAATTAGCCCTAAGCCTCCTGATCAGAAACAGAAGCAGAATTCTGGAAGGCTTTTGCTCTTTTTGGTAAGAGCGTGTACAGTTAGTACCATCCTTCCTCTTTTCTTACCCTGTTCGTTGTTTAACATCAACATGATGCCTGGAGGTGCAGCAGCCATTTTGTGGCCAGGAGGAAAGGCATGCGAAAATAGAAAAACAGAACTATTTTCATCTGCCATTTACTTCCTCTGGGGATAGAACCTACATTGGCAGGCAGATTCTTTACCACTAAGTCACCAGGAAAGCACACAGAAACCTGTACTAACATTTAAGTTGCAGATAAGTAAGTTGAAATTGACCTGCTAGCTTTATCCCAGATTATATCAGACCTTTACATGGTCTGGTCTGATCACATGAAAAACACTTGGTGCTGTAAAGGAAAAACAATGAGCTAACAGAGAGAACAAAGGTTTTCTTTGGGTGATTACAGATGAGATCTTCCAAAGGTCGTCTGTCCTAGTCTGCTACCTACTGGGGAAACTGCATTTCAATTCTCTCGTCAGATTTTAGTTCCTCTGTCCCAGCCTCAGTATTCATGCATATTTATTCAAAACACTGAAAATGTTTGATTTTTCTCATCCATTTAAGGGAAACACTAAATGTGTCAGCATCCATGATGCACTGCTCAGAGATGATGCAGACTGGAGCGATGAGTCCAAAACAGAAGGACCAGAGCTTTGGGAGAACCGCCTGCAGTCAGGCAGTGGATCTCTGCTTCATCCAAATCCAGGTTTCAGCCACCAAGCTGCACTAGCTTCATTTTTTTTTCCATTTTTAAGTAAACATAGATTTCAAAAATAGGGCAGAAAATTTCAACCTCACCAAGGTGCTTTCCATGCAACTACTGAAATGGGTACCGTCTGCCACCTTGTGCCCAAAAAGAAAAGATCACTGCAGACTCTGGAATTTATTTTTACACCTGCTACTCCCTCCAACCTCACTGCATCAGATTTCTCAGCTTGTAAATATCTACTTTGATTTGTTAGCCCTAATTAAACTGCTCTTGGCAACTACAACCAGTCAAGATTCCTGATCCTGTTTGGGATGACGTTCAGCTCAATTGAAGAACACTTACTGAATGACCACATTTTACAAAACTCCATGGGGATCAAAAGAAAGAAAAGAGATGTTCCTGGCTCTTATCAAGATTGTACTTTAGTCAGGAAGACAGGCATACAAGATACAAAGTAGAATGTGCTAAGTTCAATCATAGAAAAAAAAAAAGTAATTAAAGGAGTTCTGTGGAAAAAGATGAACTCTCGCTGAAGGAAAGAGCAAAGATGAGTAAAATCCATCCTCCTTGAGGTATGACACATGCAGAGGGGCTGTTGATAGTTCCAGTGGACAAATGAGGGCCTGACCATTGAATGCCTTAAATGATACTATATATATTTTAGAGCTTAAGAAAGATCATTCCAACAATAGGACAGGGAAGTAGTGGTGATGGGACGGGGTAGGGAGAGTTGGAAGGCAGAAGGCAGACTGTCAGTTCAGCTCAGTTGCTCAGTCGTGTCCGACTCTTTGTGACTCCGTGAATCACAGCACGCCAGGCCTCCCTGTCCATCACCAACTCCCGGAATTCACTCAGACTCAAGTCCATCGAGTCAGTGATGCCATCCAGCCATCTCATCCTCTGTCATCCTCTTCTCCTCCTGCCCCCAATCCCTCCCAGCATCAGAGTCTTTTCCAATGAGTCAACTCTTCGCATGAGGTGGCCCAAGTACTGGAGTTTCAGCTTCAGCATCATTCCTTCCAAAGAAATCCCAAGGCAGGCTGTAGGGACAACCAAAGAGCGATCACTGTAATCCCTAAGAAGCAACCTGGTCCCCTCATTCAGTCTTTAGGACACACACTCAATCAGGCACTCGAGATGCATTAGTTTTTAAGACACTATGAAGCCTGCATTTCAAAAGCAACATCTAACAAGATGAACCCTGCAGGTCAAGATATTGATACCTAGAATCATTGGCATTAAGATATTGTATCAGCTGGCCCAAAGGAAAAGGAGAAGAAACAGCTGGGTCTGTATGAAAGTCATGGAAAGGGGAGCTGGGAACAGATAAAGAAGATGGAGGAATAAAGGCTTAGAAAAAACTTAATGAGGAAATTCGGAAAGAAAGGAAAACAAAACTCCAATAAAATCTCAGGGCCAGAAACCCAGATAAGGACAAAGTAAAAATGGTGAGGGGATTTAGCCAATAACTGCAAGTAAATCTACCATAACTTATATGGTCTAGACTTTAGCTAGTAAGGACAAGAAGAGCTGAAAGGTAATTCTGTTTTGCTAAAAGAATAATACTTTGTAAAGTCATAGAGAGCGTTTAGAATAGCAGATACACTCCCTGTTTAGAAATATGGCTACTGCTATACCAGTGACTCTTGAGCAACACGGGTTTGAACTGTGAAGGTCCACTTATACATGGATTTTTATCAATAAATACAACACTACATGACACAGGGTTGGTTGAATTTGAGAATGAGGAACCACAGATACAAAGGGCCAACCATAAAGTTATACAGGGACTTTCAACTGTAAGGAGGTCAGTTCCCCATAACTCCACATTGTTTAAGGGTCAACTGTATTCGATTTTTTTAATCAATTTATTTTTTTATGAGGGATAATTGCTTTACAGAATTATGTTGTCTTCTGTCAAACCTCAACATGAATCAGCCATAGGTACATATATATCCCCTCCCTTTTTTGTTTTTTAGAACTTTTAAAAAAATTTATTTTTTATTGAAGGATAATTGCTTTACAGAATTTTTTGTTTTCTGTCAAACCTCAACATGAATCAGCCATAGGTATACATATGTTCCCTCCCTTTTGAACCTCCCTCCCATCTCCCTCCCCATCCCACCCCGCTAGATTGATACAGAGCCCCTGTTTGAGTTTTCTAAGCCATATAGCAAATTCCTATTGGCTATCTCTTTAACATATCATAACGTCAGTTCCATGTTACTCTTTCCATACATCTCACCCTCTCCTCCCCTCTCCCCATGTCCATAAGTCTATTCTCTATGTCTGTTTCTCCACTGTTGCCCTGTAAATAAATTCTTCAGTATCATTTTTCTAGATTCCATATACATGCTTTAGAATAGGATATTTATCTTTCCCTTTCTGACTTCACTCTGTATAATAGGTTCTAGGTTCATCCAGATCATCAAAACTGACTCAAATGCATTCCTTTTTATGGCTGGGTAATATTCCATCGTGTATGTGTACCACAACTTCTCTATCCATTCATCTGTTGATGGACATCTAGGTTGCTTCCATGTTCTATTATAAATAGTGCTGCAATGAAAAATGAAAAATGGGATACATGCGTCTTTTTCAATTTTGGTTTACTCAAGGTATATGCCAGTGGGATTGCTGGGTCATATGGTGGTTTTATTCCTAGTTTTTTAAGGAGTCTCCATATTGTTTTCCATAGTGGCTATATCAATTTACATTCCCACCAACAGTGCAAGAGCGTTCCCATTTCTCCATACCCTCTCCAGCACTTACTGTTTGTAGTCCTTTTGATGAGGGCCATTCTGACAGGTGTGAGGTGATATCTCATTGCAGTTTTGATTTTCATTTCTCTGATAATGAGTGATGTTGAGCATCTTTTCATGTGTTTGTTAGTCACCTGTATGTCTTCTTTGGAGAAATGTCTGTTTAGGTCTTTTTCCCACTATTTGATTGGGTTGTTTCTTTTTCTGGCACTGAGTTGTATGAGATGCTTGTATATTTTGGAAATTAATTCTTTGTCAGTTGTTTCATTTGCTATTATTTTCTCCCCTTCTGAGGGTTGTCTTTTTACCTCGATTATAGTTTCCTTTGCTGTGCAAAAGATTTTAAGTTTAATCAAGTCCCACTTGTTTACTTTTGTTTTTATTTCTGTTACTCTAGGAGGTGTGTCATAGAGGATCTTGCTTTGATTTATGTCATCAAGTGTTCTGCCTATGTTTCCCTCTAAGAGTTTTATAGTTTCTGGTCTTACATTTGGGTCTTTTATCCATTTTGAGTTTATCTTTGTGTGTGGTGTTAGGAAGTGTTCTAATTTCATTCTTTTACATGTAGCTGTCCAGTTTTCCCAGCACCATTTATTGAAGAGGCTGTCTTTGCCCCATTGCT
>NW_011495025.1:6459735-6463831 GCF_000754665.1 Bison bison bison | reverse complement strand
AGGTGTGTCATAGAGGATCTTGCTTTGATTTATGTCATCAAGTGTTCTGCCTATGTTTCCCTCTAAGAGTTTTATAGTTTCTGGTCTTACATTTGGGTCTTTTATCCATTTTGAGTT
Source organism: Bison bison bison (assembly GCF_000754665.1). Lineage (NCBI taxonomy): Eukaryota > Metazoa > Chordata > Mammalia > Artiodactyla > Bovidae > Bison > Bison bison. The sequence goes on along the minus strand of NW_011495025.1, from coordinate 6,463,714 downwards.
TATCTTTGTGTGTGGTGTTAGGAAGTGTTCTAATTTCATTCTTTTACATGTAGCTGTCCAGTTTTCCCAGCACCATTTATTGAAGAGGCTGTCTTTGCCCCATTGTATATTCTTGCCTTTCAAAAATAAGGTACCCATGGGTGCATGGGTTTATTTCTGGGTTTTCTCTCGTTTCATTAGTCTGTATTTCTGTTTTTGTGCCAGCACCATAGTGTCTTGATGACTGTAGCTTTGTAGTATAATCTGAAGTCAGGAAGGTTGATTCCTCCAGCTCCATTCTTCTTTCTCAAGACTGCTTTGACTATTCTGGGTCTTTTGTGTTTCTATATGAATTGTAAAAGTTTTTGTTCTAGTTCTGTGAAAAATGTCATTGGTAATTTGATACGGATCACATTGAATCTGTAGATTACATTTGGTAGTAAAGTCATTTTCACAGTATTGATTCTTCCCACCCAAAAACATGGAATACCTTTCTATCTGTTTATGTCATCTTTTATTTTTTTTCATTAGTGTCTTATAATTTTCTGTGTACAGTTCTTTTGTCTCCTTAGGTAAGTTTATTCATAGATATTTAATTCCTTTTGCTGCAATGGTGAAGGGGATTGATTCCTTAATTTCTCTTTCTGATTTTTCATTCTTAGTATATAGAAATATAAGTGATTTCTGTGTATCGATTTTGTATCCTGCAACTTTGCTAAATTCACTGATTAGCTCTAGTAATTTTCTGACACTATCTTTAGGGTTGTCTATGTACAGTATCATGTCTTCTGAAAACAGTGTGAGCTTTACTTCTTCTTTTCTGATCTGGATTCCTTTTATTTCTTTTCTTCTCTGATTGCAGTAGCTAGGATTTCCAGAACTATATTGAATAATAGTGATGAAAGTAGACACCTTTGTCTTGTTCCTCATCTTAGGGGGAATGCTTTCAGTTTTTCACCACTGAGAATAATGTTTGCCATAGGCTTATCATATATGGCCTTTACTATGTTGAAGTAGATCCCTTCTATGCCCATTTTTTGAAGAGTTTTAATCATAAATGGGTGCTGAATTTTGTCAAAGACTTTTTCTGCATCTATTGAGATGATCATATTGTTTTTATCTTTCAGTTTGTTAATATGGTGTATCAGATTTGCATATATTGAAGAATCCTTGCATCCCTGGAATAAACCCAACTTGATCATGGTGTATGAACTTTTTGATGTGTTGCAAAATTCTGTTTGCTAAATTTTTGTTAAGTATTTTTGCATCTATGCTCATCAGTGATTTTGGCTTGTAGTTTTCTTTCTTTGTGTTGTTTTTGTCTGGTTTTGGTAGCAGGGTGATGGTGGCCTTGTAGAATGAGTTTGGAAGTGTTCCTTCCTCTGCAATTTTTTGAAAGAGTTTTAGAAAGATAGACATTAACTCTTCTCTAAATGTTTGACAGAATTCTCCTGTGAAGTCATCTGGTCCTGGGCTTTGTTTTTTTGGGAGATTTTTGATCACAGCTTCAGTTTCAGTGCTTGTGATTGGGTTGTTCATAATTTGTATTTCTTCCTGGTTCAGTCTTGGGAGACTGAACCTTTCTAAGAATCTGTCCATTTCTTCCAGGTTATCTATTTTATTGCCATATAGTTGTTCATAATAGTCTCTTTAAATCCTTAGTATTTCTGTATTGTCTGTTGTAACCTCTGCTTTTTCATTTCTAATTTTGTTGATTTGATTCTACTCTCTCTTTTTCTTTATGAGTCTGGCTAAAGGCTTGTCAATTTTGTTTATCTTCTCAAAGAACCAGCTTTTAGTTTTATTAATGTTTACTATTGTTTCTTTCATTTCTTTTTCATTTATTTCTGCTTGGATCTTTATGATTTCCTTCCTTCTACTAATTTTGGGAATTTTTTGTTCTTCTTTTTCCAGTTGTTTTGTGTCAAGTTAGGTTATCTATTTGATGTTTTTCTTGTTTCTTGAGGTAGGATTGTATTGCTATATAAACTTCCCTCTTAGAACTGCTTTTGCTTCATCCCACAGGTTTTGAGTTGTTGTGTTTTCATTGTCATTTGTTTCTAGAAATTTTTTGATTTCCCTTTTGATTTCTTCAGTAACCTGTTGGTTATTTAGAAACGTGTTGTTAAATCTCCATGTGTTTGTGTTTATTACACTTTTTTTCTTGTAACTGATATCTAGTCTCATGGCACTGTGGTCAGAGAAGATGCTTGATATGATTTCAATTTTCTTAAATTTACTGACATTTGATGTGTGACCCAGGATAGATATGGTCTATCCTGGAGAATGTTCCATGTGTGCTTCAGAAGGAGGTGTATTCTTTTGCATTTGGATGGAATGTCCTGAAGATATCAGTGAGATCCATCTCATCTAATGTATCATTTAAGACTTGTGTTTCCTTATTACTTTTCTGTTTTGATGATCTGTCCATTGGTGTGAGTGGGGTGTTAAAGTCTCCTACTATTATTATGTTACTGTCAATTTCTCCTTTTATGTCTGTTAGTGTTTGTCTTATGTATTGAGGTGCTCCTCTGTTGTGTACATAGGTATTTACAATTGTTATGTCTTCCTCTTGGATTGATCCCTTGATCATTATGTAGTGTACTTCCTTATCTCTTGAAATCTTTATTTTAAGCTCCATTTTGTCTGATATGAAGATTGCTACTCCAGCTTTCTTTTACTTCCCATTTGCATGGAATATAGTTTTCCATCCTCTCACTTTCAGTCTATATGTGTCTTGAGGTCTAAAGTGGGTTTTTTGTAGACAGCATATATGGGTCTTGCTTCTGTATCCATTCAGCCAGTCTGTGTCTTTTGGTTGGAGCACTTAATCCATTTACATTTAAAATAATTATTGATATATATGTTCCTGTTGCCATTTTCTTAAATGGGATTGATTTTGTAGATCTTTTTTCTTCTTTTGTATTTCTTGACTAAAAAAGTCCCTTTAACATTTGTTGTAAGGCTGGTTTGGTGGTACTGAATTCTCTTAACTTTTGCTTGTCTGAAAAGCTTTTTATTTCTCGACCAATTTTGAAGGAGATCCTTGCTGGGTACAGTAATCTTGGTTGTAGAGTTTTCCCTTTCAGTACTTTAAATATATCCTGCCATATTTCCTTCTGGCCTGCAGAGTTTCTGCTGAAAGATCAGCTGTTAAGCGTATGGTGTTTCCCTTGTGTGTTACTTGTTGCTTCTCCCTTGATGCTTTTCTTCTTTGTGTTTAGTCTTTGTTAGTTTGATTAGTATGTGTCTTGGCATGTTTCTCCTTGGGTTTATCCTGTATGGGACTTTTTGTGCCTCTTGGACTTGATCGACTATTTCCATTTCCATGTTGGGGAAATTTTCAACTATAATCTCTTCAAAATTTTTCTCATACCCTTTCTTTTTCTCTCTTCTTATGGGACCCCTATAATTCAAATGTTGGTGTGTTTGATATTGTCCCAGAAGTCTCTGAGATGATCCTTAGTTCTTTTCATTCCTTTTACTTTATTCTGCTCTTCAGAAGTTATTTCCACCATTTTATATTCCAGCTCACTGATTTGTTCTTTTGCTTCAGATATTCTGCTCTTGATTCCTTCTAGAGTATTTTTAATTTCAATAATTGTTTGTCTCTGTATGTTTATTCTTTAATTCTTCTAGGCCTTTGTTAATGTATTCTTGAATTTTCTCCATTTTGTTTTCAAGGTTTTTGATCATCTTTACTATCATTATTTGGAATTCTTTTTCAGGTAGTTTGCCTATTTCCTCTTCATTTATTTGGACTTCTGTGTTTCCAGTTTATTCCTTCATTTGTGTAGTATTTCTCTGCCTTTTCACTATTTTTTTTTAACTTATTGTGTTTGAGGTCTCCTTTTCCCAGGCTTCAAGGTTGAATCTTTCTTCCTTTTGGTTTCTGCCCTCCTAAGGTTGGTCCAGTGGTTTGTGTAAGCTTTGTATAGGGTGAGATTTGTGCTGACTTTTTCTTTATTTGTTTGTTTTTCCTCTGATGGGCAAGGTGAGT
>NW_011495025.1:6454595-6458987 GCF_000754665.1 Bison bison bison | reverse complement strand
TTTTTATTTAAAAAAATATTATTACCATTGTTATGTTAATAAATTAGTAATAGATCTGAAATAAGTTTAATTTGACAATTTTTTAATTTAAAATAATAAGAGAAGCCTCCAAAAGATCTTACAGAGACAAAGAAAGAATAAGAAATCTATGGTAAACTGGTAATGAAAATAATTATAACCACATAAACAGACATTCAAAATATAAGATAAACTATTTTAGGATTACAAAAGTAGAACACTTTTATGAAGTAGTCTTCTCTGAAAACATACAACTCCTGAAAAATCTTAAAACTTGAATTTATCACTAACCATAAAAGAAGCTGGAAAATATTATTTTCCAATTACCTCTCAAAAAATCCTCAGGGCCATATGGCTTTACTGTTATGTCCTTTCAAACTTTTGACAAATAGATAATTGGTATGATACATGCACTGTTTTGGAAATAGTGGGAAAGATGGAAAGCTGTTCCTTTCATTTTATGAAGCTAAGATGGCCTTAATACCAAACCCTTAAAAAATACAGAGAAAAATAAGAAAACCATAAGATAAACATCATTTATGAACAAAAGTGAAAAAAATCAAAGCAAATTTAATTGTAAAAGTACTTTCAAAGAGTCATTCAGTATGATCAAAAGAATTTATCCCAGAATATTAGCAAATCCTGTCTTATAATACATCACAGGTCCTGTAACACAGCACATCAGAAGTTCCTCTCTTATTAAAAATTTTTTTTAATTCATTCAACAAATATTTAAGTTGAGCTGAATCCCTTCAGTTGATTGTTTACTGTGTGCCAGATACTGCTAAAAATGCTGGAGATGCCTTTCTCGAGCTTATATTTAACGGGAGCGAGACAGTAAACAAAAAAAGAATAATAGAATATGTTAGTTGGTGCTGAATGCTGTGGAAAAAATTAAGTAGAGAAAAGTGACAGAAATTGGTATTTTAAATAGGATGGTCAGAAAAGGCTGAATGGAGATAACATTTGGGCAGAGTCCTGAAGAAGGTAAGGGAGCTAGCCACGTGGACCTAAAGGAGAGAAGAGTTCCGGGCAGAATTTATAGCAAGTGTAAAGGCCCCGAGGCAGCACTCTGCCTGGTGTACTGAGAAGAGCAGGAAAGCCAATGGGGTTTGAGTGGATGTGCAAGGGGGCATGGTAGGAGATTAAGCTCAAGCACTGGAGGAATAGAAGACCAAGCCTGTAAACGAAGGAGTGAGATGGAAATCCAACTGATCATTGTGAACAAAAAGTGCATGACCTGACACCTTAAAAGGATGACTCTGGCTATGGTGGCAGAGAACAGTAAAGGTGGAACGGTAAAGGTGGAAGCAGGGTAAGGTCTGGAGGCTGATTAATAATCTAGATGAGGGGTATGGCGAGAAGTGGTTGGATCCTGTGTGTGCATGATGCTGCCTGAGCTGATGAGATTTACTGATGATTTGGATAGGAGGTTTTAAAAGAAAGAAAAGGGGAACAAATGATTTTAAATTTGGACTGAGACACTGGAAGACTACAGGTTGTCATCTTTGAACACTCAACATCCATTTTCTGACTTTCAAATTATTAGTAAACATGGAATATCAGGAAAGAATATACTCCTAATTATGATAAAGAATAGCTATTTCAAAACAGCTAATATTATGAGTAATGGCAAAATGTCAGTGGCAGTCAAGATTTAGTTTTTAAAAAATAACCAAGAGTTTATAATGGAGAAAAACTGAGAAAACACTTAATATCAATCAATAGTAGACTGAACAAATTGTGATAGAGATATATAATGAAGACAGAGGAGCCATGGGGTCACCAGAGTTGAATATAACTTAGTGACTAAACCACACCACCGCAAAATATTAGTAGCGTGGTGAAATGACATATTGGTTTAATAGAAGAGGGTACCAAACAGAACATAAAATGTAATACTGTGCATGAGTGCTAAGCTGCTTCAGTTGTGTCCAACTCTATCTGACCCCATGGACTTTAGTTCACCAGGCTCCTCTGTCCATGGGATTCTCTAGGCAAGAATACTGGAGTAGGCTTCCATGACCTTCGCCAGAATGTAATACTGTAATTATAGTTTCCTATAAATGTATATGAATATATATTTAGAAACTAAGGACTGGAAGGGAAAATGTGGTGCATCTCTAAGTGATTTTTTTCTTTACATTTTTCTATATTCTTTGTAAGTTTATGTCTGGAATTATTTTCTTTTATAATCAGAAAGACCACAAATACTATTTTGAAAAAGAAATATATACAAAAACTGATTCACAGCTTACTCTCACATGCTTTGAGTAAGTGATAGGTGAACAACCAAGAGTGAACTAAAATAATGGAGGCTCCTCACTTACACAAAACTATATAATGGGATGTCCATGGTGGTCTAGTTGGCTGAGATTCTGTGCTCCCAAGACAGAAGGCATGGGTTCAATTCCCAGCCAGTGAACTAGATCCCACATTTTGCAACTCAGAGTTTGCATGCTACAACTAAAGATCCCACATACTGCAACTAAAATCCAGTACAGTCAAATAAATATTTTCAAAAACTATGTAATAATCTCTGTGACACCATGTGTTGGAGAGTCAGACCAAAGGCTCATTTTCATTGGCTGCTGGGAGGCTTGGGAGTCCAAGGAGGCTTTCACACCATATTCTTCATCTTCATCAATCCCTCCAATCTCCCACTTCTTGTTGTAAAACATGTGAGCCCAACTGAGGGACCTTCCCTGTAAGAGGCTGTTTCATTTCACCAACCTGACACTGGACAGGTTAGAAAGGCAACTTAGTAGGAGAACACTGTGGACTCATGGATTACTGCTTACAGATGCTATTAATTGAAAAGCAGACACATTACTTTGCCAACAAAGGTCCGTCTAGTCAAGGCTATGGTTTTTCCAGTGGTCATGTATGGATGTGAGAGTTGGACTGTGAAGAAAGCTGAATGCCAAAGAATTGATGCATTTGAACTGTGGTGTTGGAGAAGACTCTTGAGAGTCCCTTGGACTGCAAGGAGATCCAACCAGTCCATTGTGAAGGAGATCAGCCCTGGGATTTCTTTGGAAGGAATGATGCTAAAGCTGCAACTCCAGTACTTTGGCCACCTCATGTGAAGAGTTGACTCATTGGAAAAGACTCTGATGCTGGGAGGGATTGGGGGCAGGAGGAGAAGGGGACGACAGAGGATGAGCTGGCTGGATGGCATCACTGACTCGATGGACGTGAGTTTGAGAGAACTCCAGGAGTTGGTGATGGACAGGGAGGCCTGGCGTGCTGCAATTCATAGGATTGCAAAGAGTCGGACACAACTGAGCAACTGAACTGAACTGAACTGAAAATTAAACAAGGGACAATCTCCCAGAACCCAAGCCTTTGGGAAACATAAAGCAGCAAGTGTTAGTCACTTAGTCATGTCCAACTCTTTGCGACCCCATGGACTGTAGCCCATCAGTCTCTACTGTCCATGAAACTCTCCAGGCAAGAATACTGGAGCAGGTAGCCATTCCCTTCTCCAGGGGATCTTCCCAACTCAGGGTTAGAACCTTTACCATCTGAGATTCTTTACTGTCTGAGCCACCAGGGAAGACCACCTTTAAAGCAGCACACACTCAAATCAGCCTTTTGTGATGCTTTGCTTCTCGGTGCTTTCACCTCTTGCTCCCTCGGCTCTTTGTTTCCTTGTTGCACTTTCTGTTCTGTCTTACAGAGACATGCGCTGCTAGGACAACCAAACTCTACGTGACCTTGAGGCTCACTACAGCTCCACAGTCATCAGATTACTGTACACACTTGGGTAAATTGGGGAAGCCCCACCACATACAGGGAAAAGGTTTTGCAAGAGCCTGTCTAAAGGTCCTGTTTGAAAGCTGTCTTGTAAATTTACTTTAAGTCATATTTTCATTTGTTCATAGAAACAATCCAGAAGGCAACTATCTCTGTGTTATAGACTGAAAGCATTCACACAGGGCCAGGTGAACACAAAGGAAGATCTGGACTGTCTACAGACCTAGGAGAGAACTAGGAGACTGATTTGAGGGTTCCTGGGGAGATACTCATGCTAGTGATTTCAAACTTTGGGTTTGTAGCAAAATTATCCGAGCAACCTCTTAAAAATGAAAATCACTGAACCCAATTCATAGCCTTGAAGCACAACTATTACTCTATGATTCACTAATGCAGTGTCTCTGAGATGAACTCCAGACTACCTGCATCAGAATCTGCTCTTTGCTAAAAGTAAGCTTGCCTTCTGCACATGATATATCTGGAGTGTCAGCACATAGAGAAATACCTGATTCTTTTTAAGTGATTGTATAGAATTTCAATGCTTGGATTTACTGTGATTTTTAACCAAAGTCTATTGATGGCCATTTAAATTCAGTTCAGTTCAGTTCAGTCGCT
>NW_011495025.1:6452868-6454314 GCF_000754665.1 Bison bison bison | reverse complement strand
CCCAGTATTTCTCAAGATGTACTCTGCATATAAGTTAAATAAGCAGGGTGACAGTATACAGCCTTGACGTACTCCTTTCCCAATTTGGAACCAGGCTATTGTTCCAGGTCCGGTTCTAACTGTTGTTTCTTGACCTGCATACAGATGTCTCAGGAGGCAGGTGAGGTGGTCTTCCTATCTCTTGAAGAATTTTCCACATTTAAGTAGTTTTTAGTTAATAAACTTCTTTGGTTCTGTATCTTTGGATTTAGTAGTGGAGTAAACTCTAGCCATGCTAAGCCTATTTAAGTTTCAGAGGTACACAGAGGTAGCACCAACCTGCATGTTCCTAAAACCAAGTTATAAGAGCAAAAACATTCTGCACTTTAAATAAATTTGGCTCTGTGACACTTTATTCCACATACAATGTGCCCTCAGGACGGTTGATTCCAAACAACAGTGGTAGACTAGCTCCAGCAGCATCGTCTGAAGAACTTTAGAATAGAGCAGCCTCATTTCAAAGATTCTACTTTCAGATTCAGGTGGGTCCCAGGAATCCAAAGTCTAGGAAAATTTCAAGGTGACACTAATGCACAGCCAGGTTCAAAAAATCACTGCCAAGGGGACCATGTTCAAGAGTTTCCAAAATTGAGTGGGCTTTCCTTGTGGCTCACCTGCTAAAGAATCCGCCTGCAATGCAGGAGACCTGGGTTCCATCCTCGGGTCCGGAAGATCCCCTGGAGAAGGGAAAGGCTACCCATTCCAGTATTCTGGCCTGGAGAATTCCATGGACTGTATAGTCCATGGGGTCGCAGAGTTGGACAAGACTGAGCGACTTTCATTTCATTTCACTTCAAAATTGAAAAGCAGAAAACAGTCACTAGATGGCAACCTCTCTCTCTCTCTTTTTTTTTCTTAGTTTTTAACACAAAATTTAGCAGAGTCCTTGAGAGCATCTTTTTTTTTTTCTTCGTATTCATGATTAAATTCAGAGACATCTCCCTATAGGAGGTTTTTTTTTTTAATACACAAGCAGGTGCCTGTCTTTTATAATGCCCAATCCCATTGCTTTTGAACTCCCTAATCAAAAACAAGAGCTCTTTTGTTTGAATAGTCCCTCCAGAAACTAAATCCTGCTTTTGTTTGTACACATTTCTCCTATAAAATTCTGAATTTCCTGTTTCCTAAGATAATAATTGGAATTTATCTTAACTGGAAATCTCTCTCTTCTTTCTTACTAATGTCTGGATCTCATTAAAGCTAAAGACCATCTGTGCTCAGTTTTGTGAGGCTAATCCACCCAAGAGTCTGAAATGCAGTACTTGGATGCAATCTCAAAAATGACAGAATGATCTCTGTTCATTTCCAAGACAAACCATTCAATATCACAGTAATCCAAGTCTATGCCCTGACCAGTAATGCTGAAGAAGCTGAAGTTGAACAGTTCTATGAAGACCAACAAGACCT
>NW_011495025.1:6446065-6452768 GCF_000754665.1 Bison bison bison | reverse complement strand
AAAGAAGATGTCCTTTTCATTATAGGGGACAGGAATGCAAAAGTAGGAAGTCAAGAAATACCTGGAGTAACAGGCAAATTTGGCCTTGGAGTACAGAATGAAGCAGGGCAAAGACTAATAGAGTTTTGCCAAGAGAACGCACTGGTCATAGCAAACACCTGCTTCCAACAATACATGAGAAAACACTACACATGGACATCACCAGGTGGTCAACACCAAAATCAGATTGATTATATTCTTTGCAGCCAAAGATGGAGAAGCTCTATACAGTCAGCAAAACCAGGACAAGGAACTGACTGTGGCTCAGATCAACTCCTTATTGCCAAATTCAGACTTAAATTGAAGAAAGTAGGGAAAACCACTAAACCATTCAGGTATGACCTAAATCAAATCCCTTACAATTATACAGTGGAAGTGACAAATAGATTCAAGGGATTAGATCTGATAGACAGAGTGCCTGAAGACCTATGGAGAGAGGTTAAGACATTATACAGGAGGCAGGGAACAAGACCACCCCCAAGAAAAAGAAATGCAGAAAGACAAGATAGTAGTCTGAGGAGGCCTTACAAAGAGCTGAGAAAAGAAGAGAAGTGAAAGGCAAAGGAAAAAAGGAAAGATATACCCATTTGAATGCAGAGTTCCAAAGAGTAGCTAGGAGAGATAAGAAAGACTTCCTCAGTGATCAATGCAAAGAAATAGAGGAAAACTAGAGATGGGAAAGACTAGAGATCTTTTCAAGAAAATTAGAGATACCAAGGGACTATTTCATGCAAAGATGGGCTCAATACAGGACAGAAATGGTATGGACCTAACAGAAGCAGAAGATATTAAGAAGGGGTGGCAAGAATACACAGAACTATACAAAACAGATTTTCAGGACCCAGATAATCATGATGGCGTGATCACTCACCTAGAGCCAGACATTCCAGGAATGTCTGGAATGACAAGACATCCTGGAATGCAAAGTCAAGTGGGCCTTAGGAGGCATCACTATGAATAAAGCTAGTGGAGGTGATGGAATTCCAGTTGAGCTATTGCAAATCCTGAAAGATGATGCTGTGAAAGTGCTGCACTCAATATGCCAGCAAATTTGGAAAACTCAGCAGTGGCCACAGGACTGGAAAAGGTCAGTTTTCATTCCAATCCCAAAGAAAGGCAATGCCAAAGAATGCTCAAGCTACTGCGCAATTGCACTCATCGCACACGTTAGCAAAGTAATGCTCAAAATTCTCCAAGCCAGGCTTCAACAGTATGTGAACCGTGAACTTCCTGGATTTAGAACAGCTAGAGGAACCAGAGATCAAATTGCCAACATCCGTTGGATCATCAAAAAAGCAAGAGAGTTCCAGTAAAACATCTACTTCTGCTTATTAACTCTGCCAAAGCCTTTGACTGTGTGAATCACAACAAACTGTGGAAAATTCTTCAAGAGATGGGGAGACCAGACCACCTCACCTGCCTCCTGAGACATCTGTATGCAGGTCAAGAAGCAACAGTTAGAACTGGACATGGAACAACAGACTGGTTCCAAATCGGGAGAGGAGTACATCAGACTGTATATTGTCACCCTGCTTATTTAACTTACATGCAGAGCACATCATGAGAAATGCTGAGCTGGAAGAAGTACAAGTTGGAATCAAGATTGCCGGGAGAAATACCAATAACCTCAGATAGGCAGATGACACCACCCTTATGGCAGAAAGTGAAGAAGAACTAAAGAGCCTCTTGATGAAAGTGAAAAGTGGAGAGTGAAAAAGTTGGCTTAAAACTCAATATTCAGAAAGCAAAGATCATGGCATCTGGTCCCATCACTTAATGGCAAATAAATGGGGAAACAATGAAAACAGTGAGAGATTTTATTTTTTTGGGCTCCAAAATCACTGCAGATGGTGACTGCAGCCATGAAATTAAAAGACACTTGCTCCTTGGAAGAAAAGTTATGACCAACCTAGACAGCATATTAAAAAGCAGAGACATTATTTTGGCAACAAAGGTCCATCTAGTCAAAGCTATGGTTTTTCCAGCGGTCATGTATGAATGTGAGAGTTGGACTATAAAGAAAGCTGAGTGCCAAAGAATTGATGCTTTTGTTGGAGAAGACTCTTGAGAGTCCCTTGGACAGCAAGGAGATCCAACCAGTCCATCCTAAAGGAAATCAGTCCTGAATATTCATTGGAAGGACTGGTGCTGAAGCTGAAACTCCAATACTTTGGCCACCTGATGCGAAGAGCTGAGTCATTGGAAAAGGCCCAGATGCTGGGAAAAATTGAGGGCAGGAGGAGAAGAGGGCAACAGAGGATGAGATGGTTGGATGGCATCACCGACTCAATGGACATGAGTTTGAGCAAGCTCCGGGAGTTGGTGATGGACAGGGAAGCCTGGAGTGCTGCAGTCCGTGGGGTCACAAAGAGTCAGACATGACTGAGCGACTTACTGAGCTGAACTGAACTCACTCCCAGTACCCTGACATGAATAGTCTGCCATTCTTTCTCTAACTTGGCCCATAGAGGAACCTAGATTCTTGAAAGGAACCTCAGAGGTCATCTAGTCCAATGCTCACCTAAAGCTAAAGATCACTTTCTTTCATCCCTAATAGCTGGTCATTTTGCCATTGCTTAAATACTTACATTAACAGGGAACATACTACCTTGCACTTCTGGTTCTAGGCAGAGTAATCATTTTCTTTCCACCTGACATCTTTCAAATTAAACCTTTTCCAATAACCTTTCATACGACCTGTCACCATGCTCATCACTTCCATTTACCTGGGCACTATGTCCACAAGTCACCTACACATCTCAGCACACAGTGTGACAGTGACCTCCCTTACTCTGGCCACTCACTCCTGTTAATATAGTCTAGGATTGTGGTTGATTTCTTGACACCTACAAAAATGCCTGTTCCAGTGCTTGACCTGACAAACAGGCTGAATTAATATCAGTTTCCTTTGCTTCTTGTTTAATTCCTAATGATATAAGTTCCAACCTCTTCCTGTTTTTGTTTGCTTGTTGCTTGCTCCATTAGAACCAATATCAGACCACCTCTGCCCTTTATACCGTTATTATACAATTTACTTTCGGAAACAAAATGCCTAATGTAATATTTCATAAGTAACTCAGCTGGTAAAGAATTTGCCTGCAATGCAGGCGACTCCAGTGTAATTCCTGAGTCAGGAGATCCTCGAGAAGGGATAGGCTACCTTCTCCAGTTTTCTTGGGCTCCCTTCGTGGCTCAGATGGTTAAGAATCCACCTGTAATGTGGGAGACCCAGGTTGGGAAAATCTCCTGGAGAAGGGAATGGCTACCCACTCCAGTATTCTTGCCTGGAGAATTCCCTGGACAGAGGAGCTGTACTGTTTCATCAATATTTTGGGGGCCTTGGTTTTATGATCTTATATATTAACTATCGAGACTTCCCAGATGGCTCATGGGTCCTAACAGGTTTTTGAGATGCAAATATATCATTACCTTTAGGCATTCATCTCAGCCATTTGCAAGAATTTCAAACAGGGTAGAGGATATGACAGTGCCCCAGTGCATAATGATGTTGGCTCCCCTATGCTCTTCAGTATATTCTAACCTATAAAACCAGTTGTTGTTGTTGTCGTCGTCGTCAATGTGTTAATGTTCAGTCGCCCAGTCACATCCAACTCTCTGAGACTCCATGGACTGTAGCACCCGAGGCCTCTCTGTCCCTCACCACCTCCCGAAGTTTGCCCAAGTTCATGTCTATGGCATTGGTGATGCCATCCAGCCATCTCATCCTTTGATGCCCTCTCTTCTCCTTCGGCCCTTAATCTTTCCCATTATCCGGGACTTTCCCAATGAGTCAGCTGTTCGTATAAGGTGACCAAAATACTAGAGCTTCAGATTCAACATCAGTCCTTCCAATGAGTATTCAGGGTTGATTTCCCTTAAGATTGACTGGTTTGATCTCCTTGTGTCCAAGGGACTCTCAAGGCGTCTTCTCCAATACCACAGTTCGAGGTCAACAATTCTTTGGCACCCTGCCTTCTTTACGGTCCAACTCTCACAATCATTTGTGATCACTGGGAAGATGATAGTCTTGACTATACAGACCTTTGTCAGCAGAGTAAAGGCTCTGCTTTTCAACACACTGTCTAGGTTTGTCATAACTTCCCTATCAAGAAACAATCATCTGATTTCATAACTGCAGTCACCATCCACAGTAATTTTAGAGCCCACGAAGAGGAAATCTATCACTACTTCCACCAGTAATATTACTAAAATCAGAACAATGACAAAAACTATACAAAAAATGTGATAGTGTACATTTAAAAGAAATAATACCCTATTTCACCACTCCTTTTCAACATCATATAGGAAATTCTTGCTAAGGCAACAAAAGTTGGGGGGAAAGGTATACATATTAGGAAGGAGGGCATAAGATTGTTTTTGTTCATAGGTGACATGACTGTCTATACAGAAAACCTGAAAGAATCAACAATAGTAAACTCCTGGAACTAATAAGTAATGATAGAGAGGTTGCAGGGAACAAGTTAATATATAAAAATCAACTGCTTTCCTATATATCAGAAATGAACAAGTAGAATTTGAAATTAAAAACACAATACCACTTCCATTGTTGTTTAGTCTCCAAGTCGTGTCTGACTCTTTTGCAATGCCATAGACTGTGGCCCCCAGCCTCCTCTGTCCGTGGGATTTCCCAGGCAAGAATACTGGAGTGGTTTGCCATTTCCTACTCTAGGGGATCTTCCTGGCCCAGGAATTGAGCCTGAGTATCCTGCATCTCCTGCACTGGCAGATGGATTCTTTCCACTGAGCCATGAAGAAAGCCCATCCACCTGACTTCAAGACTTACTAAAAGCTATAGTAGTCAAGACAGTATTGTCCTGGTGAAAAACTAGACAAATAGATCAATGGAACAGAATAGAGAGCCCAGAAATAGACCCACATAAACACAGTCAACTGATCTTTGACAAAGGAACAAAAACAAAATAATATAGCAAAGACAGTCTCCTGAACAAGTGGTGATGGAAAATGAAACATCCACATGCAAAACATTGAATCTAGATACAGACTTTACACCATTCACAAAAATTAACTCAAATTGGATCATAAACCTAAATGTAAAATGCAAAACTATATAACTGCTAGAATATCACATGAGAGAAAACTAAGAGGACCTTGGGGATGGCAATGGCTACTTAGATACAACATCGAACATAGTCCATGGAAGAAATAATTCATAAGCTGGACTTCATTACAACTGAAAACTTGTGGTATGTGAAAGATAATGTCAAGAGGCTTAAAAACAAGCTACAGACTGAGAGAAAATATTTGCAAAAGATATGCCTGATAAAGGACAATTATCTAAAATATACAAAGAATTCTTAAAATTCAACGTGAGAAAACAAGAAGCTAATGAAAAAAATTGGTCAAAGACCTTAACAGATGCCCCATCACAGAAGATATCCAAATGATAAATAAACATACGAAAAGGTGTTCCACACCATATGTCATCAGGAAATGCAAAATAAAGCAACATGAATTACCAGTACACACTCTTCCATTAGAGTGGCCAAAATCCATAACACTGACAATACCAAGCCAGCCAGGATGTGTAGCAACAGGGAGTCATATATTGCTGATGGAAATGTAATATGGGACAGCCACTTTGGAATACAGCTTAGCAGAATCTTACAACCAAACATATTCTTATATGACCCAGCAATCACTTTCCTTGAAATTTACCCAAAGTAGCTGAAAATATGTTCACACAAAAACCTGCACATGGATGTTTATAGTAGTTTTATTCATAATTGCCCAAAGTGGGAAGCAACCAAGATGCCCTTCAGCTTGAAAGGATATATAAAAGGCAATATATCCAGACAGTGAAATATTATTCAGCACTAAAAGGAAATGACCTCTCAAGCCATAAAAATATGTGAAGGAAATTTAAGTTCATATTACTAAGTGAAAGAAGCCAATCTGAAAAAGCTATCTATGTATGATCCCAACTATATGACATCCTAGAAAAGGCAAGACTATGGCAACAATAAGAAGATCAGTTGGGGAACAACAAGATCAGTTGGGGAGGAGGGAATGAATAGGCAGAAAAAGAGGATTTTTAGGGTGGTGTAAATATTTTGTATAATGTTATAATTATGAACACATGCACTATACTTGATCTTAGCCAAAAGGTAACAGGCAAATTTGGCCTTGGAATACGGAATGAAGCAGGGCAAAGACTAATAGAGTTTTGCCAAGAAAATGCACTGGTCATAGCAAACATCCTCTTCCAACAACACAAGAGAAGACTCTACACATGGACATCACCAGATGGTCAACACCAAAATCAGATTGATTATATTCTTTGCAGCCAAAGATGGAGAAGCTCTATACAGTCAGCAAAACCAGGACAAGGAACTGACTGTGGCTCAGATCAACTTCTTATTGCCAAATTCAGACTTAAATTGAAGAAAGTAGGGAAAACCACGAGACCATTCAGGTATGACCTAAATCAAATCCCTTATGATTATACAGTGGAAGTGAGAAATAGATTTAAGGGCCTAGATCTGTATAGATAGGGTGCCTGATGAACTATGGAATGAGGTTTGTGACACTGTACAGGAGACAGGGGTCAAGACCATCCCCATGGAAAAGAAATGCAAAAAAGCAAAATGGCTGTCTGGGGAGGCCTTACAAATAGCTGTGAAAA
>NW_011495025.1:6440743-6445495 GCF_000754665.1 Bison bison bison | reverse complement strand
AATGCTCAAAATTCTCCAAGCCAGGCTTCAGCAATACATGAACCGTGAACTTCCAGATGTTCAAGCTGGTTTTAGAAAAAGCAGAGGAACCAGAGATCAAATTGCCAACATCTGCTGCATCATGGAAAAAGCAAGAGAGTTCCAGAAAAACATCTATTTCTGCTTTATTGACTATGCCAAAGCCTTTGACTGTGTGGATCACAATAAACTGTGGGAAATTCTTCAAGAGATGGAAATACCAGACCACCTGACCTGCCTCTTGAGAAACCTGTATGCAGGTCAGGAAGCAACAGTTAGAACTGGACATGGAACAATAGACTGGTTCCAAATAGGAAAAGGAGTACGTCAAGGCTGTATATTATCACCCTGCTTATTTAACTTATATGCAGAGTACATCATCGGAGAAGGCGATGGCAGCCCACTCCAGTACTCTTGCCTGGAAAATCCCATGGATGGAGGAACCTGGTGGGCTGCAGTCCATGGGGTCGCTAAGAGTCAGAGACAACTGAGTGACTTCACTTTCACTTTTCACTTTCATGCATTGGAGAAGGAAATGGGAACCCACTCCAGTGTTCTTGCCTGGAGAATCCCAGGGACAGGGGAGCCTGGTGGGCTGCCATCTATGGGGTCTCACAGAGTTGGACACGACTGAAGAGACTTAGCAGCAGCAGTTAGCAGAGTACATCATGAGAAACGCTGGACTGGAAGAAACACAAGCTGGAATCAAGATTGCCGGGAGAAATATCAATAACCTCAGATATGCAGATGACACCACCCTTATGGCAGAAAGTGAAGAGGAACTCAAAAGCCTCTTGATGAAAGTGAAAGTGGAGAGTGAAAAAGTTGGCTTAAAGCTCAACATTCAGAAAACAAAGATCATGGCATCCAGTCCCATCATTTCATGGGAAATAGATGGGGAAACAGTGAAAAGTGTCAGACTTTATTTTTCTGGGCTCCAAAATCACTGCAGATGGTGACTCTAGCCATGAAATTAAAAGACGCTTACTCCTTGGAAGAAAAGTTATGACCAACCTAGATAGCATATTGAAAAGCAGAGACATTACTTTGCCAACAAAGGTTCGTCTAGTCAAGGCTATGGTTTTTCCAGTGGTCATGTATGGATGTGAGAGTTGGACTGTGAAGAAAGCTGAGCGCCAAGAATTGATGCTTTTGAATTGTGGTGTTGGAGAAGACTCTTGAGAGTCCCTTGGACTGCAAGGAGATCCAACCAGTCCATTCTGAAGGAGATCAGCCCTGGGATTTCTTTGGAAGGAATGATGCTAAAGCTGCAACTCCAGTACTTTGGCCACCTCATGTGAAGAGTTGACTCATTGGAAAAGACGCTGATGCTGGGAGGGATTGGGGGCAGGAGGAGAAGTGGACGACAGAGGATGAGATGGCAGGATGGCATCACTGGCTCGATGTACATGAGTCTAAGTGAACTCTGGGAGTTGGTGATGGACAGGGAGTCCTGGCGTGCTGCGATTCATGGGGTCGCGAGGAGTCGGACACGACTGAGCAACTGAACTGAACTGAACTGATAATTATGAAAACACATCACTATACAGTTGCCCAAACCCATAGAATCTATAACATCAAGTGCTGGGAGCTGGCATGAGGAGCTCCACCCGTGGCAAAGGTCATGAGGAAGGAGGCTTGGCATACGCAAAGGCGGGATCGAGCCTCAGGAGTCCGCCTGGAAATTCTTGAGCATCTACCCCCAAAACCAGAGTCTGCCTACTTTCTGCTTTGTGCTCTCACCTACACCTCTGACTTTACGGGGGGCTGTCCCCCACCACCTCTCTCTGAAAAAAGAGTTAACTTACAGTTCCTGTTAATAATTCCTGGGTGTGGCAGTGTTTCAACCTACAAACTCCTTTGGAAATCCTCTAGCCTGCCTGAATAGGTTTTTCCGGTCACATGTTCAGAGCCTCCCAACTGTGAGAGGCATGAGATGTTCTAAACTGTCTAAATACAGATTGCTTTGAGCAGTTAAAAGATTGATTAGAAATTGTATTGGTGAAGGATTTTTCACTTGTTGGGCCCATGTTTGCTGCTAAGTCTCCTATCCCTTACCTACTGTGTCCTTGGCAGTGTACTGATTGATATAATTGGTGTATAGAAATGTAAGTAGTAGCCTCAGTGTTTGTAACCTTGGACCCTTGAGTTAATTCTTTTCTTGATTGAGCCCACCTCACCTTTGCCCTATAGGAATGCAACTTTATCTAATGCTTTTGGAGGCTGGTGCCTGACTTTAGAATAATTACCTTTAGAGAAAAATAAGTTTCTTAAAATGTTAACAGGCCTCCTGGCCAGAAGATGATGTAAATCACCTAAACTTTTGCATATGATAAGTTTGAAAGTCTGGCTTCGATTAGAATCAGGGACTGCTGTCCTTGCATGACAGCATTATCCCTTCCCCCATTATCCTCTATGCACAACTTAAGGTATAAAACTACTTTGGAAAATAAAGTCCGCCTTTTTGTTCACCGAAATTTGGTCTCCCCATGTCATTCTTTCTCTCACCTTCTGGCTGAATTTTTCCTCTGGGGCGGGGAAGCTCGTCAAGCCTACTAATTTTGCCTGGGCTTCTAAGATCTGACCAGGGAGGCCTTAGTGTGTCCTCTCCTTCAGGAGAACGGGAGGATGCCTGCGGCCTACGTAGGTGACACAAAATTCCTTATTTTGGAATTTTATTAGCTTTCCTCATAAACCAAGTTATTCAGCCTCTTTTCTCCACTGAATTTCCTCACTGAGCTATCTTTATTTAACCACTCTTTATATCTTTAATTAACATTTAAATAAGCTGTTGTTTCCTGATCGCTGAAGCCGTCTCCCCTTCGAATTCCCTGGATCCACCGGGGCTGGTCCCCGGCAACCAAGGTTGAAACATAAGGTAATATATACATTTTGAATGATGTGTCAATGTAGGTTGATCCTTGGTAACAAATGTACCATCTGGTGAGTGATGTTGATAATGGGGGAAATTATGCACATAGGTGGAGGGAGTATGAGGGAAATCTCAGTACTTTCCTCTCAATTTTATTGTGAACCTAAAGTTGCTCTTTTAAAATTATTTTAAAAATAACAATAATAGATGACTTCTACTTCAGTGAAGATACATTAGAGGTACTTTTCCCTATTCCTCTTGCTAAGCACAACTAATATATATGGACATGTGTTACAAATATAATGGACATACATATAAAACAAACCAGTGAAAACGCTGAAAGGTGGAGAGAATTAGGCAGACTAGTCAGGGACCATGGGACCCAAGGAATGACAAGTTATTAAATTCCCTGGGTTTTCTTTTTGCTTCCTGTATCTCTGACTTGGAGCTGAAGATATTGACAACATAGCAATGCCAACCAGAGAAGACCAAAAAAAGCCCCAACTGAAGCCTACACTCTCTGGTCAAAGGAACCAGAATAGGGTCACCTGGCAAGACTGAAAATTTTAGACAGTAATGGCTATACTTCTTATTTATTTATTATTTTTGGTTGTGCAGGGTCCTCATTGCTGTGTGGGTTTTCTCTAGTTGTCAGGAGCATGGGCTACTCCTCAATGCAGTTCATGCTGGCTTCCCTGGTGGCTCATACAGTAAAGAATCTACTTGCAAAGTAGGAGACCTGGGTTTGGTTCCTGGGTCGGGAAGGTCCTCTGGAGAAGGAAATGGCTACCCACTCTGGTATTCTTGCCTGGGAAATCCCATAGACAAAGTAGCCTGGTGGGCTACAGACCATGGGGTCACAAAGAGTCAGACATGACTGAGTGACTAAGACTGTCTCTCTTGTGAAGTACAGGCTCTAGGGCTCTCAGGCTTCAGCAGTTGCAGCTCCCAGGCTCTAGAGCACAGGCTCAGTAGTTGTGGTGCATGGGCTTGGTTGCCCCGTGGCATGTGGGATCTTCCCAGATCAGGGCTCAAACTCGTGTGTCCTGCATTGGCAGGAGGATTCTTTACCACTGAGTCACCAGGGAACCTTAATGGCTATACTTCTGCCCCACGTCCCACACATACAAGCAAAGGGGAGCCCAGATTTCTATGCTCAAGAGACTATAACAAGGTGCCCCAGTGTCCAACCCCACCACAGGATGGAGTCAGAGAAATCTAGAAAGGGAGCTGAAACTTTCATTTCAGCCAGCCTGTGGGGAGCTGGTCCTGTGGTGTCAATGGAGACCAAGTGGGAAGCCTGGGTCCACTCCCACCCAGCACCTTCCTGCTGAGGTGATATAGGGGAGATTTACTAAAGGGTTAAGACATTCACTACCACCCAGCAGTGATCATGCTACCCACCCAGGGTGCCAGTGAGACCACTTGGGGAGCCAGAAATCTCACTCCTGCCTGCAGTAATGCTGAACCACAGACTCACAACATGTAATGCCCACAGAGCCCATGTGCGAAAACTGGGCTTGCATCTCTCCCTGACCCTGACGAGGTAGGGCATATGACTCACTGGCTGGTGTGGAGCCATAGAAGGTCAGCTAAAACAGAAATTAAATGAGATCTAGAGTTTGGTAATATATTATAAAAATATCTAGGACTCAACCAGAATATCCTGAACCGAATGAAAAAAATACATGCCATGAAACAATAGATGGCAACACGGAGATGACAGACATGTTAGAATTACCTAACAAATAACTTTAAAGCAATCATCATAACATGCTTCAATGACCAATTTAACCAACACTTTGCACAAATGAAAAATAGAAAGTCTCAGAAAAGAAAGATATAAAGAACCAAAAGAAAGA
>NW_011495025.1:6440517-6440643 GCF_000754665.1 Bison bison bison | reverse complement strand
CCATCCCTCAGGGTCATCCCAGTGCACCAGCCATGAGCACCCTGTCTCATGCATTGAACCTGGACTGGTGATCTATTTCACATATGTTAATATACACGTTTCAATGCTATTCTCTCAAATCATTCC
>NW_011495025.1:6422366-6440417 GCF_000754665.1 Bison bison bison | reverse complement strand
CCAAAAGAAAGAAGATATAAAGAACCAAATAGAACTTTTAGAACTAAACAATATAATAACTGAAGTAAAAAAACTCAGTGGAT
This sequence comes from Bison bison bison, assembly GCF_000754665.1. Taxonomy (NCBI): domain Eukaryota; kingdom Metazoa; phylum Chordata; class Mammalia; order Artiodactyla; family Bovidae; genus Bison; species Bison bison. The sequence goes on along the minus strand of NW_011495025.1, from coordinate 6,440,334 downwards.
GAGCTCAATAGAAGAATAAAGGGGACGGAGGAAACAATCAGTGAACACAGACAGAAAATAGAAAAAAAGTGGAAAGACTCTAAGAGACCAGTGAGACTATCATATATGTTGAAACCTAATCCCCAGTGTCATGGTATTAGGAGGTGGGGCCTTCAGAAGGCAATTAAGTATCCACAAGAATGGAACTTAGTGCCCTTATAAATGAGACCCCAGAGAGCTCCCTTGCCTCTTTTGCCTTGTGAAGTTACAGGAAGATTCTTCTTCTTCCTGTAACTTCTTCTTCTACGAATCAGAAGTGGGCTGTTACTAGGCACTGAATCTGCAGGTGCCTTGATCTTGCACTTCCAAGCCTCTAGAAGTGTGAGAAATAAATGTTTGTTGTTTAAGCTACCCAGTCTATAACACTTTTTTATAGCAGCTCAAACAGATTAAGACAATGACTATCATAAACTTCTACAGAGTACTCTAAAAAATGTTTGCAACAAAACATTATGATACAAGTTTAATAGGTGAACATGACCACTTACAGGAGAAAACTCTCAAAAGATGTGGTATAATTAGTAGAATAAAAACTGTGAAGATCTACAGAGACAAGACCCAGCTATATAATTTGTGAGGCCCAGTATAAATGAAAATGCAAGGCTTCTCATTCAGAAAGCAGGGGGAATTGCTATTAAAGGTACTAAACTAGAAAACACCTTCTTTTCTCCTATACACATCATCTGCTCAAGAGCAGACTGCATTGTCCCATCAGACTTGACTTTAAAAACACAAGTTCAAAGATAATTATTAAGAATTTCAAGATGGCAACACCAGCACATTAAATCAAGTGTGTGTCCCTTTTAAGTATGGGTCTATGTGAGAGCACAGCCCACCCATCTGCCCATGGAGCAAGCCCTGCAAGAGATCACTGCCATTTAGATACTACTAGGTTCTACTGATGCATATAAAAGCTAGAGACTTTGTCTTTATTTCTTTTTTTTTTTCTATAAAAACTTCTTATGTTTTGTTTTTTTAATTAATTAGTTTCAATTGGAGACTAATTACTTTACAATATTGTAGTGGTTTTTGCCATACATTGATATGAGTCAGCCATGGGTGTACATGTGTTCCCCATCCTGAACCCCCCTCCCATCTCCCTCCCCATCCCATCCCTCGGGGTCATCCCAGTGCCCCAGCCATGAGCACCCTGTCTCATGCATTGAACCTGGACTGGTGATCTATTTCACATATGTTAATATACACGTTTCAATGCTATTCTCTCAAATCATTCCACCCTGGCCTTCTCCCACGGAGTCAAAAAATCTGTTCTTTACCTCTGTGTCTCTTTTGCTGTCTTGTATATAGGGTCATTGTTACCGTCTTTCTAAATTCCATATATATGCGTTAATATACTGTATTGGTGAAAAACTTCTTATATTTTAAATAGTTGTTTCCTTATAGATAAAATAGAAGAAGATTTAGATGAGATCAGGTGCATTCATGGTGGTATGGCTGTAGACAGAGTAAGACGTGATCAAGGATGCTAAGAAGAGGTGTTTCAGTTGGGCATAAAAGTAAGACATTTTAAGTGGGGTGAGAGGCAGGAAGGCTCCTGGAGATAGTGTCTTTCTGGCTAGCTTACTGAGGTCAGCCAGTCAGTCCAGGACATGGCAAATTATTTTACCTCAAGTTCAAACCAAACAACATTTCCCATGTAGGTGGGTTTCAGTAAACATCCTAAAGCCCACTTTATACAAAACTTCATGGAAACACAGTAAGACAGAACTAACATCTCCCAACCCACTCTCTCCCAACACATCATCCCATTCCACCTCATTTCCTATGCTTCCTGTGGCTGCCATGTCTAATTCAGTAGACAGTCACAAAAATGCTGCCTATTAAACAATCTGAGGTTAATTTATTTTTTCATCATGTTTTAGGCTTTTGCCAAAATACACATGGGTGAATTGAAGGAGTATACTAGCTCTAAAACTAAGTTCCTTTAATTCCCTGAAGCATTTCAAGTGAGTGCTTTCTTATCTTTTCAATGATAATTTTCTCCCTGGGAGAAAACCACTTAGTTAATTGTATGCCCTATATTCTTTATTATATACTTTATATTATTATATACTTTGGCCACCTGATGTGAAGAACTCACTCATTGGAAAAGACCCTGATGCTGGGGAAGACTGAACAGAAGCAGAAGGGGACAACAGAGGATGAGGTGGTTGGATGACATCACTGACTCACTGGACATGAATTTGAGCAAACTCCTAGAGATAAGGGCTCTGCTGGTGAAGAATCTGCTTGCAATGCAGGAGACTCTGGTTCAATTCCTGGGTGGGGAAGATCCCCTGGAGAAGGGATAGGCTACTCACTCCAGTATACTTGGGTTTCCCTGGTGGCTCAGATGGTAAAGAATCTGCCAGCAATGAGGGAGAACTGGGTTTGATCCCTGGGTGGGGAAGATTCCCCTGGAGGAGGGCATGGCAACCCACTCCAGTATTCTTGCCTGGAGAATCCCCATAAACAGAGGAGCCTGGAGGGCTATAGTCCATGGGGTTCCAAAGAGTCAGACACAACTGAGTGACTAAGTACATAGACTGGAGATAAAGAAGGACAGGGAAGCCCAGCGTGCTGCCATTAACGGGGTTACAAAGGGTTAGACACAACTGAGCAACTGAACAACTAAGCATGGAATTAATTACATACTGAATACAGCTTAACGATATAACGTAATATGTAAAAGTTATGTATAAATGTCCCCATCTTTCCCCCAAAGGAAGCCAATTTTATATGTAGATCTTGATTTTGATGCAGTTTCCTAATTAGTACACGATAATTCACAGTATTACTCAAATCTGGTATATGTTGAGAATATCAGCATGAGGTTACCATATTTCAAACGCATTCATTTCTGGACCCATTTGTGGTACAGCACAAATTTCCGTAAATCATTTTGAAATACTTTCTGAAATTCTTGAAAAAGTTTCTAAACAAAGCAAACTTTAATTGCTATTAATATTAACCACCTAATAGTATAGGAAAAACTGGGGATATCATAAAATCCATTTTTAAAATATCAAGTATTTTTTCCACTTCCACATAATTCTTCTATCACTTCAATCATATTGATACCATCTGAATCAAGGTTGGTATCACAACTATACTACCTCACAACATAGGTTTAAGCAAAAGTGAACAATATTTGCTGTAAGGGAAATAGGAATTATTAAAATATAATCTATATAATAAAATGAAATCTTAGAATGATCCTAAGGAGGAAAACTCTTAGAGAAATGAGTTGAATTTTCCATGACTCTTCTCAAACAGAGAAGAGGCAAAGAGAAGGAAGATGGTTTAAGCAAAAGTGAACAATATTTGCTGTAAGGGAAATAGGAATTATTAAAATATAATCTATATAATAAAATGAAATCTTAGAATGATCCTAAGGAGGAAAACTCTTAGAGAAATGAGTTGAATTTTCCATGACTCTTCTCAAACAGAGAAGAGGCAAAGAGAAGGAAGGACTAAAATTTCCCCAAAGTGAGCATGAGGTAAAAGGTTTTCCAGTCACAGTGAAAATAGAACTTGCTGACAAGGTCATGATCACATCAGACAATGCACAACTGGGAAAAAGAAATTTACAAAACCATTCTTTATTTTTAACTATACAACTTGGGAAGTTTCCAGACTATGTCTGGGAAGTCCCTGCTTGCCCTTGACCATTATATTGCTCCTTTTCTATCTTCTATCTCTTATTCCTCTACCAACACATATGCCAACCTAAAGCTAGCGAGGAGTCCACGTACATGAGGTAGCTAGAATAGCCTTAAACCCACAGAAGCAGAGTAGACTGGTGGTTGCTGGGGGTTGGGGGGAAGAGGGTAAACGGAGTGTTGATTTTTGATGGGTGCAATGTTTCAGTTATGCAAGATGAGAGATGGGTATAAAACATTGCTCCTCTAGTTATCAACATTGTATCATACACTTAATTTGTTAAAAGGCTAGATCTCATGTTAGAAATTCTTACATTTTTAAAGGTAGTAAGAAAGCACTCAGTTGTATTTAATTCTAGATGTACTTTGCTCCTTTAATTTATAATATATTAATATAATTAATTCAGGCGGCTCAGGGACTTATCATTGGTAAGACATTCTTTATTAAATGGACTAGAACATCTGTGCTCCTAATATAAGGCAAAAATCCTATGCCTTTTTGACCTTTGAGGTCTGGCATTATTTCTGAGAAGTCTAATTTGGTACTTGTATTGAAATCCATTTAACAAACATCCTCATACTTTAGTATAGTGAAGTAAATCTTCCCTGATAACAAAAAGACTTTATTTACAATACAATTGATGATTCTGAGTACATCACTCACAGTGGAAAATGGACCATTCACCTCAAGAAGGATCCTATCATTTTAAGCTAGTAAGTAGAACAAGATGGACTTGAACCTGTTTCCCAAGAATGACATTGATTTTTGCAGTAAGATATCTGTAGGGTCATTTCTCTACATCATCAGAAGACACGACTCCTTCCTGAAATTATATCTTTGGATTTCTCTGGACTGGTGGCATTCATACAGATGAGTATTCAAAGTTGAACAAAATATACTTGAATGTCTTTGAGGCAGCTTTAAAGAAATGAAACACACACCCAATAGACCATTCAGCCTAAACGACTCTGGAATAATTACATAAACTCCATAACCCAAATAAAGTTCAGGGTTCATGAGACCCAGTCTCTTCAGGTCCTGCTTTCAAAGAAAATCAATTGTTGTGGCTTCTAAATAACATGGGCTTAGGGAGCTGCGTTATTGGAGTGTTCAAGAGAACCCATGGTGGTGGCATTTTGTAGCACTGATACAAGATTGACTTTTTGATGCCACCACTAAAGTTCGAAGTAAGTGTAAATCCTTACTTCTTTAGACCAGCATCAAAGGGATTTTATTCACAATCCACATTAATACTTTTTAACCCTCTTTCCCCAGTTCTCTTACATTCATTTCCTTTCTCCCCACAGATCCCTCAGGTCTTTCTTGCCCTCATAATGTTTTCCCTGAAGCCAATTTACTTATTAGCCTTTTTCTTTTGGTCTCTTTTCATTTTCTCTGTACATACTAAATCTCATCTTTTGATTCACAACCTCTGCCCACCCATAACTTTTTCCCAGGCTTTTGCATTCTGAATTACTCTAGTCTACATCTGTTTTGCAGTTTTCTCTTTATTACTGCATCCCCCAAGATGAAATTTTAGACATATTTTCCCTAGCTCCTTCTCATGAAAATGAAAAAAAAAATTTATCCATGTGTTTATTTTATTTATTATTGACTCTGCTGGGTCTTTGTTGCTGTGCAGGCTTTTCTCTAGTTGCAGTGAGCTGGGGGTCAGGGTTACTCTCTAATTGTGGCGCTCGGGCTTCTCATTGCCATTGCTTTTCTTGCAGAGCACAGCCGCTGGGGTGCACGGGCTTCAGTAGTTGTGGTACATGGGATGAGTAGCTGTAGCTCCCCGGCTCTAGAGCACAGGCTCAATAGTTGTGGCACACAGGCTTCGTTGCTCCACAGCATGTAGGATCTTCCTGGATCAGGAATCAAACCTGTGCCCCCTGTATTGGCAGGTGGGTTCTTTACCACTGAGCCATCAGTGAAGCCCCTCTCCCACGAAATTTAAAAAAAAAAATTCTCTAAATAAACCCTAAATCACAAAAGAGTAAGTCACTCAGGTGACACATGCTCTGCCTCTTCATAATACTTCAGAGGCGTCCCCTTACCCATCATCTCTCTCCCCACTAACATTATCTGTTTCTCTAGACTGGAAGCCAGTGGTGGAGCGGGGAAGAGAGCACTTTTTAATATCCTTATATTCACCATGGCTTTTAGTATGGTACATTGAGTTTTGCTGAATGGGCTGAGTTTGGCTTTAAAACTGAAGCTAAAATGAATTCTCAGTTCCATATATTTCTCATTTTAAGAAGTAGTCCTGGGGGAAATCCAAGTCCAGTGGTTAGGACTCCAAACTTCTACTGCAAGGGGTGTGGGTTAGATCCCTAGTCAGGGAGCTAAAATCCTACACATGGCTCAGAACAACCCCCCCAAAAAAAGGTAGTCCTGCTTTACTTCTGGTCCTCAGCCTCTTCATTCATCAACTAAAAATAAATAAATCTCTGTTTCTAGTAATAAATTTCTTAATTCTGATTAAGATTTCCCTGAGAGGTTGTACTTTTCAAATTTCTTTGGCTCCAACACATAGAAAGCATTACATTTCACATCATGACCAAGACTAAGTCCTCTTACACACACATAAAAAAGTCTCACAAAACAATGTGGGATGTATTCTGCTCATTTTTATCTTATTTCTTAAAATTATAGTTGTCATCCACTAATTTATTCTCAAGACATAATAGTGAACTGGGATCTGAAGTTTGCAGAACAAAGAATAGAGGTTGAGAGCAGCTGTGAGGTTTGAATCAGAGTCAGAGATGGGGCCAGACTCGGGCAATTTGCTCTAAGAGCTATGTGCTACTGAATAAGCGATTTAGCCGATGCAGGCTTTGGTGCGCTTGCCTTTAAGACAGAAATAATAACAGTACTCACCTCAAAAGACTGTTGTAGGGGAATAAATAAATAAAGCATCCACAGCCCTTTGTTCAGCATATGGCAGAGTGCTAGCTGTTGTTAGCTCTTACAATTTATACCTTGAATTTCTTTGAGAAACTTGGAGAAAGACGCATGTGCAAGTAAAATATAATATTTGTATTTTAGTCACTCTTCACTTAATTATGTTCTATAATTTTATGCCCTATTTCATTCAATAATTTTATGTGCCTGTAAATCTTGTCTTCTTGGCTGTGTTTTAACTCTCTATTCTGGGGCTGCTCATGAAGTTTTTCCTCTACCACATGTAGCACTGAGCCCAGAGCCGAGGTTCAAGTTCTATAAAGTTCACGTCCAGCTACTTTTGCAAATGACTTTTTATAAAATGTAAAGGAAAAGAATAGCATAAAATAGACTGGGGAATAGGGAAAGGAGAAAATTACTTGCAGCTTTGTATTAATTCCTCCAGCAATGGCCAACATTTATCTTAAACACTTAGTTTTCATTACTATAATATGGAACTTTTCCTAAACAGTAACTTAAAATAAATATGAGAAGCCCAAATCACAGAATCATGGTTTTGAGAAGTACCACTTAGAGCGAAAATGTCTTATGAAAACAAGCACTCTCTACTTGTTTTGCCCTCATAAATCAGGAAGCGGTATTCTAAACCAATGTAGAAAAACAGTGAAAAACAGTTTTTTAAGATCACAAAATTCTATATTGCTATACTCAGAAGTCTAACAAGGCTCCTCCCTAATGGAAGACTATGACATTTTGGTATTATACCAAAAACGCATGTTTTTATGAAAGCACTTTATACATATAACAATAGTGTTAAAACTGATAATAAAATAAAGTGGGTCCAAATTATGCCAGAAAGAGTAAAATGAATAATTATTCATTGAACACCTAAACTAAATATTGTGGGGAATCCAAAGAATTAAAAGATGCTCAAGAAGTTAGCATCTGCTTGGGCAACAAAGACAAATACATATAAAGTCTTCCTTAGCAAAATGAATTAAATGATATGTTGAGATAACATGAGAGCTGGCAGAGAGGCATGGATGCTAATTGAACAAGGCATGGCCACTTGTTCAAGAGGGGCAAAGATTGCAGAAGTCCCAATGATGAGGGACTACTTTCTAGAGTGAAACTGAAGACTTGACATCAACTAATCTCCACAGACACCCTTGTGGGAAAGGACTGGTATACTCTGTCTATGCCAGGAGAAGCCCCTGCCAGAAGGAGCTAGTTAAAGCATTACTGAGTATGTTGAGTTCTGAACTCAACCCTTGGCTGGACCTAGGACATAACAGGGCAACAGAATGCTTCCAAAATTCTGATGACTTCTGTTGTTTACAAATCGGAAAAGAATGATATTCTTTAGAGTCTGTGGGTGCCACTCTGGCACCCGTAGAGGATCCACACAATTCCCTCCCTTTTTAAATATAGTAGTTGTGTACTTAGGACTTGGGGTTGGACACATGTTAAAATATGACACAAGTCTTTCCTGAGGGATAGCTCAGAACACCCAGTTATAATTATGTAAACACTGAAAAATGTTACAGAGGAAGTGAGAGGTTTACATATTAAAATGAACACTAGCATTACCAATGGTACGCAAATATAATTTAAATCTATTCTAAGAAAAAGTCCAAGATGTATTCCAATTGTTTCTGCCAGATTTTGCTCTCACTTTGTACTAGACTTTTTAAAGAGTAGAAAAAGTCTTAAAGAAAGATTTGGGTTTTATATTATTCAGGAAGATGATTTTCTATTAATAATTGTCCCCTGGCGGCATCTGGAGGCTTAGCAAGAATAATGAGGACAATGGGACTAGTGATTAAGCATTATTTTATTGGTTTTTCAATTTATCCTTCTTTGATCAAGGCTTCAGGGACTTCCTGAAGTTGACAACCACAGAGGCCCACCAAAGAGGAAATGAGTTGGAACAAAAACAAACCCAATAGTTGGGAGGATAATTTGCAGTTAAATATAATAAGTATGTATCTAAAATTACTCTGAACCATACTTTAAAAAATATTAATAGCTAGACAAACTAATCAAATAAAAATTTGTTGGCCTTGGAGTAAACATACAGCCTTTCCATTTTTTTTTTTAATTTAGTTATTTACTGCAGAGTAAAATCACAGAAAAGAAGAAACATTATCTGTTTGAAGGTTTAAGCAAACACTTTCTGTGTTTGCCTAATTTGAGTCCACACGGCAAGAACTGACCAGGTGCTCTGGCCTATGGGTCTTGTTTCACAAAGCAAATGCCCTAGAAAAATGTCAGGAATGTGTTCCTCTAAATGACCACACAGGTATTCAACAATTTTGTCCTTTAATTTAAAATGCAGGAAAGTGAGCTGACCATAAACTCAATATGAATCAAAGGTGGGACATGTGTCAAAAAGCTAGGAATTACTTTAGCTCACAAACAGATACTCTGGCCAGATTATACCTATCTGAAAAAGTTAAAAAGCTAACATGTATTAGGAATAGATGTTGTCTATTTTTACATAGAGAATAGCACTTAAAAGGGAAATTGGAAGAAAATATTTCAGCCCAATAAAAAGGAGTTTTCAATTAAAACAGTTGATCTTGTAAATTAGTAAATCCTCCATGCCTCTCTCTACAGGTTTAAACAAAGAATGCAAACTTCTCAGGAAATGTTAGAGTGGGGATGAAAAGTTACAATAGAGATACTAAGGATTTGAAATTCTAAGCATGAAAAATTTTATATTCCATGTCTCACTAAGTTTTATGAACACAATCTAAAACTTTCAATTCAAGCAAAGTTGCTAGAACTCACAGAAATGGAGAAAATGTATTACAGGACTATGGGAGAGTAGAAGTTTTACGGGAAATTGATTGAAAATACCTATTATACCAGTTCCTCCATTTGAAATGTATTTAATCGAATAGAAGTTACTGAATATGAGCATGATCATACTTACTGGCTGATTTATTTCAAAAAGCATAGTATTCTGTTACTCTTTTGAAATCTAAAAATACCCTTCCCCTTGAATAAATAAAATATGTTATTTAGACATAATAGTGAGGGAACATGTAGGCTTGACTTTGGTTTAAAAAGCAAAACAAAGCATTCTGCTTTTGCCAGTTACAAAATATGGAAAATTGTAAGCAGTACTGTTGGTTGCACTAATCATAAGACTTAGTGTTTCTATTTTTCCCCTTCTCTGCATACTGCTTAGACTTGTTGCTTTCCTTTGCTAAATATAGCTAGCTTCCTGCTATTTTCACAGCCAACTGGAGAATTTCATTAGGAAGGTGGAAAGCTAACACTGTCACTCCGATGAGTAAAGTGGTCAGCTGATATCTCTCCTTGCTCCAGTGGAAAAATTTACAATGACTAGAGGTGCTGGGAGACAGAGTTTCACTAAAATAGCCACTTAGTGCAATAAGCAAAAGGTAAAAGGTGTTAGTCTTCTTGTCACTGTTTTCTTTTGGCAGGAAGGTGTTAAAGTTCCTCTTGGTTCAGAGTACAAAAGAATATAGTCTTCTCTTCTTGTTCAAACCTAGTCTCAGGGTGATTTCATGCCTGTAGCCTTATAAAATATGATTAGTGATCACTCTTCCCTGATTCAGTGCAGTTCAGTGAGTCTCTCATCCACCAATTAATCCTATAAGTTTTCAGTGACTTCTCACTGACTGCAGAATAAAGGCCACACCTCTAAACCAGGCTTCAAGGCCCAGATACATTTTCTAACTATACCTGCTTGCACTTCCTGTCTAAGTGAACCCTTAGTGCCAACCAAAGAAGTCTGCTCACCTTTCTCCAAGCACATCATTACATCTTTGTCTGAAATGCCAATCACACCTGTCCTGCCTATCCAACGTACCAAGTCAAGCTCAGTCTCCTCATCTCATCTCTGATCATTCTTTCTCCAGTTAGAACTCACTGGTCCCTCTATCACTTATATAATATCATGCCCTAATCCAGTGTTCTGACCTCTTTCCAACTGACATGAATCATCAATGCAAAGAGCTAAAGTTCCTAACTATTGCTCATTGTCATTGGTTAATAATGCTCAAGATTTAAAGCGAGATTGACCCTCATGATTTAATGACTGTCAACTGTAAGATTCTGCATGTGCACTAAATGTCCTTACAGAAATACTGAACTTCTATCAAATTAGTTTTCCCATCTTATCTAAAATTATAGATTACTTATTAGGTTTTATTTTTCTTTTAGAAAGTATTTTCATTTTTTAAAAAACTGTAGGATTATACACAATTCATAGAAACAGACTTCTACTTCCTGCTGGGTCACAAACACTGAGTTTACAGACTGTAAACTCTCCATATCAGTACACAAAGGTTTACTTAATACTTTCGAAAAATGTCACAGCAGTTCACTTGCTAGGATGTAAAACTGATCAGTCTTCTGCTAAAGGAAATTGAGGGTTTTCCCCCTTAGTTTTTATTATAAATAATATTTTAATAATTTATTCATATATCCTTGGAAATTTATCTATAGGATAAGTTTCTTAGAAGTGGAATTTCTAGTTCATAGGTTTTCCTGCATTTTTGATTTTGAGAGATCTTGCAAAATTATACTTTAAAAATACCAACTAACTCCCTAACCAATAACTTAAAAGTTGTTTTGGTGCTTACTAGTTGAATTAATTCATTAATTTTTCTTATGACTTAAAGATATTAATGTTCCAAATTATTAAGAAGAAATACATTACATTGATTCTTGTATTTCAGGAACACATGACCTTAATTCCAAGCCCATACAGATGTGTCAAGGAACTTGTTGATAAAAGTCGACAAATTTATGGTTACCAAAGGGTAAAGGGGAGGGGTGGGATAATTAGCAGTTTGGGATTAACATATACATACTATATGTAGCTCAGTGGTAAAGAATCCACCTGCCAAGCAGGAGACACATGTTCGATCCTTGGTTCGGGAAGATCCCCTGGAGAAGGAAATGGCAACCTACATCAGTATTCTTGCCTGGAAAATCCCACAGACAGAGGAGCCTGGTGGGCTACAGTCCATGTGGTTGTAAAAGAGTCAGACACAATTTAGTGACTAAACAACAGCTACTATATATAAAATAGATAATCAACAAGGAGGACCTACTGTAGAGAACAAGGAACTATATTCAATATTTTATAATAACCTATAATGAAAAATATCTGAAAAAATAGATATATATGTAAAACTTTGCTGTATATCTGAAACTAACACAACATTGTAAAGCAGTTATACTTCAATAAAATAGTTAATTAAAATTTTAAGTCTATAAACATTAATTCTAAGTTGTACCTTAACATTTGTGAAAAATTGAGAATTCTTTTTTTTTAGTTTCCTCTCTTTTATTGTTTTTTTTTTAAATTTAATTTTATTTCTTAACTTTACAATATTGTATTGGTTTTGCCATATATCAACATGAATCCACCACAGGTATACACGTGTTCCCCATCCTGAACCCTCCTCTCTCCTCCCTCCCCATACCATCCCTCTGGGTTGTCCCAGCACACCAGCCCCAAGAATCCAGTATTGTGCATCGAACCTGGACTGGCGACTCATTCAGGTCCTGATTCTTGTTGGGAGAGGGAAGAACAGGACGTAAGTCATGCTATTACTAAACAGAGATTAAAAGTCAGTAAAATAATACCATTATTCTTCAACTCTAATGAATTAATAGGTCTAGACAATGGTCATCAATATGTTAACCTTACAAAAATGGAGATAGCCAGGAAATGTGTGCCTCCTGATGAAAGCACTTGTAGAAGTATATACTGAAACACTTATAAATAATATGACATGATACCTGGCATATGCCTCAAAATACCCTGGATGGGAATAGAAGTGCAGAAGAAACAAGATTGGCTAAAAGTTATTAATTGTTGAAGTTGGTTGAGAGGTACATGGAAATTTGCTTTACTACCCTCTGTATTTTCTTCAGGTTTGAAATTTTCTACAGTCAAACATTTAAAAACAGACAAGGTTTGCATTAAGATGTTTTGGAATATTCCTTCCTAACTACTAGGATGCATTTAAAGAGGGTCGCTTTAGGAAATTTGAATGCTCTCACGTGATGGCCACAAGCTTCACTAAATGCCCAGAGGCTCTTTTCCAAGCCCTCTACCTATGATTTTAGGCAAGAGCAGAACAGGAGTTAGATGGTATGGAAAACATACCACCAAGTTGGATCATAAGCCAAATGAAAACTATAATTAAAGGAAGGAACTGACTATCCTCTTTAGCTTTCAAAATGTTTTTGAACTCAGAAAGGAGCACGAATGGTGCTCCAGCACAAACGTGTAATCTTTGGCGCAGACAAATGGATGCTTTTGTGGACAATGACAATGTAGAATTTGTCATTTCCTTCACATGGAATTTCTTTGGTTACACCGTCTCACCACATCCTTCCTTAGGGGTCCTCTTTTTCCTCTTCCACTTTATACATTCTCCTCCCACTTCAAACTTGTACCAAAGTAAGGAAAACATACTATTTTCTTTGCCCAGCTATAGAAAAATGTCAGTGTGAGAAATTACCTTTCAATTCATAAAACACTGGATTACTTCTGACCAGTCTTGTTTATTTATTTCTTTATTATTTCTTTGGCTGCACCTGTCTTAGTTGTGGCATGCAGAACCTAGTTCCCTGACCCAAGATCAAAGCCAAGCCCCCTGCACTGGGAGCTCAGAGTCTCAGATTCTTAAAATGGACCAGCAGGGAAGTCCCAGTCCTCTTTATTAATCAACTCTTTACTTACGATGCTGGGAGGGGTTGGGGGCAGGAGGAGAAGGGGACGACAGAGGAGGAGATGGCTGGATGGCATCACCGACTTGATGGATGTGAGTCTGAGTGAACTCCAGGAGTTGGTGATAGACAGGGAGGCCTGGCATGCTGTGATTCTTGGGGTCGCAAAGAGTCGGACACAACTGAGTGACTGGACTGAACTGAACTGAACTTACTGCAGTCAAAGCCCCAGACTGATTAGTTTATCAGAAGGCTGAAAACACTGCCCCTCTACAAGTTCACCATTGTTTACCAGAGTATTCCTAGAGAAGGAAACGGCAACCCACTCCAGTGTTCTTGCCTGGAGAATCGCAGGGACAGGGAAGCCTGGTGGGCTGCCCTCTATGGGGTCGCACAGAATCGCACACGACTGAAACCACTGAGCGGTGGCAGCGACCAGAGTATTCCATTGTTTGTTTGTTTATTTTTTTAATTAAAACTCAACATAGAATGACCTTGAAATGTGCCTTTATTTCCATTCAGTCATAACATTACTCCTTCAGCTTCATCATTTCATTAATTATATGTAACGGTGGTGGTTTAATCACTAAGTAGTGTCCGACTCTTGCAACCCCATGAACCTAGCCTGCCAGGTTTCTCTGTCCATGGATTTCCCAGGCAGGAATACTGGAGTGGGTTCCCATTTCCTTCTCCAGGGGATTTTCCTGACACAGAGATCGAACCCTAGTTTCCTGCATTGCAGGTAGATTCTTTACCGACTGAGCCACTAGGGAAACCCAATTATGTGTAGGGGTCATTTAGGAATCTTGGAGCTAGAGCTCAGAAAATATGTTCTAAATCTCTGAAAACTAGCAAGATATTCCAAAGATAGTATAAGGGAATAAAACCAGGAGTTGTACATGTTAGTCCAAGGAAAGAATCTTCCCACAAAGTGACTTAAAGTCTCTACTTTCATTGTGTACCTTTTTTGCTTTCAAACTTTCATGCATTTTAATATGTAATTTTGTCTGTTGGTGGGTGGGTGAAAATATTATTCTAAATCTTAATGCAAAATTTTTAAATTATAATTTACTTGGTTATCCATATTATTATGTATATCACTCCCTGTCTGCTCCTCGAAATAATGAATTTATCAGCCTATTCCCCTATTCAGGAATTTATTACCTGGGAAAGTTGGAATATACACTAACATTAAAAGTCCTCAGAAATTCAGCAGTAAAGGAAACTATTTAGCACAGTTTTCCTGAACTTACTAACCTTTTTACTTGTGAGATATATTAACATCCTAAAAATACATTTTAGACTTGTGAATCTCCCTCTCGATCACTTTAAGAATACTTTGGATTAAGGAAAAGCCAAAAGAAAGGGACAGCAAAGATGAGTAAGTTGTTTCTTTGAACATTTTCATGGGACTTTTATTTTAGAAATGAATACATGGCATATTCTCTTCTGGGAAGATGGCATGGTCATACTTTTCCATACTCTTCCCACTAAGGGAAACTAAAAACTTTGGGCATTATATATAAAATAAACATAAGAAGACTGCAAGGCAGACTGGCTGGGGACCTTGGGACTTGAGAAACAACACAGTGGTTAAGTTCCCTAGGGTGTGTTTTTTTTTTTTTTTGTCTCATACATTCCAGACATGAAGCTGAAAATCCAGCAACCAAGAAAGGCCAGTGGGAACAGACTATAAACCCCCAAAAAAGTCCTATCTCTCTAACCAAAGAATGAAGCCGGGGTAGTCTAACAAAACAGAAAACTTTCAGCCGATAACCTCTCTGTGTACTGTGCTGTGCTTAGTCGCTCAGTCATGTCCAACTCTTTGTGACCCAATGGACTGCAGCCTGTCAGGCTCCTCAGTCCATGGGGATTCTCCAGGCAATAATACTGGATTGGGTTGCCATGCCCTCCTCCAGGGGATCTTCCCAACTCAGGGATCAAACCCAGGTCTCCTGCATTGCAGGCAGATTCTTTACCAACTGAGATACCTGGGAAGCCCAATAACCTTTCTACTCCAATCAAATGCCACAGAAAAACTGATGTCCCACTCCTTCCTTCACCAGCAAAGACTCAGTAGGAAGCCTAGGCTTCCACCCTTGAGAGGCTGTAACAAGGCATATTAATCCTTCCACCAAGGTGGCATCTGAGAAAGCCAACTAGGAAGCCAGGGCTTTCATCTGCATTAATCTATAAAGAGCCTCCACACACCCCTTCCCATGGTGTTATGGGGTCTGTGAGGCATCTGGATTTCTACCTCTTCCCAGTAGTAAAGAAGTAGTACTCCTTCACCAGAGGAAACCTAGTGGAGATTCAAGACTTTGACCACTGTTCAGCATAATGAGGCCACCACCTATGGGGTCACTGGAGACCACATGGGAAAACAGGCCTTTCCAGTGACAAAAAGGAGCCTCTAGTACCTTTCAGAGTATATATATGTGTGTGTGTGTGTGTGTGTTCCAAAGGGAAACCTGGGTTTCTATCTCTACCAGACAGTAATGGGTAGACGTTTTCTTTGCTGGAAAAAAAAAAAAAAGGTAACAGTGCCCATAAAAAGCCAAATAAAAGAGAAGATTTGAAAAAGACACAGTCTCATAGCATAATCTGAAAATGTCTAATTTTCAACTAAAAAAATCACTCACTACACCAAGAAACAGGAATCTCAAACTGACTGTAAAAAGAAAATTCACAGATACTAACACCAAGATGATGGAGCTATTAGAATTATCTGACAGAGATTTTAAAGAAGCCATAATACAAATGCCTCAATGACCAATCACCAACACATTTGAAACAAATGAAAAAAAAAATCTTAGTGAAGAAATTTAAAAAGAACAAAATTAATTTTAGAACTGAAAAGTGCAATAATCCAGACAAAAACATCAGTTAATGGGTACAAAAATAGAATGGAGAAGATAGAAAAAAGAATCAGTGAACTGGAATGTGGAACATGGAACAATATAAATTATTCATTTTGAATAACAGAGAAAAAATGGAAAAACAAATAAATAGAGCCTCAGGAACACTGGAACTATACCAAAGGAACTAACATTTGTGTCATTAGTGTTCCAGAAGGAGGGGAATTTTTTTTTAAGACAAATTTTAAAAGTACTTGTAGAAATAATGGTTGAAAATTCCCACATTTGGCAAGATATAAAAACCTACAGATTCAAGAGGCTGAATAAATGCCAAGGTACATCATAATTAAACTTTTGGAAACTAGAGACAGAGAAAACCTTGAAAGTAGCCAGAAAGAAGAGACACTTTTTTATGAATGAGAAAAACAAGTCTGATGGCAGATAATTTCTCATCAAAATTCATGGGGCCAAAAGAAAGTGGTATGTGAGCCTACAATTATCTCAAAACAAAAAGTTCATTTTTTACAAATCAGTCACTGTGATACACCACATTAACAAACTGAATAATAAAAACCATACAGCCCTCGAATAGATGTAGACAAAGCTTTTGACAAAATTTCACATCCATTTAAGATAAAAACTCAGAATAATGTGGGTATAGAGGGAACATACCTCAACATGATAAAGGCCATATGTGGGAAGCCCATAGCCTAACATCATACTCAACAGAGAAAGGCTGAAAGCATTTCCTATAAAATCAAGACAAAGATAAGGTGACTTACCTTCACAGCTTTTATTCAACACAGTATTGGAATTAGCCACAATAATCAGACATTAAGGAGAAATAAAAGGAATCCAAATTGGAAAGGAAGAAGTCAGATTGTCAGTGTTTACAGATGACATGATACTGTATGTAGATAATCCTAAATTCAGTTCGGTTGCTCAGTCATGACCGACTCTGCAATCAAATGGCCTGCAGCATGTCAGGCTTCCCTGTCCATCACGGACTCCTGGTGCTTGCTCAAACTCATGTCCATTGAGTCGGTGATGCCATCCAACTACCTCATCCTCTGTCGTCCCCTTCTCCTCCTGCCTTCAGTCCTTCCCAGCATCAGGGTCTTTTCTAGTGAGTCAGTTCTTCACATCAGGTGGCCAAAGTATTGGAGCTTCAGCTTCAGTATCAATCCTTCCAATGAATATTCAGGACTGATTTCCTTTAGGATGGACCTAAAGGTCAATAATACATAATCTTAAAGATTCCCCCCCAAAACTACTAGATCTCATCAATGAACTAAGTTACAGAATTCTCCAAGCCAGGCTTCAGCAATACGTGAACCGTGAACTTCCAGATGTTCAAGCTGGTTTTAGAAAAGGTAGAGGAACCAGAGATCAAATTGCCAACATCCAATGGATCATCAAAAAACCAAGAGAGTTCCAGAAAAAATCTATTTCTGCTTTATTGACTATGCCAAAGCCTTTGACTGTGTGGATCACAATAAACTGTGGAAAATTCTGAAAGAGATAGGAATACCAGACCACCTGAACTGCCTTTTGAGAAATCTGTATGCAGGTCAAGAAGCAACAGTTAGAACTGGACATGAAACAACAGACTGGTTCCATTTAGGAAAAGGAGTACATCAAGGCTGTATTTTAACTTATATGCAGAGTACATCATGAGAAACACTGGGCTGGAATAAGCACAAGCTGGAATCAAGATTTCCGGGAGAAATATCAATAACCTCAGATATGCAGATGACACCACCCTTATGGCAGAAAATGAA
>NW_011495025.1:6420879-6422195 GCF_000754665.1 Bison bison bison | reverse complement strand
AGAGTGAAAAAGTTGGCTTAAAGCTCAACATTCAGAAAATGAAGATCATGGCATCTGGTCCCATCACTTCATGGGAAATAGATGGGCAAACAGTGGAAACAGTGTCAGACTTTATTTTTTGGGGGGGGTCCAAAATCACTGCAGATGGTGACTGCAGCCATGAAATTAAAAGACACTTACTCTTTGGAAGGAAAGTTATGACCAACCTAGACAGCATATTAAAAATCAGAGATATTACTTTGGCAACAAAGGTCTGTCTAGTCAAAGCTATTGTTTTTCCAGTGGTCATGTATGGATGTGAGAGTTGGACTGTAAAGAAAGCTGAATGCTGAAGAATTGATGCTTTTGAACTGTGGTGTTGGAGAAGACTCTTGAGAGTCCCTTGGACTGCAAGGAGATCCAACCAGTCCATCCTAAAGGAGATCAGTCCTGGGTGTTCGTTGGAAGGACTGATGTTGAAGCTGAAACTCCAATACTTTGGCCACCTGATGCGAAGAGCTGACTCATTTGAAAAGACCTCGATGCTGGGAAAGATTGAAGGCAGGAGGAGCAGGTGACAACGGAGGATGAGATGGTTGGATGGTATCACTGACTCAGTGTACATGAGTTTGGGTAAACTCCGGGAGTTGGTGATCGACAGGGAGGCCTGGCGTGTTGCAGTCCAAAGAGTCGGACACAACTGAGGGACTGAGCTGAACTGACTGACAGAATACCAAATTAATATATAGAATCTGTTGCATTTATATAGCCTACTAACAAACTGTCAGAAACAGGAATTAAGAAAACAATCTTATTTACAGTTGCATCAAAAAGAATAAAGTACCTAATAATAATTCTAATCAAGGAGGTAAAAGACTTGTTCCCGGAAAACCACAACACTAATGAAAGAAACTGAAGACAACACAAACAAATAAAGAGACACACTGGCCTTATGAATTGGAAGAATTATACTGTTAAAATGACCATACTAAAAAAGACAGATTCAATGAAATCCCTATCAAAATTTCAATGGCATTCTTCACAGAATTAAAACAAATACTTCTGAATTTGTATGGAAGCACAAAAGATCCAGAATAGACAAAGCAGTCTTGAAAAGAAAAAGAAAAAGAAAGAAGATTTCAACATACTACAAAGTTCCAGTAGTATTAAAAAATATGTATGGTAATGGCACAAAAACATATAGAACAATGGAACTTAATAGAAAACCCAGAATAGCCCACACTTGTATGCAGGTCAGGAAGCAACAGTTAGAACTGGACATGGAACAACAGACTGGTTCCAAATAGGAAAAGGAGTACGTCAAGGCTGTATATTGT
>NW_011495025.1:6418957-6420779 GCF_000754665.1 Bison bison bison | reverse complement strand
AGGCCTGGCATGCTGGGATTCATGGGGTCACAAAGAGTTGGACACGACTGTGTGACTGAACTGAACTGAACTGAACTGATACAATCAACTAATCTACAAAGGAGGCAAGAATATACAATGGAGAAAAGACAGCCTCTCCAATATATAGTATTGGAAAACTGAACAGCTACATTCAACATACTCACTTTTTCACACCATATACAAAAATGTGCTTGAAATAGATTAAAAACTTAAATTTAAGACCTGAAACCATAAAACTCCTAGAAGAAAACACAGGCAATAGATTCTTTGACATTGATCTTAGAAATATTTTGGGGGGCGGGTGTCTTCTCAAACAAGAGAAACAAAAGCAAAAATAAACAACTGAGACAACACCAGTCAAAAAGGTTTTGCACAGTGAAGGAAACCATCAAAAAAACAAAAGGGTAGCCTACTGAATGGGAGAAGATATTTGCAAATGACAGGTCTGATAAGATGTTAATATCCAAAATATATAAAGAATTCATACAACTCAACAGAAAAAAAATTTTTTAATAGATATTTTTCCTAAGAAGACATACAGGTGACCACAGACACATGAAAAGATGCTCAACATCACTAATTATCAGGGAAATGAAAATCAAAACCACAATGGAATATCACCTCATACCTATCAGAATGGCTATTATCAAAAGCAGAATGAATAACAAGTGTTGGTGAGGATACGGAGAAAAGGGAGCCCTTGTGCACTACTCGTGGGAACATAAAGTGGTATAGCTAGTATGAAAAACAGTATGGAGGCTCAAAAAATTAAAAACCTAACTACCAAAGGATACATCAACTCCACCTCAGTGTATTTTTCTGAAGAAAACAAAAATACTAATTTGGAAAGATATATTCACCCCTATGTTCATTACAGCATTACTTACAATAGCCAAGATGTGGAAGCAAAGTGTCTATTGATAGATGAAGGGTAAAGAAGATGTGAGATATAGATATATATCATATATGTATCATATGTGCATATGTATATATAATTTATATATGAAGTTACTTAGCCATAAAAAGAATGAAATCTTGCCATTTGTAACATGGATATATCTATAGGGTATTAAGCAAAGTGAAATAAGTCAGACATAAAAAGACAAATGCTGTATGATTATACTTGAGATTTCTCCAAAAGAAAACATACAGATGACCAATAAACACATGAAAAGATGCTCAACATCTCTCATTATTAGAGAAAAGCAAATCAAAACTACAATGAGTTATCACTGATTAGGATGGCCATCATAGGAAAAAAAAAATCTACAAACAATAAATACTGAAGAGGATATGGAGAAAAGGGAATCATCCTGCACAATTGGTGGGAATGTAAATTGATACAGCCACTATGGAGAACAGTGTGGAGTTTCCTTAAGAGACTAGGAATAAAACTATCATATGACCCAGCAATCTCACTACTGGGCATATACCCTGAGAAAATCATAATTCAAAAGATGCTAACAAACACATGAAAAGATGCTCAACATCACTCCTTATCAGAGAAATGCAAATCAAAACCACTATGAGGTACCATTTCACACCAGTCAGAATGGCTGTGATCCAAAAGTCTACAAATAATAAATGCTGGAGAGGGTGTGGAGAAAAGGGAACCCTCTTACACTGTTGGTGGGAATGCAAACTAGTACAGCCACTATGGAGAACAGTGTGGAGATTCCTTAAAAAACTGGACATAGAACTGCCTTATGATCCAGCAATCCCACTGCTTGGCATACACACTGAGGAAACCAGAAGGGAAAGAGACATGTGTACCCCAATGTTCATCGCAGCACTGTTTAAA
>NW_011495025.1:6413036-6418857 GCF_000754665.1 Bison bison bison | reverse complement strand
GAACCAGAGATCAAATTGCCAACATCCGCTGGATCATGGAAAAAGCAAGAGAGTTCCAGGAAAACATCTATTTCTGCTTTATTGACTATGCCAAAGCCTTTGACTGTGTGGATCACAATAAACTGTGGAAAGTTCTTCAAGAAATGGGAATACCAGACTACCTGATCTGCCTTTTGAGAAATTTGTATGCAGGTCAGGAAGCAACAGTTAGAACTGGACATGGAACAACAGACTGGTTCCAAATAGGAAAAGGAGTACGTCAAGGCTGTATATTGTCACCCTGCTTATTTAACTTATATGCAGAGTACATCATGAGAAACGCTGGACTGGAAGAAACACAAGCTGGAATCAAGATTTCCGGGAGAAATCTCAATAACCTCAGATATGCAGATGACACCACCCTTGTGGCAGAAAGTGAAGAGGAACTAAAAAGCCTCTTGATGAAAGTGAAAGTGGAGAGTGAAAAAGTTGGCTTAAAGGTCAACATTCAGAAAACGAAGATCATGGCATCCAGTCCCAACACTTCATGGGAAATAGATGGGGAAACAGTGTCAGACTTTATTTTTCTGGGTTCCAAAATCACTGCAGATGGTGACTGCAGCCAAGACATTAAAAGACGCTTACTCCTTGGAAGGATAGTTACGACTAACCTAGATAGCATATTCAAAAAAGAGACTTTACTTTGCCAACAAAGTTCTGTCTAGTCAAGGCTATGGTTTTTCCTGTGGTCATGTATGGATGCGAGAGTTGGACTGTGAAGAAGGCTGAGTGCCGAAGAATTGATGCTTTTGAACTATGGTGTTGGAGAAGACTCTTGAGAGTCCCTTGGACTGCAAGGAGATCCAACCAGTCCATTCTGAAGGAGATCAGCCCTGGGATTTCTTTGGAAGGAATGATGCTAAAGCTGAAACTCCAGTACTTTGGCCACCCCATGCTAAGAGTTGACTCATTGGAAAAGACTCTGATGCTGGGAGGGATTGGGGGCAGGAGGAAAAGGGGACGGCAGAGGATGAGATGGCTGGATGGCATCACTGACTCGATGGACGTGAGTCTCAGTGAACTCCAGGAGTTGGTGATGGACAGGGAGGCCTGGCGTGCTGCAATTCATGGGGTCGCAAAGAGTCGGACACGACTGAGCGACTGATCTGATCTGATATATACAATGGAAAATTACTCAGCCATAAAAAGGAATGAATTTGAGTCCATTGAACTGAGGTAGATGAACATAGAGCCTGTTATCCAGACTGAACTGAGTCAAAAAGAGAAAAACAATATCATATATTAACACATATATATGAAATCTAGAAAAATGGTACTCTTGAACTTATTTTCAGGGTAGGAATAGAGATGCAGAGATAGAAACAGACTTGCAGACACAGTGGAAAAAGGAGAGGGTGGGACGAATTGAGAAGTAGCATTGAAACATACACATTGTTGTTGTTGTTGTTGTTGAGTTGCTAAGTTGTGTCCGACTCAAAGCCCCATGAACTGCAGCACATCAGGCTTTCCTGTCCTTTATTATCTCCCTGGGTTTGTTCAAACTTATGTCCATTGAGTCAGTGATGCCATCCAACCATCTCATCCTCTGTCACCCCTTTCTCCTTTTGCCCTCAATCTTTCCCAGCATCAGGGTCTTTTCCAGTGAGTCATCTCTTCCCATCAGGTGGCCAAAGTCCTGGAGCTTCAGCTTCAGCCTGAATCCCCCCAGTGAATATTCAGGGTTGATTTCCTTTAGGATTGACTGGTTTGAGCTCCTTGTTGTCCAAGGGACTCTCAAGAGTCTTCTCCAGCACCAGAGTTTGAAGGCATCAATTCTTTGATGCTCAGCTTTCTTTATGGTCCAACTCTCACATCCATCCACGACTACTGGTAAACCGTAGCTTTGACTATATATAAAATAATTAGCTAATGGGAAGTTGCTGTATGACACAGGGAGCCCAGTCCAGTGCTCTGTGATAGCTTAAAGGGTTGGGATGGAGTGAGGTAGGAGGAAGGTTTAAGAGGGAGGGTACATACATAGGTCTATGTCTAATTTGTGTTCATGTACGGCAGAAGCTGATGTATGGCAGAAACTCACACAATATTGTAAAGCAGTTATACTCCAATTAAAAATAAATAAATTTTAAAAATAAATTTTAAGTAAAGAAAAAAGATAAATTTGAGACTTAGAGACAGTAATACTAAGAAAAAGCAATTTTAATTCAAGGAAATTGTGCCCCTATCAACTATAACACAAAATGAAGCAATTTTATAAGATCTGTTTTTCCATGTTCCTTGAGAAAGAGTTAAAATGCAACCATGAATTCTTAATCTATTAAATAGTACATCCCACTGATATTCAATTCTAGTTAGTAATAGTATGTTTAAGGACATAAAGTTATTATTTATATTAGTAGAATATTTCTGAAATAAATGAAGGAGGCTGACTTGGTTAGAGTAGGCAATTTAGGGTAAGGAATTATGAATAACAATAAAATTTGCATATTAAATAGAAACACACTAGGTATTTATAGAATACTAGTTTCTTACGTAAGCCCACATTTACTGAGAGGTTTCTTGTGTGTCACTCATTGCACTGGGATCTACAGGCAACCCATGAATCATTAAATAGATTGTTTTCTAAAGATATATTTATGAAACTGTCTATGAGTTGTGTCATTATATGCATTTTTTTACATAATGTGTTAGATGTGTTATATCTATTAATCAACAGATATATACAAAATCAACATGTACAACAAGATATATACATAATCAACATATACAAAACATACCACTTACACATTTATATAATAATATATTTTCATTGATTCCCTGGTGGCTCAGATGGTAAAGAATCCACAAGCAATGAGGGAGACCTGGGTTCAATCCCTGGGTTGGGAAGATCCCCTGGAGAAGGGAACAGCTACCCACTCCCGTATTCTGGCCTGGAGAATTCCATAGACAGAGGACATTGGCAGACTACAGTCCACAGTGGGACACGATCGAGCCACTTTCATTTCACTTTACTTCAAACATATAACATATGTACCTAAGAAATCTGAGGAAGGCTGAAATAATTTTATAAATATATTTTATATGTGTATATATAAATAAACATGTATATATATGTGCACACATATAATTCTAGAAAACAAAAAATACTCTACATCATAGCAAACCAAATAAAAAGGGTGAAAGCTTACCTAAAAAAATACCTGGATACAGTCATTAGAGAAAAAGAAAAACTAACATTTTGTAAAAGTTTCATTCCATTTAAAACTCACAACCACCCATGAGAAGATCATCATATTTATTTTACCAGTGAGGAAATGAGACTCAAAGAAAGTAAGGGATTGACTTAAGGTCACAAAATCAGCAAATAACAGAGCTAAAATTAGATTTCAGATCTTTTCATCTTCAAGTCTCTGCTTTCTTCATCACAGTAAATTGTATTATAATACAGGCAAATAAGAATGTTTTAAATGTGTGAAAGTATCTGAATATGCTGTAATGGAATCTTAAAATGATCCCATGAGTTCAGAGGGTAGATGTTATTCTTTGCACTTTACAATCAATGAAACAGACAGGGGAAAAGGATAATGACTTACTCAAGGTCAACTGGCATATCAGAGCTGAAGTCAGGGCCAGAAGCCAAATCCCCAGTTTACTGGGCTGGAGCTATGTTTCACAATGTCATACCCCCTCTGGTGTCCCTTTAAAATACAAAGTTCATGACAGGCCTAGGAGCTGTTGAAGCAAAATCCTCACCAGCCTCAGGAAGTGGCATTGAGCTGGCAGGAGAGGGTGACACAGCTATGACTCAGAGCTAACAACATCCCAGGAGGGCAGGGAAACCCACCCTTCAGGTGAAGCAATAAGCCACATCCTTGACTATTTCTGTGGAGAGTAGAGGAGGTCCCCTAGGACCTTCTTTAAGCACTGCTCTTTGACCTAAACTTGTGAATTTCAGTTGAACAGAAATACTTTTCCAAGAATTATAACTAGATACCCTTTTCTTGACTTCTTGACCTGCAAGTGTTCCTCAGCCCTGTGCAGTTTTACATGACTCTCTCTACCCTGGAAAAGGCTGTCCTTTCAGGATAATCACACTATTCACAGTAGTAAAGTTCATGTAAGAAGAAGAAGAACATAAGAAAGATAAAATTAAGAAGATGAACAGAGAAGGAGCTAATGTTTCAGGGCTTGGTCTATGCCAGACATCGTGCCAAGTTCTTTATACGGATAAACTCATTTAATCCTCACAACACACTGTGAGGTAGGTGCCATTATAATTACATAGAGAGGCTGTGTAATTTGCCTAAAGTCACACAGCTTGATAAAACCAAGGTTTGAAGCCAAGAGACTCAAAAATTTTAACTCTGCTGGATATGATATAATTTAACCATCCAGCTTTTATATCCTTGTCCAGAGAGTGAACAATTAATGACCCATACTTATAAGCTGAAACTACTACTTGTCGTTGCTCAGTTGAAAAGTCATGTCCAAATCTTTGTGACCCCATGGATTACAGAATGCCAGGCTTTCCTGTCTTTCACTGTCTCCTGGAGTTTGCTCAAATTCATATCCATTGAGTCAGTGATGGTATCTAACTATCTCATCCTCTGCTATCCCCTTCTCCTTTTGCCTTCAGTCTCTCCCAGCATCAGGGTCTTTTCCAGTGAGTCAGCTCTTCGTATTAGGTGGCCAAAGTATTGGAGCTTCAGCTTCAGCATCAGTCCTTTCAATGAATATTCAGGGTTGATTTCCTTTAGGATTGACTGGTTTGATATCCTTGCTGTCCAAGGGCCTCTCAAGAGTTTTCTCCAGCAACACTCTTTGAAACCATCAAATTCTTCAGTGCTCAGCCTTCTTTGTGGTCTAATTCTCACATCTGTACATGACTACTGGAAAAACCATAGCTTTGACTATATAGACCTTTCTTGGCAAAGTGATGTCTTTGCTTTTTAATATATTGTCTAGGTTTGTCATAGCTTTCCTTCAAAGGAGCAAGTGTCTTTTAATTTCATGGTTGCAATCACTGTCTGCAGTGATTTTGGAGCCCAAGAAAATAAAACCTGTCACTGCTTCCACTGTTTCCCCATCTATTTGCCATGAAGTGGTGGGACTTGATGCTGTGATCTTTGTTTTTTGAATGTTGAGTTTTAAACAAGCTTTTTCATTCTCCTCTTTCACCCTCATCAAAAGGCTCTTTAGTTCTTATTTATTTCCTGTCATTAGAGTGGTATCATCTGCATATCTAAGGTTGCTGATATTCCTCCCATCAATTTTGATTCCGGATTGTGACTCATCCAGCCTGACATTTTGCATGAGGTACTCTGCATGTAAGTTAAATAAACAGGCTGACAATATACAGCCTTGTCATACTCCTAACCCAATTTTGAACCAGTTGTTTCATGTAAGGTTGTTACTTGACCTGCATACAGGGTTCTCAAGAGACAAGTTAGGGGGCCTGGTATTCCCATCTCTTGAAGAATTTTCCACAGTTTGTTGTGATCTACACAGTCAGAGACCATTGGACTGCAAGGAGATCCAACCAGTTAATTCTAAAGATCAGCCCTGGGTGTTCTTTAGAAGGAATGATGCTAAGGCTGAAACTCCAGTACTTTGGCCACCTCATGTGAAGAGTTGACTCATTGGAAAAGATTCTGATGCTAGGAGGGATTGGGGGCAGGAAGAGAAGGGGATGACAGAGA
The DNA here is from genome assembly GCF_000754665.1 of Bison bison bison. NCBI lineage: Eukaryota > Metazoa > Chordata > Mammalia > Artiodactyla > Bovidae > Bison > Bison bison. The sequence goes on along the minus strand of NW_011495025.1, from coordinate 6,413,161 downwards.
ATGAGATGGCTGGATGGCATCACCGACTCGATGGACGTGAGTCTGAGTGAACTCTGGGAGTTGGTGATGAACAGGGAGGCCTGGCGTGCTGCGATTCATGGGGTTGCAAAGAGTCGGACCTGTCT
>NW_011495025.1:6412269-6412936 GCF_000754665.1 Bison bison bison | reverse complement strand
TTTTTAATTTAAAAAAAAAAAAAAAAGATGCACGTATGCCAATATTCATTGTATCACTATTTACAATAGCCAGTACCATGGAAACAGCCTAGATGTCCATCAATGGATGAATGAATAAAGAAGTTGTTATATATACAATGAGATACCCCACGCCCCTAAGCCCGAGGCCAGGGGCGGCGGCCGGGAGGAGTAACCCCACGACCGAGGAGCCGTGGCTGCGCGGGCACAGGAGGGCCTAGAGAAGCTATCCCATGTTGAAGGTCAGGAAGGGCGACGGTGAGGAGATACCCTTCGTCCAAGGTAAGGAGCAATGGCTGCGCTTTGCTGGAGCAGCCGTGAAGAGATACCCCACGCCCAAGGTAAGAGAAACCCAAGTAGGACGGTAAGTGTTGCAAGAGGGCATCAGAGGGCAGACACATTGAAACCATAATCACAGAAAACTAGTCAATCTAATCACACTAGGACCACAGCCTTGTCTAACTCAATGAAACTAAGCCATGCCTGTGGGGCCACCCAAGACGGGCAGGTCATGGTGGAGAGAGCTGACAGAATGTGGTCCACTGGAGAAGGGAATGGCAAACCACTTCAGTATTCTTGCCTTGAGAACCCCATGAACAGTATGAAAAGGCAAAATGATAGGATACTGAAAGAGAAACTCCACAGGTCA
>NW_011495025.1:6400199-6412169 GCF_000754665.1 Bison bison bison | reverse complement strand
ATGCTAGGAGGGATTGGGGGCAGGAAGAGAAGGGGATGACAGAGAATGAGATGGCTGGATGGCATCACCGACTCGATGGACGTGAGTCTGAGTGAACTCTGGGAGTTGGTGATGAACAGGGAGGCCTGGCGTGCTGCGATTCATGGGGTTGCAAAGAGTCGGACACGACTGAGTGACTGAACTGAACTGAGCTGAACACAGTCAAAGGGTTCCGTGCAGTCAATGAAGCACAAGTAAATGTTTTTCTGGAATTCCCTTGCTTTCTTTATTCTCCAGTGAATGTTGGCAATTTGATCTCTGGTCCTTCTGCCCTTTCTAAACCCAGCTTGTACATCTGGAAGTTCTTGGTTCACGCGCTGCTGAAGCCTAGCTTGAAGGATTTTGAGCATAACCTTACTAGCATGTGAAATGAGCACAACTGTCTGATAGTTTGAATATTCTTGGCACTTCTTTGGGATTGGTATGAAAACTGACCTTTTCCAGCCCCATAGTCACTGCTGAGTTTTCCAAATTTGTTGGCATATTGAGTGCAGCACTTTCACAGCATCATCTTTTAGGATTTGAAATCGCTCAGCTGGAATTCCATAATCTCCACTAGTTTTGTTCATAGTGATGCTTCCTAAGGCCCACTTGACTTCACACTCTAGGATGTCTGGCTCTAAATGAGTGATCACACCATCATGGTTATCTAGGTCATTAAGACCTTTTTTGTACAGTTCTTCTGTGTATTCTTGTCACCTCTTTTTAATCTCTTCTGCTTCTGTTAGGTCCTTACCATTTCTGTCCTTTCTGTGCCCATTCTTACATGAAATATTCCCTTGATATCTCCAATTTTCTTGAAGAGATATCTAGTCTTCCCCATTCTATTATTTTCCTCTACTTCTTTGCACTGTTCACTTAAGAAGGCCTTCTTATCTCTCCTTTCTATCCTCTGGACCTTTGCATTCAGTTGGGTGTATCCTTCCCATTCTCCTTTGTCTTTCACTTCTCTTCTTTCCTCAGCTATTTGTAAATCCTCCTCAGACAACCACTTTGCCTTCTTACATTTCTTTTTCTTTGGAATGGTTTTGGTCACTGCCTCCTGTACAATGTTAGAAACCTCCATCCACAGTCCTTCAGGTACTCTGTCTACCAGATCTAATCCCTTGAGTCTATTAATCACCTTCACTGTATAATCAAAAAGGATTTGATTTAGGCTATACCTGAATGGCCTAGTGGTTTTCCATACTTTCTTCAATGTAAGTGTGAATTTGGCAATAAGGAACTCATGATCTGAGCCACAGTCAGCTCCACATCTTGGTTTTGCTGACTGTAAAGAGCTTCTCCATCTTTACCTGCAAAGAATATAATCAATCTGATTTCAGTATTGATCACTGGGTGATGTCCATATTTAGAGATGTCTCTTGTATTGTTGGAAAAGGGTGCTTGCTATAACCAGTGCATCCTCTTGACAAAACACTGTTAGCCTTTGCTCTGCTTCATTTTCTACTCCAAAGCTAAACTACCTGTTAGTCCAGGTATCTCTTGACTTCCTACTTTTGCATTTCAGTTCCCTATGATGAAAAGGACATCTTTTTTTGGTGTAGTTCTAGATCTTGTAGGTCTTCATAGAACTGGTCAACTTCAGCTTCTTTGGCATTAGTGGTTGGGGCACAGACTTGGATTACTGTGATACTGAACAGTTTACCTTGGAAATGAACTGAGATCATGCTGTCATTTCTGATACTGCACCCAGGTACTGGATTTCAGACTCTTTTGTTGACTGTGTGGGCTACTCCATTTCTTCTAAGGGATTCTTGCCCACAGTAGTAGGTATAATGGTCATCTGAATTAAATTCACCCATTCCTGTCCATTTTGGTTTATTGATTGCTAAGATGTTTCCTCATGTCATCTCCTGCTTGACCACATTCAATTTACCTTGATTTATGGACCTAACATTCCAAGTTCCTATGCAATATTGTTCTTTACAGCATTGGACTTTACTTTTACCACCAGACATATCCACAACTGAGTGTCAGATTTTCACTTTGGCCCAGTAACTTTATTCTTTCTAGAACTATTAGTAATTGCCATCTGTTCTTCCCCAGTAGCATACTAGACACCTTCCAATCTGGGGGATTCATGTTTTGGTGTCACATCATTTTGCCTTTTCATACTGTTTATGTGGTTCTCACAGCAATAATATTGACTTGGTTTGCCATTGCCTCCTCCAGTGGACCAGTTTGTCAGAACTCTTCACTATGACCAGTCCATCTTGGGTGGCCCTGCACATCATGACTCATAGCTTCATTGAGTTATGCAAGCCCCTTCTCCATGACAAGACTGTCATCCATGAAGCTACTAAACTACTTCTAGTATCATTAATACCAATAGTCACAGTCAATACTGTTTGCATACTTGTCATTGCATACTTGTACTTACAGCTATTATATTTAATATTTGTAGCAATTTTTGAGGAAGGTATTATTATTACAGTCAATGAGCAAACTGGAAAATTGAGATGAAGAGACATTAAGTAACATCTATTTCTGCTTTATTGACTATGCCAAAGCCTTTGACTGTGTGAATCACAACAAACTGGAAAATTCTGAAAGAGATGGGACTACCAGACCACTTGACCTGCCTCTTGAGAAATCTGTATGCAGGTAAGGAAGCAACAGTTAGAACTTGACATGGAACAACAAACAGGTTCCAAATGGGAAAAGGAGTATGTCAAGGCTGTATATTGTCACCCTGCTTATTTAACTTATATGCAGAGTACATCATGAGAAACACTGGGCTGGATGAAGCAGAAGCTGGAATCAAGATTGCTGGGAGAAATATCAATAACCTCAGATATGCAGATGACACCACCCTTATGGCAGAAAGTGAAGAAGAACTAAGGAGCCTTTTGATGACAGTGAAAATGGGGAGTAGAAAAGTTGGCTGAAAGCTCAACATTCAGAAAACTAAGATCATGGTATCTGGTCCCATCACTTCATGGCAAATAGATGGGGAAACAGTGGAAACAGTGTCAGACTTTATTTTGGCGGGGGGGGGGGGGGCTCCAAAATCACTGCATATGGTGACTGCAGCCATGAAATTAAAAGATGCTTATTCTTTGGAAGGAAAGTTATGACCAACCTAAAAGTTAAAAGTTAAAGTTAAATTGCTTGCTCAGTTGTATCCGACTCTTTGCGATCCTGTGGACTGTAGCCCACCAGACTCCTCCATCCATGGGATTCTCCAGGCAAGAATACGGGAGGGGTTGCCACTTCCTTCTCCAACCTAGACAGCATATTAAAAAGCAGAGACATCACTTTGCCAACAAAGATCCGTCTAGTCAAAGCTATGGTTTTTCTAGTAGTCGTGGATGTAAGATTTGGACTATAAAGAAAGCTGAGTGCTGAAGAATTGATGCTTTTGAACTGTGGTTTTGGAGAAGACTCTTTAGAGTCCCTTGGACTGCAAGGAGATTTTAAATTAGTTTTTACTGATGCATAGTTGCCTACAAGGAGATCCAACCTATCAATCCTAAAGGAAATCAGTCCTGAATATTTATTGGAAGGACTGATGCTGAAGCTGAAACTCCAATACTTTGGCCACTTGATGCAAAGAACTGACTCATTGGAAAAGACCCTGATGCTGGGAAAGATTGAAGGCTGGAGGAGAAGGGGACGACAGAGGATAAAATGGTTGGATGGCATCACCTAGTCAATGGACATGAGTTTGGGTAAACTCTGGGAGTTGGTGATGGATAGGGAGGCCTGGCGTATTGCAGTCCATGGGGTTGCAAAGAGTCAGACACAATTCAGTGACTGAACTGAACTGAACTGAAGATAGTAAAATCCTGAAGTATAACTACAGTACTATCAATTTTAAAAAATTATTTGTTTATTTATTTATGCTGCACTGGGCCTTTGTTGCTGTGTGTGGGCTTTATCTAGTTACAATAAGTTGGGGCTACTCTCTAGTTTTGGTGTGTGGGCTTCTCATTGTACTGGCTTCTCTTCCTGCAGCACATGGGCTCTGAGGCACTCAGGCTGAGTAGCTGTGGTGCATGGACTTAGCTGTTCCTCAACATGTGGAATCTTCCTGGACCAGGGATTGAACCTGTGTCCCCTGCACTGGCAGGCTAATTCTTAACAACTGGATCACCAGGGAAGTCCAGTACTATCAATTTTTAAAAATTTGCTTTTTAAGGAGAATCTCTGATCAGTTAATAGGACCAAGTTTATTCATTCAAGAATCATCCACTCAACTGTTTTAAGAGTATTATGTTCTAACCAGCTAAGTGAACTAGCTCTTGACAAATCCAGAAAAGAAATATAATAGCAATCATTTGAGAACATTTCAATAGGAAAATATCAGTGTTTCATATGCAATTGAGTTTCAAGAGCTCTACAAGGTACCCACTGACAGCAAATTTTTCATATCTCCTCCTTAGCGCATCATATTCCACACGGTAATTTGCTATTTACTTAAAAATACTAGAAAATTATCAAATCTACTCACAGCCAAAATAAAATAACCTCGATATTTCAAAATGTATTACACCTAAAGCATTAACCTTGTCTAAAAAAAAACAAGGTAAAACAGACTTTCCACTGTGTTTGGGTACTGAGATTCTCAGATCTAGGATCTCAGTATTCCTATACTTTTAAAGAAAGCAGGAAAAATGTTTAATTGTAGCAGTAGTTTCCTATTACTCTGGGCAGTAGGAGACTTTCTCTTGGGGAAAAGAATGAATTTGGCACAAAACATAATGGGTCTTCTAGCTGTGCAAAAGCGAACGTCCAGCCTTCAGTTAGAGAGAGAGAGCTCTAAGTTCACGTAAAAAGCGGTCTTCAGTGCAGACTGAGTTCAACAATGATCATGATGAGGAGGAAGATAACTGGAGGGCTGGCATGCACAGTCCATTTCCCTTGGGACTGAAAAAACTAGGACATGAGAACTGATACATAGCCATCTGGAATAGCACCTGGACTGCCACCAGCAAGAAGATGGGGCCTAGAAATAAATGACTTTCAGCGATGGTGTGAGGCTGACAGACATCACAAGTACCTTGAACTTATATCTTGATCTAATACAGAGTTTCATGGTTTTCTTTCTTTTCTGCATTTTAATTTCCCTCTGTCATTCATGAGTCTTTTGCAGAGCTTTGCTAAATGCAACAACCTGGTGATAGTTATGCTTTGGGGAAGTAAGGAAGTAGCTTACATCCACAATTGGGGAAAATCTATAAGGGGACAAAAGAAGACTGGAAAGTCAGTTCGATGGTAAGAGGTGACAAGGGAAATAAATGGCCAACAACAGTAAGAACAGATAGAGTAAGAGAGAAAGAATCTGATAAAATGACTGGATTCCTGTGGCCATGTCTGATGGGAGTAGGAACCTTTTGAGTTTTAAACAGGAGATGCCTGAAGGCATCTTGGATAGGTTTCCTTACATTTTTTTTAAGCTTAAAATTTTCTGAATTATTTTTATCATGAGCAAATAGTCACTAATGGCTGTACTATACACACATAGTAGAGCCCTAAGAATTCCATGGACTGTACAATCCATGGGGTCGCAAAGAGTCAGACACGACTGAGCGACTTTCACTTATCACTTTCTTACACACAGAATTGCCTTGGGGAAAGTAAGGTAGACTACTAGTAACAGTTCGATCCCTGAGTCAGAAGATCCCTGGGTGGAGGGCATGGCAACTCAGCCCAGTATTCTTGCCTGGAGAATCCCATGAACGAGGAGCCTGGCAGGCTACAGTCCATAGAAGCGCAGAGTTGGACATGACTGAAATGACTTAGCACGCATGCATGTATGCATACTAGTAAGAGCATTTGGTACAGGGTTAGAAAGCCCAGAGTTAAAATACCAGTTCTGTCCTTTATTCTCTCAGAATCTCAGTTTCAGTATCAACATAACATGAACAATCAAGTTGTTTTTGTCCAGTCACTAAGTCACGCCCAAGTCCTTGCAACCCCATGGACTGCAGCATGCCATACTTCCTTATCCTTCATTATCTCCCAGAGTCTGCTCAAACTCATGTCCATTGAGTTGGTGATGCCATCCAAAGTCATACCAAGATTTATATGGTTTTATGGTTATATGATGAAATCAAGTATTAACAAAATATATTAAGTGACAGTATTTTTTTTTAATTAGAAATGAAAAAAATCTAAACAAGATGCAAAAAATTAAATGTTTAAAAAGGAAGGGTTAGCTAAGGAAGTTCATACAATCATTCATTCAGTGCTATGGCAAGTCCATTAATGTTGTATTTACCACATGTCAGCAAAACCAATACCAGAAACTGTCCATCTTCTTTAACACTAACTCTCTAGTGCAGTCTCTCTTTTTTAAAAAAGTATGTATTCTGTATCCTATGAACATTTTCCTAAAAAAATAAAATAAAGGAAATAAAGAGTGGCCTTCCCCAAAATATAGAACAGTCAAGTGTTCCTTTGCTCTTGGTCTACCAATGCAAGAGGAAGAATTGCTCTCTTTTAGGGAAAACATAGCTTTTCTTCAAAGGCATTAAGGAAAAAGAGAATATAAGTTGGTTGTGAATCTTACATTGGTCTAGCACACTTGCTTAGAAATCTGTCTTATTTTTCACACTCATCTCCTTACCTGAGCTCCCCAACACCACCTATACACACAAAAGAAACCTGTCTTCCAGTGATATAATTTTGAAAAACTTTAGATCACTCAGCAAAAAAAAAAAATTAAGAAACCAAGAGTTTTTTAAGTGAATGAATCACAAGCCATCACTTCATTCTGAATACATCTTAAAGGATACAGAGTGGCAAAATAAGTCTGCTCATCTAGAACTGAACTGTGTGCAAAGAGAAAATAACAAAAGAGCAGCAGCATTTTCCTTCTTATGTTAGTTTTAAAACTGTTGGTAAGATCTTGCCTAGTCTAAACTGTATCCAAAGCAGACAGTGAGCTGCCCACACAAAAAACTAACAATTTAAAATTCCTACCTCCCTTTTCCTCCTTCAAGTTTAAAAACTGACCAATATTAATTTCAGTGTTCTGCATGGTTATTAAGTCCCAAGCCACACTGGCTAGTGAGAAACAAAGAAAGAAAAGAGCCATTATTCCAGGCAGACCAGACAGTCTCACAAATAGTTCCAGAAAAGTCAACCAGTTTATGATGTTCACTCCTTCATGAGTCAGAAGAAAACGGTTCTAACTATCCAGCTATGCAAGTTTGGGGTGCCAATTAATTAGACAAGTAAACAGAGCGTACTTAAAGGAGATAAACGATCAGTAGAGAAAGTATAGTCAGGTAGGGAAAGATGGGCCAACTTTTCCTCTTCTGCTGAAAATGCGACACAGGGCCCAGTGAGCCTGGGATCAGATGGGGTTCTCGCCTTGTCTCCTCCCCATGTTATTGCACACTGCAGGCCACCACACTGCATGGTTCTGCCCTACCTTGCTGGCACAAGTCTCTTTCTGCCTCGCCTTTCTCCTTCATCCCACTTGCTCTCTGCTTCCTCTCCTTCCTCCTGGTAGAAGCTTCCCACTCCCACTTTCCTTCAACCATAATGGACATCTCCCCCTCCAATTCACCCCAAATATTTTATATTTCCATTGTATTACTTCCCCTCATTCTTCTGAGTGTTGACCTAGGGCAACCCCTGTTCCTCTGCATGCCATGTATATAACTGCACATTTGTCTCCTTGCTTCATCTTTCTTGGCGTGGCATGATGTTTAGTCGCTAAGTTGTATCCAACTCTTTGTGACCCCATGGGCTATAGCCTGCCAGGCTCCTCTGTCCATGGGATTTTTCCAGCAAGAATACTGGAGCATGTTGCCATTTCCTTCTCCAGGGGATGTCAGTGACCCAGGAACCGAACCCACATCTCCTGCTTGGCAGACAGATTCTTTGCTACTGAGCCACTAAGGAAGTCCTTTATCTTTCTTTGTCCTGCCTTATTCTTGGCTTCAAAAGTATATGGTGTATAGGAGACAGGAGGAAGCTGAACTTACTAGTAAAAGATTATACATTAGAAAATAGTGAAATATATGATGTCTGTTTCATGTTCAAAGCACCCCCAGTAAATGTCTTATTCTCTCATCAGAATCCAAATCAGATCTATAGAGAAAAAATTTTGGAATTTATTAGTATTTCTATTATTTTCTGATGCAGCATATTCTTAAAAGTTTCTGGGTTTTGCCCTCAAAGCTAAATTTGAATATCAGTTTTGCCACCTGTTAACTTCTTGATCGTGACAATCTCTCTGAACCATAATAAAATAATAAAATTAATTATTTCTTAGAATTATAATATCAATTGAGTATCCACAATAAAGTTTGTGTGAAGATTTAATGAGATGATGAATTTAAATTTCTTAGTGCTGTGCCTGGCCTGCGGTAAGTCAAGATGTTAGCTATTGTGAGACAAGTACTAGAGTAAGGATTTAGTGTGTGTTTATTATATTTAATCCAGACACTAGCCCTGGGATTTGGACATTATTATTCTCCCATTTTAATCAGTGAGGGAACAGGTTTAAAAAGGTTATTTACTCAGCTGGATTGTTAATAAATAGTGACAGGGAAAATTGACAAGTCTATTTAACTTCTCATCTGTGAAATGGGGATAATAATATCTACCTTACAGCACTTATGTCAAGATTAAATTAGCTGCTGGAGCATATAGTAGTCATTCACTATGCTTTCATTTTCCTCTCCTTTCTGCCATTACGTAACACTGTCTTTTGCATTCAATCCAATTAAATAAAAAATTATTAATGTTATTCCTTAGTACCACTACCTCCAAAAAGATCCAACTTTTGCCAACAATTTTTTTAGTAGAACTATTCACATTCCCATATAGAGCATGTTAATATTTAACTACCACATTGCCATATTCCCAAAACAAAGATAAATGCAAACTCCCAAGTTTACCATTACCTATTGACCATAATAGATATTTAGATGGTAAACCAAGTAGCAACTTACTTGATTTACTCAGATTCAACATCATTCTAAAAAAAGATATGGATATATAATCAAGATTGATTTATTCTTTAGAATTATTTTTAAAGGGCTCATTTTTCCTTTTTAACGCATTCTAAAATCATTACATTTTAAATTTCCCCAACCCCTAGGCAATTCCCAGCCTCTTGTTTAAATTATTTTCTCCTGAAGTATCCTTCTGAGGTCAGTCTTAATCCTTATTTGTAAGTCTGTGAAGGTTTCCTGCTACTCATTGAATTAATTGCAAAATTCTTAATCTGACATTCAAATCCATCTAAGACCTTACTCAAAATGGATTTTTCTGCCTTAATCTCACTCCCTGTTGTGTGTATCCCATCCTGTACAAAACTGTTCCCTAAAAATGACCACTCACTGTCTTTACTCATGATATTCCCTTTATCTACAATGTCTTTCCTCTCCAACTCCTGGAAAGGGGGTTGACCTCTTGACCTCTTTCTGTTTTTTCCAAATGTTTTCCAGAAACATTTTGAACACTTTAATTAAGTCTATTCCTTAATACCTTATAGCTTGTGTCACTATTTTGAGTTGTATCTTTTTTTCTAATATGTTTTCAAATAGATCACTGCTTGGTAAAAGAATATTACTGATTTTTATATGTTGGTCTTGCCTCTAACAAGTGTGCCAAATTCTTTAATAAGTCTATTGCCAGTTTTCTATAGAGTATACATTATTTTTATAATAAAACCTAAAAAAATAATAGTAGCAATCACTCTCATACCACTAATACATATGGGAGCTGTTCTAAATGCTTCATATGGGTAAACTCATTTAATCTTATTGAAGTGCACTTTTATTTTTAACCCTCATTCACAGATGAAGAAAGGATGCATTAAAAAATGAAATTATTTGCAAGAAGTCTCCAAACCAGGAAGTAAGAGAACTGCAATTGAAGTCCTGTTAGTTTAGCTCAAGTATCCATAGTCTTAATTTTAGGGCATATTGCTTACTCTTATGAAGATGGGCCATGGAGTCAGAGACCTGAGTTTAGGTCCTGGGTCTTCTGATATAGGAAAGTCACTGCCTTTCCATGACTCATTTTACTCATCAGGAACGGGAAGTGAACAATAGCCACTTACAGAGTTTTCCTAAAGACTCAGTGAGAAAGTATGTGATAGCATTCTATAAAGTGTAGCATAGAAATAGGGTTACAGATACCATCATTTCCTTCTCTCTCCAAAGATTCTTAACTGCTTTTTTTGTTAAAATCTCAACCATCTGGCTCTGAACTCCCAAGAACTCTGTATTTTTCTCTTGGTAGTTATCATGTACTTTCTTGCCAACCATTTGGCCCCAGTCTAATCTTCTCTGCTGGACTATATCCTCCTTGTAGACAGGAACTACACCCCGTTTATCTCAGGCTCCCCACAAAAACACTGTCTCGTCTTACACGTTGAATTTGCTCAGCAAATGCATGTACCTGAAAGAATTTTCAAAATCACTGGTTGTAAGAAAATGTAAATGTATCTAAGTCTGGTAATTGTTTACAAAATAATGTTTTCATCTCAGAAACACAAATTTACATAGAGGTAATCCTGCAAGAAAATCATCTTGCTTTCCATTTACACACTGTGGGCATTCATATGGTCTATTTACTACAAACCCTTTGTATTTTTACATAAAAATTACTTATATTCAATATCCTATAAGAAATCATAATGGAAAAGAATATGAAAAAGAATATATATGTGTATAACTGGAACACTTTGCTGTAGATACAAATTACCTATTAGCTTTCAGGTTGAAAAAAAAAAAAAAGTCCCTGGTGATTTTATGTGAAAATGGGTTAATCCCAGTGACCTGCTTGGTTTTCATTCACAGGAGACAGTGGTTGGTGGAGGGAAATAAAAACAGGGAAGCTATGTTGAAATCACTGTCAGAGAATGAGAAGCCATCTCTGAGTAGAGCAGCCTGCCCTGCATCACGCCCAGAGAAGCTGACTCATTTCCTCTTCTCCCCGTCGTCACCTCGGAAGCCTTCTCCCTTTACTCCACCTCTACTGAAACCCACCACCCTTGCCATTGATTCAGTGAATCACAGGAGGAAAATCTAAAGTAAGAGAAGAAATAAACTTTCTTTTTTATAATTAGAGAAAAATAAATGGAACTCTCCATTGGAAAGTGTCTTACAATTATTAAAAGAGTTGATTGGACTATGCAATAATCTTTTCTTAAAAATCTTCTTGTTGGGTTATAACATGAACCATAAAGTTCACAAATGGTAAGTATGCAACTCAATGAATTTTTACATATCAGCAAGATGCCAGTTCATACATATGTGTGTACATGTGTGTAAAAAACATGTAATCCCACCCCAGATAAAAGATATAATATTTCCAACACACAAAAAGACTCATATCCCTTCCCAGTCAATAAACACCATTTGCCTCCACAGAGGTAACTATTCGGACTTCTCTCACCACAGATTTGTTTTCCCTATTCTTGAACTTCCTGTTATTGAAATCCAGGATACAATTTTGTGTCTGGTTTCTTTCACTCAGCCTTGTGTCTGTCAATGAGATTCATTTCATATTAGAGTGTATATCAGCAATTTGTTCTTTTTTATTGCTATTGATCATCCACTCTATTGATTTTATGAATAAAGGTGCTGTTATGAAGGTAGTACCATAAACACTAATGCATATCTTTTGGTGGATATACAAAAACTATGCATTAGCCTGTTACCTAATCTCCTACTTAAGCTTCTCTACCTCAGCCCCCAGCATGCCAGGAATTTCCCCAAGTCTTCTCAGTCACTGGATCCCTACAGAGCCTTCACTGAATCCCCACAGTCTATAGAGTTAGTTAAAACTCAAACCAGGCCTTCCAGGCCCTCTGTGATTTGCCCATGTCCTACCTTCAGGCTTATTTCCTGAATAATTTCAAGATTTATTACCCTGCCACAGTCTCCAGTCAAAACACATAACTCACCTTTCTCCACACACACCCCAAAATTGTTTATGAGCATACCAATCCCTCCC
>NW_011495025.1:6397005-6400099 GCF_000754665.1 Bison bison bison | reverse complement strand
AAAGTATTTTCTCACCACTTGTAAATTAAGAATAAATATTTCAAATTTTAAAAAACTGTTGGTCTCAGATTATTTTAAAGGCATCTTCCTGATACGACATTATGGAGAGGTTATAAAAAGTAACAACTTGAATGGAATTTTCCATTCAGTCTGGAGGAAGTTAGAAGCATACACCTGGGACAATTTTGCACTCAGGTTCAGGTTATGGTTTGGGGAATACCAGTTCTGCCATTCCCTAGCTATGTGACCTTGAGTAAGATATTAGTTTTCTCATCTGAAAACTAGAAGCAAAAACTTTCTTCATAGGGTTGTTTTGAAGAATAAGTGAAATATTGCATAAAAACTACTTTAAAAATGATGACAGCCACAAAGGAAGCACAAAATAAATAGTATTTGCCATTATTAATAAAGAAGCTGTACATCATAGAGGCTAAGAGTAAGACCTTAGGAACCAGATTACCTGGGTTCAAATCTCAGCCCCACCATTTACTAGTAATAAGACTTGCACACATTGCTAACAAACTGTGGCAGTCTCCTTGTATGTAAAAAGATAATTACAGTAGTATCTTCTTAAAGAGGCTATCAGAAGGATTCAAAAACTCAATATATGGAAATGCATATATTTTCAATGCATCTGCCACACAGTAAATGGTACCTAAGTCTCAGCAGGCGGTGCTAGTGGTAAAGTACCTGCCCCTGCCAATGCAGGAGATACAAGAGACACGGGTTCAATCCCTGAGTCAGGAAGGTCAGCTGGAGGAGGACAGATGGCAACCCACTCCAGTATTCATGCCTAGAGAATCCCATGGACAGAGGAACCTGGCAGGCTAGATCCATAGGGTTGCAAAGAGTAGGACACAACTGAAGTGACTTAGCGCAGCACAGCACAAGTCTCAGCCACTCATAGAGCTACCATTATTATGTATCAACACTGCCATAACTAATATCATTAACAAAACACTATCATTCTTGTAAATTTAAGTCTTGATAGATAAGAAAAACACTAAAGGAGATTAACCCAGAGATAGTTTTAGAAGGGTCATTCCAAATGAGAGAAATTCTGTAGAAGCAGAATCGTAGACTCCAAAGTAACAGTAGTTTGAACAGAGTGTAGCCAATGAGATGTGGGAAGCCATATTACAAAGCTGTCAGTGTCCAAGGTGAGTTCATGATTCAAAATGGGCATCTCTGAGAGTCTTCAGTTTTAACTGATGGGCAACAGGCAGAAGGTGGTGCCAAATCATTCACACTGATGCCACCTCTGCATCTTGAGACCCAATATCAGCTTCACCTTTAAAGCTTTATTATCTCAGGAAAGTGGCTAACGCTAGCTTCTAAACTGTTCCACAGTAAGTCATACTTTCTGAAGAAAAGTAACATGTTAACAAGAGATGGAAACTAGAGTTCAATGTCTATAGTGGAAAAAATGATTACTTATTATCTTATTACAATTTCATAGATAAATAAACTGAGATAAGAGCAAATTCAGTAAGTTGCCTATGACCAAAAGCTCAGTAGGAACAAAGACAGGATAGAAATTCACAAACTTGAATCTAAAGCCTATGCAATTCCAACACATAAAGCAAACTTTAAAATTTTTCTGTTGGTAGGGCTTTCTTAATAACTCTCAACAGAACCTCTTGGAAAAATAAGTTCAGATAAGAAATTCCTCCATTTTAGAGTCAATGAAATAAAAGAAGCAGTGACTTCAGGGTCTATTCTTTCTGTGAACTTCTCTGGAGTAGAGCTTGCTGGCTAAAAAGAAATGGAGAGTGGAGGAGGCCAGACAGGAGTAAACTTGGGCCAGCCTTCCACAACAACCTAATTCTCTGATGAGAAGAAACAGACGGACTTCTCAAAGTTGAGCAATAGTCTCTGAAATCTCTAGGTGATGCATATGTATTGCAGGAAGAGGGATCCCTTCCAGGGCCCAAACAGGGGCTCTAGTCTAACACTCAGAAACGAATTCACACATGCTGACAAAGCAAAAGACTTTTTTGGGAAGGGGTGTCGGGACAGAGAACAGCAGGGTAAGGAAACCCTGGAGGACTGCTCTGCTGGATGACTCGCAGTCTTGGGTTTTATGGTGAACAAGACGTGGCAAGAATACACAGAAGAACTTACTAAAAAGATCTTCATGACCTAGATAACCATGATGATGTGAACACTCACCTAAAGCCAGACATCCTGGAATGCAAAGTCAAATGGGCCTTAGGAAGCATCATGACAAACAAAGTGGAAGTGATGGAATTCCAGCTGACCTATTTCAAATCCTAAAAGATGATGCTATTAAGGTGCTGCACTCAATATGCCAGCAAATTTGGAAAACTTAGCAGTGGCCACAGGACTAGAAAAGGTCAGTTTTCATTTCAATCCCAAAGGAAGGCAATGCCAAAGAATGTTCGAACTACTGCACAACTGCGCTCAGCTCACACGCTAGCAAAGTAATACTCAAAATTCTCCAAGCCAGGTTTCAACAGTACGTGAACCGTGAACTTCCAGATGTTCAAGCTGGGTTTAGAAAAGGCAGAGGAACCAAAGATCAAATTGCCAACGTCTGTTGGATCATCGAAAAAGCAAGAGAGTTCCAGAAAAACATCTACTTCTGCTTTATTGACTACGCCAAAGTGTTTGACTGTGTGCATCACAACAAATTGTGGAAAATTCTTCAAGAGATGGGAATAGCAGACCACCTCACCTGCCTCCTGAGATATCTGTATGCAGGTCAAGAAGCAACAGTTAGAACTGGACATGGAACAACAGATGGGTTCCAAATCGGGAAAGGAGTACATCAAGGCTGTATATTGTCACCCTGCTTATTTAACTTATATGCAGAGTATATTATGCGATATGCTGGGCTGGATGAAGCAGAAGCTGGAATCAAGATTGCTGGGAGAAATATCAATAACCTCAGATATGCAGATGATGCCACCCTTATGGTAGAATGTGAAGAAGACCTAAAGAGCCTCTTGATGAAAGGGAAAGTGGAGAGTGAAAAAGTTGGCTTAAAACTGAACATTCAGAAAACTAAGATCATAGCATCTGGTCCCATCACTTCATGGCAAATAGATGGGGAAACAATGGAAACAGTGAG
>NW_011495025.1:6396395-6396905 GCF_000754665.1 Bison bison bison | reverse complement strand
ATATCTACTACTGCGGGGCAGGAATCCCCTCAGAAGAAATGGAGTAGCCATCATGGTCAACAAAAGAGTCCGAAATGCAGTACTTGGATGCAGTCTCCAAAACGACAGAATAATCTCTGTTCGTTTCCAAGGCAAACCATTCAGTATCACAGTAATCCAAGTCTATGCCCCAACCAGTAATGCTGAAGAAGCTGCAGTTGAACGGTTCTATGAAGACATACAAGACCTTTTAGAACTAACACCCAAAAAGATGTCCTTTTCATCATAGGGGACTGGAATGAAAAAGTAGCAGGTCAAGAAACACCTGGAGTAACTGGTAAATTTGGCCTTGGAATACGGAATGAAGCAGGGCAAAGACTAAGAGTTTTGCCAAGAAAATGCACAGGTCATAACAAACACCCTCTTCCAACAACACAAGAGAAGACTCTATACATGGACATCACCAGATGGTCAACACCAAAATCAGATTGATTATATTCTTTGCAGCCAAAGATGGAGAAGCTCTATACA
>NW_011495025.1:6384115-6396295 GCF_000754665.1 Bison bison bison | reverse complement strand
GGGCTCCAAAATCACTGCAGATGGTGACTGCAGCCATGAAATTAAAAGATGCTTGCTCCTGGGAAGAAAAGTTATGACCAACTTAGACAGCATATTAAAAAGCAGACATTACTTTGGCAACAAAGTTCCGTCTAGTCAAAGCTATGGTTTTTCCAGTAGTCCTATATAGACATGAGAGTTGGATCATAAAGAAAGCTGAGTGCCAAAGAATTGATGCTTTTGATCTGTGGTGCTGAAGAAGTCTCTTGAGAGTCCCTTGGACTTCAAGGTGATCAAACCAGCCAGTCTTAAAGGAAATCAGTCTTGAATATTCATTGGAAGGACTGATGCTGAAGCTGAAACTCCAATACTTTGGCCACCTGATGGGAAGAACTGACTCTCTGGAAAAGACCCTGATGCTGGGAAAGATTGAAGGCAGGAGGAGAAGGGGACAACAGAGGATGAGATGGCTGGATGCCATCACCGACTCAATGGACCTGAGTTTGAGCAAGCTTCAGGAGTTGGTGATAGACAGGGAAGCCTGGTGTGCTGCTGTCCAAAGAGTCAGACATGACTGGGTGACTGAACTGATTTAGTTTGCAGGTTATCTCTGACTCAAGAGTCCTTCCTGGTGGTACACACATTGCTCAGACAAGATAGATTCCAAGAAGGATTCTAGAAGGTGATAGGACCCATGGTATCTCCTTTTGACCTTTCCTGACCTTTTCTGGTTGGTGGTAGCTTATCATTAATAGTTCCATGTTCCTTAGTAGGACCTCCTGTCATAAAATAACTCACACACATGGTTACTATGGTGCCTGGCCAGGGTGGATGCTTTTGGTCTGTGTTTCCCCTAACATAGGTAGCTTGAGGGCCCTATTGTCACATCTGTACCCTTAGAATCTTTCTAGGTCCCATCACCTACCTTATGTCCCTGACTTCACCAAATTTTTCACTTTTACTGAATCATTTTTTGTTAACATACTAAAAGAGAAAAGATTTGAAGGGCTTCTTTGGTGGCTCAGTGGTAAAAGAATCTGCCTGCCGATGCAAGAGACACAGGTTTGGTACCTGATCTGAGAAGATCCCCTGGAGAAGGAAATGGAAACCTACTCTGTATCCTTGCCTGGAGAATCCCATGGACAGAGGAGCCTGGTGGTCTATATTCCATGGGGTTGCAAAGAGTCAGACACGACTTAGTGACTGACCAACCAATCAACAAAAGATTTGAAATGCTCATTTTTTAAAAAGATGACATCAGTATTCTACTTTAGGGTTGGAAACTTTCTCAATAAGCCCTGCTGTGACTTACAAATGTTAAAATGAAACTTCTTTTTTAAATGTCTAAAGCACTATGTTTATTTATAACTTTCAATCATTAACTGAAGCATTAATCTGCTTTAATGGATTCTGTGTTAAATATTGCTTAGAGCTCATGATCATTTTGGACAGAGTCACAAATACAGACAGAAAAGGGGGAAAGATAACTAAGCAGAAAAACTGCATAATCTAAATATCTCCAAAACTGTATTGTATTCAGGAAAAGTGATGAAGGCATTTTGTGTGGTGGTTAAATGAAACAAATTAAGGATGAGCCTGTGAGTGGCAGAGGCAATGGTCTTATTACTACCTCTTTTGTTTGGCAGGAAATGCTTCAGGGAGGGTAGTGGGGTTTTAAGAAAGGAAAAGAAGATTTAGAAGAGTCCTATTCAAGAAGTGTCACTTAGAATAAAAGTTTCAAGAAGATAGAGGATGATAATTAGTTTGTAAAAAGGGAACTCCAAGGTCACTTCAGAAAACAAAGCAGTTGGACATGTTTTATGTGGATACATCACCTCTCGATGGGATCTCATTTCTCTGTGCTCATTACTCCTGGTCCAGGGTTTTATTTCATTTTTAGGATATTGACATTTTCTGAGTAAATTAGTCATTTCCATTGTCCATTCCTAAATGAGACTGCCCTTACTGTGTTTAAAATTAAATAATGACAGTTCAGTTCAGTTCAGTCGCTCAGTTGTGTCCGATTCTTTGTATCCCCAAGGACTGCAGCATGCCAGGCTTCCCCGTCCATCATCAACTCCAGGAGTTTACCCAAATTCATGTCCGTAGAGTCGGTGATGCCATTCAACCATCTCATCCTCTGTCATCCCCTTCTCCTCCCAACTTCAATCTTTCCCAGCATCAGGGTCTTGTCCAATAAGTCAGTTCTTTGCATCAGGTGGCCAAAGTACTGGAGTTTCAGCTTCAGCATCAGTCCTTCCAATGAATATTCAGGACTGATTTCCTTTAGGATAGACTGGTTGGATCTCCCTTCAGTCCAAAGGACTCTCAAGAGTCCTCTTCAACACCATAGTTCAAAAGCATCAATTCTTTGGTGCTCAGCTTTCTTTATAGTCCAACTCTCACATACATACATGACCACTGGAAAAACCAAGCTAAATTAAAACCTCTCCCAAATTTCCATTTCCTGTATACATATAGGGAACATCTGTTGTATATTTTCTATCAACTTCCATTTCCAAGTGTTTTCTTCTTGACAATATGAATTCAGTGAAGCTAAAGAGCAAAAATGGTGCTTCTTTGTTGAAGTCCCATTACACCTGCTCTGTGCATATTGCTTAAATATAAATACTGGTGGAATATAATTATAAACTCAAAATGGCATATTTATGTCCTTCAGTGGAAACCCTAATGTTTTCCATTCAAATTTATGAATGTTGCTATGCTTCATATTCAACCTACTATAATTCAACTACAGATTATACTGAAACACATGAATTTATCAAGGGAGGGAGTTAAGAACATACACCTAAAATTGCCCTTGTTTTTGGTTAATATATCCAACCTTGTGAGTATGTAACTAGGTCATATGTAGTATGGAAAATATTTCAACTTCCTCCTCAGATATTTTTTCTGCTGAGGAAAGAAAACGTGTAGTTTAATTTCAAAACAGGGAAGTCAAAATTTGCTAGAATGGGGCTAGAATTATTGCAAAATGTTCACTACCTATTCAGATGGTTCTGCTGTAAAGATGATCAGGAAATATAGATTCTGAGCTATAAATATTCTCAGAGAACCATGAAGCATATGCTTTTAATTTGTGCTTGGTTGGCTTATCCATCAGACAGGAAAACATCTTTGGTTTTAAGAGGTTTGAACAGATGCCATAGAGTAAGTTCCCATTTCTGAGTGTTTGTTGTCATTTTGGTTAGTGAACTCCACCTACCAAAACAAAAATGAACACTATACTTCAGAGGCTGCCCTTTCAGCCCAGTTTTAACATTTAAAGAAGAAAAAAGGAAGCAAATCTTTTTGCCTATCTGCCATATAGATGTGTTTTTAACCAATAATTCAAAAAATATTGTCAACATTTTATATAAGCCAATTATGGCATCTTTATACAGCTCTTTAATTTTGGAGTTAATTCAATCTTAGTTTCTTTGCCTCTTTGCCCCATCATGGTTCCTGTTGTACCCTAGATCTGCCTGTTTTGTATTTAACTTCACACAGCACCCATTAATCTGATTAATGCTCCATTTGATCACTTTTATGAGTAATGTCTTTACAGCTTAAGAAAAGAGGGTAATTGTGGTTGCATCTAAAAGCTAGGCAGTAGTTGCCACTTAATGCAGGAAAAATTGGGTCAAATTATGGGAAGTCGACCATGCAGATTGGCAAAGCCTCTCTCAGGCCTTTCATTCTTCAATTCTGCCCCATTTATGTCTTCTCACATTCATACCGTGTAAGTTCTAAATGATGCAAGAATCAAAATTTTCTATAGCATTTCTGAAAATATAAATATTATTGTGAGCAAGGGCAGACAGAGTCTTGGTAGAATTGGGGCTTGATCTAGACCATAAAGAATGGAATGATTTGAGAAGGTAAAAGAAGGTTGAAGGACATGTGCTTTAGATGTAAAAGCAAAGAGCAGGAAATGAACTAGTATCAGATAAACAGTGAGAGGCAGGGCTGAAGAGATAAGGGCTTTATTGTTCAGGTTTCTGAGAACCTTATGTCTGAAGTTCTTTTGTTCACTATTTTCACTTCTTGATTAGTGCTGGAGGACCCCTTAGGCTTTTCCCTAGGGCAAAAAACAACTCTCAATTGTCTGCATGAGAAAGTAAAAGAGCAGAGCATTTGGATTTCCTAGATAGCTACTAGCCAATGGACATTTTGGAAATGTGTTAGTGCCTTAGCCCCTTGTCTAGTCTTTCAGAGGCACTCTGTTGAAAGAGGAGGGAGGGAGGGAGAAAGGAAGGAAGGAAGGGAGGCAAGATGGCCACATTTGTATAATTAGTGACAGCTATCAATCTTTATTTCAGATATGAAGGAAAACAGCACAGAATATAGGAGGCATGGCGATACAGTCATGTAAGTGATTCTTTACTAAATGCAGCAAAATGTGCAACATCAAACAGTTTTGTCTTTTTCAAAGCAATCCTATTGAAAGGCTGTGTGACTATTCAAAGATGCTTCCATTTTTCAAGTCATTTTTAGAGCCCTTCTTTTTGAATTATTCTGGGAGCCTGAGGCACAGTCTTCAGATGAGCTTCTTCCCCAGAGCAAACCCTCCACCCCTGCCTCCTGCCCTCTGCATCTTGTGTGCTGACCCTTCCCTGCCAAACTGGTACACCTCCCTTTGCTCTGCTCTTGTATTGTCTATCAGTTCCATTCCTGTCCCAGCATTCAGGCAGTGCAGGGTAGGGGCAGAGGATGGCTTGAACCTGGGAGATATACTAAATTATGACACAAGAAGAAGACAAATAGAGACAGGTCAAAGATGTGAGAGAACTCAAAGGGGTAATCAAAACAACAACCACAACCAAAAAGTCCTTTTGCAGTGGCTGAGTAGCTACAATGCTGTGGGAAATGAATAGAACATATGCCACAATGCAGGGGAAACAGCACAGACGCTAAAACCTGTGGTGAGAGACACTAGAATTGTAAACTAAACATGATAAAAAATATTGATAAGTTAGAAAAGATACATGCACCCCAATGTTCATAGCAGCACTATTTATAACAGCTAAGACATGGAAGCAACCTAAATGGATAAAGAAGATGTGGTGCATATATACAATGGAATTGCTCAGCCACGAAAAAGAATTAAATAATGCCATTTGCAGCAACATGGATAGACCGAAATTGTCATACTAAGTGCAGTAAGTCAGACATAAAAAGACAAATACCACGTGGTATTATTTATATGTGGAATCTAAAATATAAGACAAATGAACTGAAAAAACAGAAATAGACTCACAGATACAGAAAACAAACTAATGGTTGCCAAAGAGGAAAGATGGGGGTAGGGGATAAATTAGGAGTTTGGTATTAACATATACACACACTATTATATATAAAATAGGTAAACAACAAGGGCCTACTACATAGCTCAGGGAACTATATTCAGTATCTTGTAATAACCTATAATGGAAAAGAATCTGAAAAAGAATATACATATACATATGCATAACTGGATCACTTTGCTGTACACTTGAAACTAACACAACATTGTAAATTAACTATACTTCAATTAAAGAATACTGAATGGATGCAACTACAGATTATCACACCCAAGTGAAGTAAGTGAGAAACAGAAAGACAAATACCACATGATATCACTTATATGTGGAATCTAAAATAAGACACAAATGAACTTATCTATGAGAGAAACAGCATTAGGGACATAAAGAATAGGCTGATTGTTGCCAAGAGGAAAGGGCTGGGAGAGGATAGGAGTGGGAGTTTGGGATTAGCAGATGCAAACTGGTATGTATAGAATGGATTAACAACAAGGTCCTACTGTTTAGCAGAAGGAACTATATTTAATAGCCTGTGATAAACCAAAATGGAAAAGGATATGAAAAAGAATGCATATATATGTATGTATGTATAACTGTGTTACTTGGCTGTACAGCAGGAATTAACACATTGTAATTCATCTATATACTTGAATTAAAAATTATTAATAAAAAATATTGATAAGGGAGTATTATCAAGGGAGATTCTCCCTCTTCCCCACCCCTCAAAAATTACCAATTGATTCCTGACTTATCGGGCCAATTTTTTATCCAATCTCTCTGAAGTAGTCCATCTCTGCCAAACTCTTTTCTAGCCTTTTGGAATGTATAATTGGCAAACAGAACACTACAGAACCCAATAGCCAAGAGAAAGGAAAAGGCTTAGCAAGAGAGGGGGAATGGGAGCTGGCAAATGAGAATCTGGAATGTCAAAGAGAATGAAATGTGGAGGAATAAGGGTCCAAGAAAGAGTCCAAAAGACCATTAAGTTCTATACACTTTAATGCTCTTCAAGGTTTTCAGTTAATAAATTGAACATCTTTTTAGGGTAAGAACCGTGCTCCTTGAACAGAATGTGACTCTGAGACTCTACCACATGTGACATAAACAGATACAACCACTACATTGTTCAAGGCCTATAAATGACGAGCTACCCACATGTGCTTTCTCACAGGGTAGTAAGACAAGTGGTGCTGTGGCTGGCCAGCCATGGACACAGGCACTGTGCCCATTACCTGACTATGAATAGGCACAAACAAACCCCTATGCATCGGTGCTTCGAAGTCCATGGACTCTTCCAGGGTAGGACCTAGGACAAGAGACTATGGCATCATTGGTATCAAGTCAATTCCTTCCCTTCTTTGGTGAGTTCAGTCAAACCTCAATTGGGGAAAATCCAGTTTACACACACACACCTGCTTTTCTAAGACTCTCATCACACTTATCCCAAACCACCTCTTCAGCTCATAAAAGAAAAAAAAAAAGAAAGAAAGAAATTTACTTCTTGAACCCAGTAGGCCTGGAGTTGGAGGGCATCTTTACAGTTTTCACTTGGCACATTTGTCTCATTATAACCCTGGGCTGTTACATCTATCATGACCAAGAGGTAGAACCATAAAATACTAACATTATTTTTTCAATAATCAAAATATAAGTGAAAGTAAATGTGTCATTTCCAGAAGGTCACCATTGATGATTTTATGTTGAATCCAAATATGCTGACCTGTTCCAACTATTTCTGAAATAATTTTTGGAAGTGACATTCAGAGATATTTTATGAGCACACAAGAAAGTGTCATTTTATACTTACACCTCATTAATTGTATTTGGTTGCACTGAGTTTTAGTCATTTTCAGTATCACAGTCATCCCCAGGGTATGAAAACTTGCCATCAAAGACCATATTCAAAGAATGAGAAACAGCTGAGGGGTCAAGTGAAAAGGGAGAGTTTAATCCCATTTCAAGTACTGCTAACCTAATTTAAATGTGAAAAGTAAAGAAAGAGAAAGTGTTAGTTGCTCAGCCGTGTCCAACTCTTTGGGACCCCATGGACTGTAGCCTGCTAGGCTCCTCCTGAAGACCAACTGTAAAAGGGAAAATACTAACTTTGAAAGTCTATGTTTTGGGGAGGGAGAAGACTTTTTAACACATTTTCATTGAGCTATAATTCACATAGCATAAAATTCCTTGAAAGTGTACAGTTTTTAGTATAGTCACAGATTTGTACAACCATCACTACTAACTAATTTTAGAATATTTTCATCACCCTAAAAAGAAACTCCATTCCCCTAGCAATCATTCCTCATCCCCTCACTCCAGCCCTGGTAGCCACTAAGGTGCTTTCTGTTCCTAGGGATTTTTCCCTACTGGATGTTTTATTTAAATATAACCATAAAATATGTGGGCCTTTGTTATCCTAAAATCACAGTCTTCAGTGGAGAATGTTATACCAACTTTAGTCTTTCGATGACAAGAAGAAACAATTTCCTGAGTAAATTTTCACATAGAACTGTAAGTAATAAAGCATTTTGCAATCAGGCAACTTTTTATTCCTAAATGTCCACAACATTTAAGAATAGTCATCAAGGGACTTCCCTTGTGGTCCAGTGGCTAGGACTCTGTGCTCGCAATGAAGGAGACCCAGGTTCAATTCTGGTCAGGGAATTAGATCCTTCCTACATGCCACAGCTGAAGATCTCACATGCTGAAACAAAGATTGAGGATATTGCATGTGGCAACTAAGACCCAATACAGCCAAAAAAAAAAAAAAAAGAACAGTCATCAAGTTATCAGTTTAAAATAGTTTTTGAGAGTTTGGTTTTAAAGAAAAAATTACAAAGAACTTCATTCAGTGTTAAAGTTAAAGCATGTCAGTGACAGGATGCAAAAAAATTTCCTAATTCTCAAATTGAAATGTATTCTGCATATGTTCCTAAAATATAATATAAAATATAAACATAAATATAACATAAAATATAAAAGAACCTGCTGCTGCTGCTGCTAAGTCACTTCAGTCGTGTCCGACTCTGTGCAACCCCATAGACAGCAGCCCACCAGGCTTCCCCTTCCCTGGGATTCTCCAGGCAAGAACACTGGAGTGGGTCGCCATTTCCTTCCCCAATGCATGAAAGTGAAAAATGAAAGTGAAGTCGCTCAGTCGTGTCCGACTCTTAGCGACCCCATGGACTGGAGCCTATTAGGCTCCTCCATCCATGGGATTTTCCAGGCAAGAGTACTGGAGTGGGGTGCCATTGCCTTCTCCATAAAAGAACCTATTGATCCACAAATTTGTTTAGAATTTCTTCCATCATATCTCCCTTGTGATAACATATACAAGATAGTCATCCAGGAGAGTGAATAAGGATAAGAACACAATGTTCAGAAAATAAAATGAAAAGGCTAATATAATTAGTACTAATAACTAAAATTTTAGTGGAAAGATCACGTCACAGGCTCGCAACTTCATAAAATAAAAAGAAGATAAAAATATCTTAATTTCAAAAAAGTAAAAGAGAACTTTTAAATATAACTCAATATTAATTTTCAAAAGGCATTAGAGTTAAAATGCTGCTCATATATTAGGGTGGAATGACAAGGAAATTGTCATTCGGTTCTTCCTTCCTCCTTCTCCCATCATGCTCCTTGCCTCTGTTCCTTTCTCTTACAATCATTATATGCTGAGTACATTTATTGGCACTGGAATTCAGCCAGGAACAGGTCACCTGGAACTTCAGAGATAGTCCTTGATCTGCTACCTTCGACACTGCAGGGAAGACATATTAATCAAGTTTGAAGGATATAATTAAAAGACAAAGAAATCAATTTTTATTTTTCACTCATATGACAAAAGTAATCTTAGTCTAAGTGATTTAACAATCAGAGATTTTCAGTCTCTGTACCTTACATTAAAAATATCCCATCTCTTCTTCTGAGATGGCATCTGATTGCTAGTAATCACATTTAAAAATGTTCTCATAGATATAATCCCATAATGATACTACTAGCAATGACTGCTAATTCTGTTTAGCAGAAGTTTTTACTATTTTTGCATCTTCATTCTTTTAAAAGCCAAACTGCTCTTTTTCTGTCCAAACCAGAAATATTTAGATTTTTCTAACTTTAAATTTGAAATTGTTAACATATACTTTCATTCTGAAATATTTCAAGTCAAGAAGATTTGATAGAATGAGGTATCAGTGTACATTTCATCAGCCCTTTCCTAGAGCTTTCATAGCAAAGTACCACAAATTAGGGGGCTTAGAACAACAGAAATTTCTTGTCTCACAGTTTTAGAAACAAGAAGTTGAAATCAAAGTGTTGGCAAGGCTATCCACCCTCTGAAATCTGTAGAGAAGGATCCTTTTTGGCCTCTTTCTGGAGCCTTTGGTGGCAATCATTAATGTCCCTTGGCTTAGAGATGCACCATTCCAATCCTCCATCATTAAGTGGCCATTTTCCCTCTAGACAGGTTTGTCTCTGTGTCCAAATTTCCTCTTTTTACATATTGGATTAGGCCCACTCTAATGACCTCCTTTTAATTTGATTACCTCTATAAAGAACCTATCTCCAATAAAATCACATTGTGAGGTACCGAACTGTAACATAACAATTCAACCTGAAATGGCCCCCAACCAAACTGATACATTTTTATTGACCATTGTGTTAAACAACTAGGCTTACTGAACCACTCTACTCTGCACTGTGTAAACCAGCTTTTTTTGGTAGAAAGTTTTACGGACTTTTGAAAGTCAATCTAAAAATTCTACAACTATAATTTTTCTCCATTGTTCATGAAGAAGAGTCCTGAATTAAATACAAACTCTTAGGTCCAATTTTTTTTAATGTGGAAATTTCCATCACTTTGAAAAGAACTTGACAACACCAGAAAATTAATAAAGGAACATTAGCAATGGCACCCCACTCCAGTACTCTTGCCTGGAAAATCCCATGAACGGAAGAGCCTGGTAGGCTGCAGTCCATGGGGTCGCTAAGAGTCGGACACGACTGACTGATTTCACTTTCACTTTTCAGTTTCATGCATTGGAGAAGGAAATGGCAACCCACTCCAGTATCTTGCCTGGAGAATCCCAGGGACAGGGGAGCCTGGTGAGCTGCCGTCTATGGGGTCGCACAGAGTTGGACACGACTGAAGCGACTTAGCAGTAGCAGTAGCAGCAGTAAAGCACAGAACTAGATTTCTTTTTTTCTTAGCATGACCTATTCTTTTATATCCAAATAACTTCAGCACCTGGTTAGGATGAGAAAGGTACAGTTAAGGCACTGGGAAATGTTAAGTTAGCTCTACCATGAGGAAGAATAATGGTAAACTGTTGAGTTTAAAAAACATTTATCAAGTGCAATTGTGTGTAGCTATACCAGGCAATGTGAGGATGTGAAGTTAACTACAACATGGGCCTACCTTTAAGGAATTTATTTCCCCAAAAGAAGAAATAAGATAAATGTTAAGATATCTATTACACAAAATATTTTTAAAAAACAGGAGGCAAAGACAGATTCCAGTGGAAAATGAGAGAAAATAAAGTAGAACTTTTAAATAGAAGTATATTTCCAACAGTCAAAGATAGAATAATAGTGATTAAAATAGCTGTTTTAGATGTTCCATGGTATTTTTAAGTATTAAAATAATAGTATTTTCGTGGTGGAACACTTTAACTTAGATTTTTAAACTGAAATCTTAAATTTTCATGTCTTGAGAAGTAGCCAAATGATTAAAATTTTGAATTGAACCAAGCACTCATTTTTAAAAACATTTCCATTTCCCTATAGTACTAATGAGGACAAAGAAAATGACAATGGACAAAGCAAGCATCTATAACAAGATGATTTTTACTCTATCTCAAGAACCAGAAGTATGGTAGTATTTAAGTTTATGTAAGTAATTAAGAATCAGAATTTCTATCTATACATAATGAATTACAGAGATAAAGATGACCCAGAATACTTTATTTGAAACAAAAACTAGAGCTGACTATCAATTGAAACATCTTCAAATACACACTGGCATATGCCCTTAAATATGTTAAAGTTTTTCACAAAGGTGTCTTTAAAGTTATTAAACAAGAAATGGAATTAATGGATAACTTCTGTTTGGAGTTAGCATATAATTAGAGCTTTACCATTTCCCTGCTAGGGCAAGGTCAGAAGAGTTACAAAAATAACTCAATGTTGGTACAATTAACGGATTTTATTGTTAAAGATTGTAACACTTTTAAATCATACTCATTTTCTTCATTTTCATTTTGTTAGCTTCATTTTTATTTCATTAGCTTTTTATACAATATTTATTTTAATAATTTTTAATCTGCTGATATAGAGTGAGAGTAGTGGTAACCAGGCTGAAAGGTAGGTGGATGCCTGATTGCAGAAGCTACAAAAGAGTTCTAATCTGAGCATGATTAGAGTTTAAGGAGTGACATGAAGACTGAAAGAGAGCAGCAAGGTAAGAGATGCAGAGACCAAATGAAGTAGGTCCACTGATGCTTTTATCTGAATCACAGTAACATACATGATGGTGATGTATAAGAAATGGCTGGACATACTGAGAAAGACTGTGCCATGCATGGAGTTAAGTCTGCATTACCAACCACCTCGTCTTTGGTCCATTTCTACATACTTCACTGCCCCCATGTCCCAAAGACAGCTTTTCTTTTTCAAAGATTTTTTAAAATTCTTGACTGAACTGTCCTTTTACAATTTTACTTGTACCTATCAATAACCTCAGATATGCAGATGACACCATCCTTATGGCAGAAAGTGAAGAGGAACTAAAAAGCCTCTTGATGAAAGTGAAAGAGGAGAGTGAAAAAGCTGGCTTAAAGCTCAACATTCAGAAAACGAAGATCAAGGATCTGGTCCCATCACTTCATGGGAAATAGATGGG
>NW_011495025.1:6356886-6383727 GCF_000754665.1 Bison bison bison | reverse complement strand
GCTGGGAGGGATTGGGGGCAGGAGGAGAAAGGGACGACAGAGGATGAGATGGCTGGATGGCATCACCGACTCGATGGATGTGAGTCTGAGTGAACTCCGAGAGTTGGTGATGGACAGGGAGGCCTGGTGTGCTGCGATTCATGGGGTCGCAAACAGTCGGACACAACTGAGCAACTGATCTGATCTGATCTGATCACTGGCTCCTCGAATTCCACATCTAGAAGCTAACCCATCATTCCCACCCACAGCCTGCTGCTGCTGCTGCTAAGTCGCTTCAGTCATGGCCAACTCCGTGTGACCCCATAGATGGCAGCCCACCAGGCTCCCCCGTCCCTGGGACTCTCCAGGCAAGAACACTGGAGTGGGTTGCCATTTCCTTCTCCAATACATGAAAGCGAAAAGTGAAAGAGAAGTCACTCAGTCGTGTCTGACTCCCAGCGACCCCATGGACTGCAGCCTACCAGGCTCCTCCATCCAGGGGATTTTCCAGGCAAGAGTACCGGAGCGGGGTGCCATTGCCTTCTCCCACCCACAGCCTATATCCACAGCCTATACACATGCTATTCCTCCTGGATTCCGCATCTCACCTAAGACAGTTCTGTCTTCCATAGCACCCAAATGAAAACTTCAACCTTTCCTAGTTGGTCACCCAGTCCAGTATAACTCACCTTCCAAGAATCCCTAGAAACTACTCTTGTTTTCCATTACCACTGGTAATCAAGACTCTTGCCTTTTCTTGCCTGGACAACATGATCATTCCAAATGGGTTTCCCTGCTTCTTTGGATCTTCTTCCTCCTCTCAATAATCCACTTTTCATCCTGCTACTAAAGACTTTTCTTAAATGCAAATATGACTTCATTAGGGCTTTGCTTTACATCACTGAATATATTTTCATTTGTCTTCAAAAATTAAGGAATAAAAACTCCTTAATGTGACTTATAAGGTCATCCAGGTTCCAGCTCCTGCTCATGCCTAGAGCTTCCTCTCCCACTGTGTTCCCATGTGTGCTAAGAGGCCAACCTGCCAGACTGGTGCCTTGTAATATCCTGAACAGCCCTTGTTCTCTAACAGCCTTTGTCATGCTATTCCCTTGCCTAGAATGTCCTTCTCTGGGTTCCCCACTGTATTAAATTTCCTGTTGTTGGAAATGTACATTGATACCTCAAATTATCACAAACTTAGTGGTATAAAGCAACTTTACTTTCATTTCTCTCAAAATCTGGAGACCAAAAACTGAAATCAGTTTCACTGGGCTAAAGTCAAGGTGTCAACAGATCTGGTTCCTTTAAGGAGCTCCAGGGAAGAATCCATTTCCATTCCTTTTCCAGCTTCTGGAGACTATGAACAGCCCTTGGCTGGTGTTCCCTTCCTTACACATGACTCTAGCTTCTTGTTTCCATCTCCTCTTCTGTTATCAAATCTCACTCTGCTTTCCTTTTATAAGGACACTTAGGATTACATTTAGGAACCGCCTGTATCATCTGGGATACTATTTTCATCTCAAGATCCTTAATTTCATCTGCAAAATTCCTTTGCCATAGAAGGTAATTTTCACAGGTTCCAATGATAGGACCTGAGTCAGCCTATAATGCCTAAATTTTTCTACCTCCACCTTTCTAGACATAGTTTAAATGTTTTCCTCTCCTCTGGGAGACTTTCTTAGATTCTATTCTCCATTACTATCCCTAGTGACTTACAACTGGGTATATCTCACTAAGATGAGCAACTGTCTGGATTTGGCTGGAACGGAGGGGTTTCCCAGTCAAAACTAGGACTGGGCTTTCAGTGCTAAAACCAGAACACTACCAGGCAAATGGGGATGAGTCAGTTACCCTAAGTCCTCATTTTTCTTCCCACATCACACTCTAGCACTCATCACCCTGTATTATGATTTATAATTCTCAGTTCTCTTTCATACTCTTTCGCTAGACAATGGGCAGGAATAGGCTGCTTTACTGCAGATCTTTATGTCTCAGTTTCTGGCACACAGCAGATAAGCAAATGAATGTTAATGGAGTTTGTGGCTCAGCCCTGCAGTGGCAGCCAATCTAGGCAAAATGGAAATTTTTATCCTGTGACTAAAACAAAAACAAAACAGAACAGGACACTAAACACCCATATGGTGTGCTATGTTCCCTTGGATATGTTTTCTTCTGTCATCTGAATTTGCAAATTTCAGTTGAACTAGACACAGTTCTTTGCAAGAATCCAAATATTCACATTGCAGAACACACTGTCTTCAAATAAACACAGGCTCTATTTATAGCTGATTGCTTTGCCACTTTCTGGTCTTGCCTGTTTCTTGAATGCTCCCTTGCCATAAACAAAGCAAACTGAAAAGAGGTTTTCTGGGCATCCTATGAGATTTCTTTATTCTCTTAAACATTGATAAAAAAAAAAACTGACCCATTCTGGGAATTTACATCCTTGTTGTCAGCTGGAGAACCAGAGCTGTGACTCTGTGATATCACTTCTCATTACCTACACCCAACTTTGTTTATCTTTACTTAAATTCCTTGGGAAAGGTGCCTTGCATCTTTCCCAGAGTTAATGGAAATGTAACTGAGTAAATATTAGAAAGTAAGATTCAGATAAAGACATCATTTAGCCAAAGCTATTAATTCTACAGTGTCTGTTGAGAAAAAAATTTTCTATTTCTGAATAGTAAATATATTTACATCCTGATATCAGTTATAACTGTCCTGATAGTTATAGCACTGATTGGAATGATTTCCATTCCAATCAAATGAATGGAAACCCTGGACAGAATAAGAAAGGGGGCAAGAAAGAAATATACTGTTTGCCTATATTTTTAAAAAGAAAAAGTAGAAACTCAAAACCTATTTGTATTGCACAGAAAGCTGTGTAAGAAGAGACATTCCTGATGAATGAGAAAATGGAACTTTTAAATGAAGACTGACCATATTTTATCAATATATACCTAGATCTACAATGATAAGCTCTGCCTTTTATATGGAATTGAATCACATCAACAAAAATAAAGAATTCAGTATAAATTAGAGGGAAATATTTGGAAAAGCCCTCCCCCCGCCCAAAATATAACAATGTAGTTAAAAGTAGATATATTTTAGTTTGGAAAGATATCTTAAACTCTGCTTAAGGTTTATAAATCTTGTCTTCAGCATACAATAAGAGAAGAAAGCTTTAAATGATTTTCCTTAAGAATATTATAGTTAAGTGAGTTAATTTGAATTCTTCCCTGAATAGTGATAATCCATAAGGAATAAGATGGAGCTACTCAAATGCAGCCACTGAAGACCTGATTTGAATCCTGGTTGACAGCTCTTTAAGTTCACCTATTATTTACCCACAAATAAGTCACTACAATTATAATTTACCTCTAAACCCAATGATGAGTCATCTATCAAAAGACTACCAATTGGTTTTTACTACCTAGAGACATGCAAGGCTGAAATTTAAAACCAGCTCTATAGAGAAAACCACATTTTTTCAGTTTCTGTTGTTAATATATCAGGATATTAAGCTATTCAAAAGGAAATGTCTCCTCTATTTTTCTACAGTCTGGCTTTCTGGTTACCCTGCTCCATCAGATTAAAATTGAAAACTGAGATTAGTAAAGCTTGTTTAGATAATCTCTTTCATCTAACCACGAAATAAATTGGAAGGCTCAACTAAGGACATGTTAAATGTTAACTTTTATCAGGAATTGAGGCTGAAAGTTTTACCAGAACAGAGAAGTTACGTTGTGTGAACCCACAGTTACTGCCCTCTATTGTGTTTACAGAATACGGGGTAGCATTAATAATCCAAAATGGCTAAAAATCCACAAATAATTTGTCTTCACAATATTTTTTGTTTCGTTTTTATTTTTTTGATTTCTGATTCTCTAACTAGTGAGGGTTTTACTGCTCTGAGTCCCTAATATCTTATCTTAGAGCTTTACGATTTTAGAGTTGGAATGGATCATGTAAGGCAGTGGCTCCCAGATTTTTAAATAACATTAACTAGTAAAAATTTCCTTAATTTGGTAACTGATTTAAAGTTGCCAACTTTGTATTTTTGCCTTGGTACATTAAAAAACAAGGCAGAACAAATAACTACCAACTATCATCGGCATCACTTCATAAAAGAAAGAATATTTCCACTCCAAAAGAGAGTAGAAGGCTATAAACTTGAGGGAAGAGAGTGGGAGAGACAGAAAGATATACTTGAAAACATCTGATTATCTAAAAAACTTATCAACTGCTTTTCCTTTTTATAAGAGACTGGGTAGAATTTTGTCCAAAATGAACACTGATCCACATACTACAGTTTGAAAACCAATGATCTAATTTCCTCTCCTAACCTTCAGCTGAAGAAATTAAAACTTGGGGTCACTTAGCCAAGTTCTCTGTATTAATTACAGTTAGGGGAGAGAGAGAAAGAGAGAGAGGGAAATTTATTTTAAGGAATTGGCTAATGTGATTGCAGGGAATGGCAAGTCCAAACTCTGAAGGCCAGGCCATCAGATGTGAGTCAAAATGTTCAAAACTCATACAGAATTTCTATGTTGCCATCTTGAGGCAGAATTCCTCCTCCTTCAGCAAACTTCAGCCTTTGTTCTTAAGACCTTTAGCTGATTAGATGATGTCCACCTATGCTATGAAGAGTTCTACTTTACTTTTTATTTTGATTGTGGAAAAATATACATAACATAAAACTTACCATTTTAACCATTTTTATGTGTCCAGTTCAGTGCTGTTTGGAACATTCACATTGTTCTATACCCATTACTACTACCCGTCTCCAGAACTTCATCCTCCCAGAAAATCTGATTTACTAAAAGTCAACTGGTTATAAAAGTCAATCATATCTTTAAAAAAATACCTTTGCAGTGACATCTAGACTTGTGTTTGACCAAACAACTGGCCACCATACTCTAGTAAAGTTGATACAAGAAAGTACTCATATCAGTCACAGACTTGATTAGTTTTGGGTGACCAAGTCTCCTGACTTCGTTTAGTATGTATTTTATCCTTCTCCACCTAACCCCACTCCATTTATGCTAATGCTTCTTCCTTTATATACCATTAAGAGTCATTTACAGAATTAAGCAAGATGGCTTATATTTTTTAAACCTGATAATACCAGGTACATAATAAGATTATAAAAACTAAGACTTTATTCTTAGATCAGTAATGATTTATAAGTTATAGTTATAGTGCCATAGTGTAATACATTCCCATATTCAAAAGAAAAGTAACAATTTAAGGCAGTGAACTAATTTATCAAAATGACAGGTGATGCAAAAATTAAAATATTTTATGATAAATTTATTTTATTTTTATAATAAAGCTATTTTAAAAGCATTATGCAAAATTATATGGACATAGTTATCTCAAAAAAATAAATTATATATAAAAATATGTCTGAAAGATATAAAGCACTATTCTAAAATAATAATGGTTATATCTGATAATAACATTATAGATACATTTTTCCTTTTAATACTTTCTTACAGTTTTTAGTCTTTTTAACAATGTTCATGTATTCACTTTTTGTAATCATAAAAATCAACTATACTTTTAAACCCTAAGAATAAAAATAAATCTAACATTATGTTTGTGTCAGTATGTTATGCCAACATGCTCTTAAATTTTTTTCTAAATAACATAGATGTGTCCATTCAAATAAGTTGACGTTTTCATTTTGGTTTCATCTTGGTTGAATGGTTTGATGAAAGTCCAAATCACATGCCAGTGAGCAAACTCACTGACCCACATGACCCTGTTCTGAAAAAATTTTTTAACTATATAATTGTGTTTCATCAACATTGAGGAGCAATAACTTTGGGAAGGAGGGAGTTTGGGAAGTTGATCATTTCTTGACCAACATTTGTGTAAAATGCATGTGCCAGAAATTCTAATGAAAAAAAGGAATCTGACGTCAAACATTTCAGCCAATTATACTTTGTACTCTAGAAACACTTCCACGGGGAGAAGACCATCAATTTGAGTGGATGTGTATTTTCTGTTTTCACAATGCAATGTAGGCAGATTATAAAATAATAAATGTGTATGCAACTGTGTGAGTTTTTAATGTTTAAATGTGAATAATAAGGATCAAGCTTGTTTTCAAGTTAATGGAACTTAGAAGTCAGACAGAAAATCATGCATTTTATTTCACTTCCCATGAGTCAGTTTTAAAAAGAATTAAAAGCTCAAACAACTAAAAAGTTTACAGGAAAGAAAATGGGATCAACAGTGTCAAATTCTGTCCTGAGTTCATCTCATATTAAAGAGCAAACAGATGCCTGGCCGTGTTAATAGAACTGTGGATCACAGTAATGAATAGCCTCTATGAAGATTAAATGGGTTGTTTTTTGTTTTCTTTTTAGTATTATTTATTTTAAATTTTATCACAAAAATTTTAAAAAGAAAGAAAAGTACATAAGAGTAGAAAGGAAGAGTATAATATAGTTACAGTTGGGAATATTTGCTTTGCAAGTTTCAAAAATTCAACCCAAGTTAGCTTAAGGAAAAGGAGAATTTATTGCTTCATATATCTGAAAAATCAAGGGAAGTGCTGGCTTCAGCTGTGGCTGGATCTGGGAACATACATGATGTCATGAAAATCTAATCTCCCGAACCTGCTTTCCTCCATTTTATTTTATTTTTGCTGGAGTATAGTTGCTTTACAATGTTGTGTTAGTTTCTGCTGTACAGCAAAGTGAATCAGATACATGAATACATAGAACCCTTCTTCCTTGGATTTCCTTCCCATAGGTCATAACAGAGCATTGAATAGAGTCTCTTCCTTTTAAATTCTGTTACTCAAAGTTCTCATTTGAAAACAACAGAAAACAATTATGACTAGTATAAGCAGAAATTTTTATTAAAGGATTTTAGCTAGCTCACAGCATCATCAGAAAGACTTGAGAAACTTTTAGCCAGAAACACATCCCAAGAGAGGAATAACAGCAAATTCTTCCTAGAGCACTTGTCCACATATGTTCGACTGGGAAACAAAAAGAAAGATGATAAATCATCTTTTAAATAGCAAAATACCAAATCTCCCTCACTAGCAGTTACCTAGAATCTTATTAAATATCACCAATGACAGGTATCACTCTCTGTAGAATCTACAGTATGTAGGTAAGATAATGGATTCTGGAACCGGATTGTCCTGGTTCAAATCCCAGCTATTCTACTCAAACAACCATCTGACTTTGACCAAATTACTTAACATCCTGTGCCTCAGTCCTTTATTTGTAAAATGGAGGTAATACAGCCAATGGACAGCCATGTGGGCTTCCCATGTAGTCCTAGTGGAAAAAATAATCTGCCTACCAAAGCAGGAGACATAAGAGACCTGGGTTCGATCCCTGGGTTGGGAAGATCCCATGGAGGAGGAAATGGCAACCAACTGCAGTGTTCTTGCCTGGAGAATTCCATGGACAGAGGAGCCTGGTGGGCTACAGTCCATAGGATTGCAAAGAGTCGGACTCAACTGAAGAGACTTACCATGCATGCACACAAGGAGAGCTGTGTCCACATTTCCAAGTAGCTTCTACGGTTTAAGGCTGGTCACAGATTTGCTGTCCACAGACAAAGGTGTTTTGTTTACCCAGTTGACTTACTCTCCTCACTCATGTCATGTGATTCCAAGGAGGAGCCTCCCCAAGCCTCTTACACAAATCTGTTAGTCACAATACAGTTGCAACTGAAAGACAATTTAGTACCAATGCACTTTTATTGTCAGTTTCCATATTTGACTTAGCAATTTTTACTTTTTACTAAACTGTTCTCATCATGCTAAATATTGAACCTGTGGCAGCAAAGCTGATTACATTCATAGGTACTATGAGACGTACATTGTTCTCCCCTACCATAAAATCATTGTCAAGCACCTTCAGTGGGGAATGGTCCTAGGCAGTTGCTATGCATCAGTGAACAAACAGAAAAACAGTCCTGCTCTCCTAGGGCATATATTCCAACAAGGAAGTAAGAATGATATGAAAAGATTTCAGAAAGTTCTTTAAAATATCATGAATCGATGCTGTGAACTGAGATAGCAGAATCCAACATAACTAGGACATGGAATCCAATATATTCAATAATTCACGTCTGACTCATTCTGAGTTACTGCCAGTACTAAGGAGCTACTGAGATTGCTCACAAATAAATAAGAGTCAATCTTTCCAGTTCATCTAATAACCATTCATTGTTCACTGAAATTCTGCAAAGAAAAAAATCACTCTGGATGCCTATTAATTAACTAATTAATAAAACTCTCCCTCCCTCACAAATTCTGATTAATGTGAAGCCCACATCAAACTCATATTAGTAAGTTCTGCTTATGTTACTCATCTTGATTTTGATTGCTTGTCTAAGGCTAAGCAGTTAAAGTAATAGCAGTTCCTGAATGATAGAAGTTATCATTAAACAAATTGGTTAAAATAGGTCCACATTTTTAGGCGTGTATTAAGTTATACACAATTGCGATCAGAAGCATCACTCAAAAGCAAAGAAAGTTTCTTTTCATATGAAAAGAAATACTTTGTTTAATGTGTGTAGGGATAAAATAGTCTTCTAAAAAAATGGTTAAACTGGTTAACTAAAAGATTCTTGATTCCTGAATACCTTGATTAGATGAGTTTGGCTATCCATATTTGATTAGCAGTGGCTGGAGAGAGATAAATTGTTCTGTATAATAAATAAAGACCAATGTTTATTTGTAGGGGTCTGAAAGATAGGACATGAGAATCAAAGAAGAGAGGTAGAAGAGGGGCAACTAAGATGAACAAATCTCTGGTAATGGGATAGATAGCTTGTGGGGACTTGATTATTTTTTTAAGCCTCTTCTTTTTGTTGTGTCTTTAATACACACAACATATATGAAATATAAATGTAAAATTCAATGAATTATCACAAAATAAATTCCCATATAGCCACCACCTGAACCAAGAAGTAAAATATTATGAAACTAAGAGTTGATTTTTTGAAAAGATCGACAAAATTGACAAACTTGTAGATAGACTAAAAAAAAAAAAGACTCAAATAACAAAAATCAGAAAGAAAAAAAGAGTAATTACAAAAATAAAAAGGATTATAGGTATCTACTATGAACAATTATGTGCCAACAAATTGGATAACTTAAAATAAATGGATAATTTATTAGAATCAGAAAGAAATTTTAAAAAAATTTGAACTGACCTATAACCAGTAAGATTTAACCAGTAATCAAAATTCTCCAAAAAACAAAGATCCAGGACCAAAAGGCCTCAACTATAGAATTCTACCAAACATTTAAAGAAGAATTAATACTAATCTTTCTTAAGCTCTTCCGAAGAATTTAAAATGAGGGCACATTTACAAACTTCTATGAGGCCAGCATTACCCTGATACCAAAGCCAAAGATATTACAAGATAAGAAAATTATAAACCAATATCCCTGATGCACATAGATGCAAAAATTCTCAACAAAAAAATACTCAGTAAATCAAATTCACCTTAAAAGGCTTATACACCACAATTAAGTGGGTGTTATTCTTAGGATGCAAATATGGCTCAACCTACAAACAATAATCAATGTACTACATTATATTAACAGAAAAAAGGATAAAAATCCCATGATCATCTCAACTGATGCAAAAATAGCATTTGACAAAATTAACATGGTTTCATGATAAAAAAAACATTCAACAACTGAGAGTAAAAGATTACCTTAAATAATGATAGTCATATATGATAAGCCCACAACTAACATCATATTCAGTGGTGAAAAACTGAGAGCTTTTGCTCTAAGATCAGGAACTAGGCAAGATGCCCACTATCACCACTTCTACTCAACACAGTGTTGGAAGCCAAAGTAGTTAGGCAATAAAAAGGTATTAAAGGCAAATAAATTAGCCAGGAAAAAGTAAAAGTACTTCCATTCAGAGATGACACAATCTTGTTTGTAGAAAAGCCCAAAGACGCTACACACACACAAAGCTGTTAAACTAATAAACAAATTCAACAAAGCTTTAGGATAAAACATCAACACAAAAATTACTTGCATTTATATACAATCTGAAAAGTAAATTAATAAGACAATCTTGTTTTTAATAGCATTAAAAAAAGCTATTTAAGAATAAATTTAACAAGGTGAAAGTCATGTATACTGAAAACTACAATATATTGCCAAAAGAAATTAAAGAAGCCCACAAATCAATGGAAAGACATTCTATGTTCATGGATCAGAAGACCTAATATTGTTAAAAATGTTTATAGTATTCAAACTGATTTAGACTCAATACAATCCCTACCAAAATGCTAATGATGCTTTTTGCAGAATTATGATGAAAAATCTAAAATTCATATGGAATCTCAAAGAACCCTAAATAACTAAAGTAATCCCCAAAAGGGAGAAGGCAATGGCACCCCACTCCAGTACTGTTGCCCGGAAAATCCCATGGATAGAGGAGCCTGGTAGGCTACAGTCCATGGGGTCACTAAGAGTTGGACACAACTGAGCAACTTCACTTTCACTTTCCACTTTCATGCATTGGAGAAGGAAATGGCAACCCACTCCAGTGTTCTTGCCTGGAGAATCCCATGGACAGAGAAGCCTGGTAGGCTGCAGTCCATGGGGTTGCACAGAGTCGGACACGACTGAAGCGACACAGCAACAACAATAATCCCCCAAAGGGACAAAGTTAGAGCCTTGCATTGTTTGACTTCAAACGTATTACAAAGTTTCAATAATCAAAACTGTGTGGTACTGGCACAAAAACAGACACATAGACCAATGGAACAGAATAGAGAGCTTAGGTATGGTATATTTAAAAGTTGTTAATCCTAAGAGGTCTCATCATGAGGGAAAAGATACATTTTTTCCTTCTTTTAATCTGTTTAAGATGCTGGATGTTAACTAAGTTTATTCTGGTTAATCACTCCATAATATATGTAAGTCAAGTAATTATACTGTACATCTTTAACTTATACACTGTTATGTGTCAATTATATCTCAATAAAACTGGAATAAAAAGTAATAGAGAGCTCAGAAATAAATTTCACATATATACTCAAATGACATTTAACAAGGGTGCCAAAACTACACTGTGAGGGAAGGATAGTCTCTTCAATAAATGTGTTGGCAAACTGGATATCCACACGCAAAAGAATGAAACTGGATCTTTACTGTATATTGTGTACAAAAATCCATTCAAAATGGAATAAAAACTTGAAACTATAGAAACCCTAGGAGAAAACACAGGAGAAAAACCTGATGGTGTTGGTCTTTGCAATGATTTCTTAGCTATGACATGAAAACACAGCCAACAAAAGTAACAGAGCCAAATGGAACTACATCAAACTAAAAAGCTTCTGCATGGAAAAGGAAAGTATCAACACAGTGAAAAGGCAACCTACAGAATGGGAAAAAATATTTGAAAACCATTTATCTGATAAGGGATATGGCAACCCACTCCAGTACTCTTGCCTGGCAAATCCCATGGACGGAGGAGCCTGGTGGGCTGCAGTCGATGGGGTCGCTAGGAGTTGGACACGACTGAGCAACTTCACTTTTACTTTTCACTTTCATGCATTGGAGAAGGAAATGGCAACCCACTCCAGTGTTTTTGCCTGGAGAATCCCAGGGATGGGGGAGCCTGGTGGGCTGCTGTCTCTGGAGTCACACAGAGTCGGACACAACTGAAGCGACTTGGCAGCAACAGCAACAAAACCACATAACCTGATTTTGAAATGTGCAAAGGACTTGAATAGACATTTCTCTGAAGAAGATATATAGGTGGGCCAACAAGCATATGAAAAGATGCTCAACATCACTAATCAGCTGCTGCCGCCGCCAAGTTGCCTCAGTCGTGTCCAACTCTGTGCAACCCCATAGACGGCAGCCCACCAGGCTCCGCCATCCCTGGGATTCTCCAGGCAAGAATACTGGAGTGGGTTGCCATTTCCTTCTCCAATGCATGAAGGTGAAAAATGAAAGTGAAATCGCTCAGTCATGTCTGACTCTTCACGACCCCATGGACTGCAGCCTACCAGGCTCCTCCGTCCATGGGATTTTCCAGGCAAGAGTACTGGAGTGGGATGCCATTGCCTTCTCCCACTAATCAGCAGGAAAATGCAAATGAAAACCACAATGATATCAGCTCATATCCATTAGGATGGCCACTATCAAGAAAATCAGAAAACAACAAGTACTAATTAAGTTGAGGAAAATAATAGAACCCACATGCACTGTTTTGAGAAAAAAATTATGTGGTCACTATAGTCTTGAGTTGGAGAAGGCAATGGCACCCCACTCCAGTACTCTTGCCTGGAAAATCCCATGGATGGAGGAGCCTGGTAGGCTGCGGTCCATGGGGTCGCTAAGAGTCGGACACGACTGAGTGACTTCACTTTCACTTTTCCTTTCATGCATTGGAGAAGGGAATGGCAACCCACTCCAGTGTTTTTGCCTGGAGAATCCCAGGGGCGGGGGAGCCTGGTGGGCTGACGTCTATGGGGTCGCACAGAGTCGGACACGACTGAAGTGACTTAGCTTAGCTATAGTCTTAAGTATACTTATCTTCCATTGTGGCAGATGATGCCAAACTGTTGTCCAAAGTGACCATACCAGTTTACAGTCCCATCTGTTTGGGGACTCTGTAATCATCCTATTGGTCTATTGTCAACTCTTGCACCAAAAAAAAAAAAAAAAAAAATTTCAATTTTGTCACTTAACAGTAAATCTTTCTATCCAATAAAGCAAATCCTTTCACCTCATTTTTGTTCAATAGTATATACTCTGTGTCTTAGCATTTCCATTTGCATCTTAGATTCACCTTTTACCAAATAAGCTCTGGGAAACAATAATATGACCAATAACAGCAATCCCAACTATGTTTAATTTCATGAATATATAATGATACTCACTGGTTATCTATGGAGGGTATTAGGGCATCAACAGATAATTTTGAAAGCTATTAAATAAAGGGAAAAAAATCAAGCATTTAACAACCCTTTTCTAAGTGAACTGTATCTCAAAGTAACCCAAGAGTTCATGAAAGTTTTTTATAGAAGCATTGCAGCTAATAAAGGAAGAAGTGTCAAAGAATTACAATATCACCATTTTGTAACCCCTAAAAAATAAATGATGTTCAATGACATTTAATATCACAAAAAGGACACATCTGGGTGTGGTGGATCTTTGAATACCACCACCTATGAAGCGTTCTCATGAAAGGAAACCTGAATCTGATCAAGACTATGTCAGTTTCTGGGAAACACTGGAGAACTGTTAAAAGGCACCACAGAGATTCAACTAACAAATTCCAGGTTGGTACATTCTAGTGGACCAGTTTCTTCAACAAAAAAGTTGTGGGGCTGAAAGGGCTGGAGCAAAATAGATAGGAGAATTTATATATTAAAAGATACTTGAGACTTTGTTTTGGGGAAAAGTTCTCCACAGGTGTTTCTGAAAGTCTTGTGAGCAGAGATATTAACTGTTTTTTGTTGTTGTTGTTGTTGTTCTATACTATATTTCAAGGATGTTTTTATAGTGTACAGATTTGGAAGACTGAAATAGTGTCTTCTTCCAGAGCAGAGAGCAGGTATGGTTTGTGTCCACTACAATAATGACAATGTCTCCCTCCATGTTTGTGGCTGGCAGGTTAGCTTACAGCTTATTACAAAATTTTCACATTTCCTAAACTTGAAGTTCTTCATCTGTACACTATGTGCAGTGTGTACACTGTCTATATATGATGTCTGTCTGGCCACTCCAGAGAGGTAAAGAGAAACGGAGGGAGAGAGAGAAGTATCTAATATACAAATCTGTTTGTTTGGAATAGTATGCAATTCCTTTCTCCTCTGGTAGTCTACTATAGCCATTGAATGATGTGGTTTTGTGTAGGGAGGAAAGAAATATAAATTGGCAAAAGGATTAAATATCACATCTGGATCGTTATGGTGCAGAGTGTTTATTAAAAGATATTTACACCCTAAAAGCTGAGAGTTATGTTTTAGTCAGCAGACATATTGAGGACTCAAGCGCAGGAGTCAGCATTGCAAATAACCCTGGGAAAACTGCTCTGAGGAGGTGAGGGGGGAACTAGTATAGGAGTTTTGCAACAAAGAGCAGGAGGTAGAAACAAAAGATTACTGTTAATAAAAGAAAACTAGATGTCTCAAGTGAAGGAATTTAGCGGCTTTTCTATGTGTGGGAAGATGCAAGAGTCTGGGCTGAGTGAAATCATTCCTTTGATATGCACCTCAGCTTTCTGGGCCAATATCCTGTGTTTTCTCATCCTGAGTTTCCTCTGGGCTCACCATGGGGAGTGGCTGCAGTCTGATGATTGCTGGATTGCAGGTATTCTTTGTTTCCTTCCTGAGTGCCCTCAGGGCTCACCAGCTCACTGTTGGCAGTCATTGCAATTGCTGATGACTGTGACATCCTTTGTTTACTGATATGGCAGGCAATATTTTATTTCTCAAGAGCATGAGAACAGGAGCCCAGGAAATGGAAGAGTTCCTGAGAATTCACAGAAATGTTGGCTAGAGCTTTGGATATCCTCACTACATGAACCTCTGGATGGCATTTGGGTTCAAATATAAAGAACCATGCAAGTGACATGCTATTCAGTTCCTCGCCTGTTCTTTACCCATGCATTAAAAAACTTCTTTTGTTTGTGGTAATTTTAAACTGTGCTGCAAACACAATTATAAGAGCAAGTCAAAGTTAGAGATAACAGAGGAAACTGAGAGGCTTCTGCTTAGACAGATAAAAAGGTAAGGAGGATGCTTCTAAGTCTGGTTTCTGTTTCTGTCTGTTTTTCTTTAGATTTATTTATTTTTAACTAGACTGAACTGAACTGAACTGAATCGCTTTACAATGTTGTGTCCATTTTGATAAGCCAACTTATTTAGCATTCAATAACAGTTTATCCTTTATAGTTTGGAAAACACTTTAAAAAACACTTTACTAAAGCACTTTAGAAAACACTTTACTAAAATTTCTGTGTGGAAAAACAACTTTATTCTTGCTATTCTTATGTATTCTAGTCCCAAGACCCTTTTTCTTATTGAAATCTCTGCATTTTTAATTTTTTAAAAATATCTTCAGTCTTCCTAGAAACTTAACTCATATTACAGAACAGACTACAAACTACAGCAGTGCAGACTGTATTGGAGGTAGACAACTAACAGACTGCTTTAGAAATTGTCTGGATCTGGACAGAAGACATCCATAATAGACTTAAAAATGTTTCAACACTTTTACCAGAATAGTTAGGCTATCAGAAATAATATGTGGTCTGACCAGAGAAATAAAAATTTGGCAGACACTTACTTGGAAAAAAAAGCCTTCATGTAACTGAATAAGCCACACATCAGAACAAAATTTAGAAGATGCCAATACAAATATATTCTTCCTTCTCTAAAGACAAAATAATTCTTTATTAAATGTATCTGTATAACGAAATTGTTCTGCCAACATGATCTCTATCACTGGAGATTTAACTTCATGTTTACCCACTGTGTTCCAGGAAATGCATGCTTTTTAAGATGTTGATAGGATTCTCATAAAAGTATTTTCTATGCTGATCAATTTGGGTAACTGTACATCCACCTCCTAGAAATTCACAATGTACATATTAAAGTCTCTAGGAATCCCTACAGTAAAGAAATGGGCTTAACTCAGCATTTAGCAAAGTTATTTTGGCCACTGAATTATGGAACACTTCTAATATCTTACTGAATTGCTCAGCAGAATGTTTGGAGAGAAACTGTAATTCAAT
Organism: Bison bison bison; assembly: GCF_000754665.1. Classification (NCBI taxonomy): domain Eukaryota; kingdom Metazoa; phylum Chordata; class Mammalia; order Artiodactyla; family Bovidae; genus Bison; species Bison bison. The sequence continues at coordinate 6,367,981 of NW_011495025.1, read as the reverse complement.
ATCCGGAAGCAATTCATTTCCAAGCCCATTTTGGGTGAAGAAGATAAGAGACCCAGAATTATTTTTCTAGGAGTTTTGGATCTGATTAGTTGAGAATGTGCTCACTAGCCCCTCTCTGATGGCATTCTGTCTTCCATGGCTTTTTTTTTTTTTTTAATCAGTATTTTTAATTGAAATATAATGGATTTACAATGTTGTATTAATTTCTGCCATACAGCAAAGTGAATCAGTTAAATATATATTCTTTTTAAAATACTTTTCCCATTATGGTTTATCATAGTATACTGATATTGTGCTATACAGTACAGCCTTGTCCGTTAGCCATTCTATATATAAAAGCTTACAGATTCTGTTTCTGTTTCATAGTCATTTGTCAAATGTTAGATTCTACACGTAAGTGATATTGTGGTATTTGTCTTTTCTGTCTGACTCATTTCACTTAGTATGATAATCTGTATTTGCAACCACATTGCTGCAAATGGAATGATTTCATTCTTTTTTATGGTTGAGTATCTCATTGCATTGTTGTGTTCAGCAAATCAAATGGGGAACAGATCCTGGCATATGGATATCAGAAGTCACAGATGCTGATTCTGCCACCAGTAATTGTGAATCCTTGAGGAATTTAAAACCTCTGAACTTCTGTTACTTTATCAATAGAACAGAATTAATCCCTGTTTTTTTACTCAGTATCAACAAATATTAAAAGCCAGTTCTCAGGAAATTTACATTTTAGAAAGGAGGAGGGGCCAGAGGAGGGAGAAAGAGAGAGAGAGAGGATAAATAGATTTTATAAATATAAAAATAAGAAAATATCAGCTAGTGATAAGTTCTGTAAGAAGAGTTAATATGGGATGATGTGATAATACCTGGATAACTACTTTTGATTGAACGTTAGGGAAAGACCTTCGGAGGAGATGACATTTAAACTGAAATTTAATGACAGGCAGGCAGATATTTGAGATGAGACTCTCAGGAGAAAGAGCAGTGAATGGTCTTGGAGAAGGAGGCAGAAACCAGATCATGGATGGCTTTGCAAGTCATGCTATTTGGATTTTATTTCAAGTACAACAAAAAGCCACTGGAATGTTCCGAAGACAGAAATGACAGGATGCATCCAACTTATATCATAGCATGTTTATAAAGATTAGATGAAGTATTGTATATGAATCAGTCAGGGTTCCAGGAGGACATATTGAGACCAGGTAAGCTGAGGAGAATTTTTAAAAGAGACCATTTGCCATGAGTAAGTTTTAGGAAACAACCCAGAAATATTTCTAGTTCAGGACCTGTGTGCTATTAACAAGGGAGCCCAAAGTCTAGGAGGACTGGCTAACCAAACCCAGAGAAGGTAGTTACATGGAGAATGTCAACTGAAAAGAACTTCAAGAAATGGACGCAGACAACTGCAAGATCAAAAAGGAAAGAAGCCACCATCTCATGCTACTCTGTGTCTTACTGGCTCAACCCATTCAGGAGTCAGAAGTAAAGAAGTCCATTGATGAAGATCCACACAGAGAACGACGCGTGAAAATGGAGAAGCGGCAGGAAGTACCTAGCACTCTCCACTCCTCTTGCCTCTCAGCATTCACTCCTGGCCTTTGCCCAGGTGAAAAACTTGTGTCCCCAGTCCGTTACCATCCCTTCGAGGTCAATTCAGTCCTGTCACCACTTGCAACCAAACATGGTAACCACAAACAGTGTTCTTCATAAACTGAGTGGGAGGAAACATGCAGAAAAGAAACAATTATTATATGGCAAAGATGTTACAATCTCTGCTTCTGTAACTGGTCACTAGATCTAAATTGTTAACACAATGACTTTCTTCCAATCCTTAGTCCATGTTTTCCCTGTCTTCTTAAAGCACATTGGTTGGATGGATTCTTAACCTAATAACTTGAGTCAAATCTGTAGTCCAACAGGACCTGGGTCCTTTAGAAATCCTGTCTTTATCATACTGCCAGTTTTCTATTGCCAAGGGCCATGGTGTAATAGGGTCCTAAGTAGCTAAGAGTCCACTTGGGTTCCAGAAATAGTTCTCATCATCCTGAACTGAATAGCAATTACTCAATTTCCCCTTGATAATCAGGATCATCACCCCAGAGAGTACAATAACCTCTTCTCTATCTATTGCTTTAGTAGTCTAAAATGGCCAGAGGGAAGACTCATTTTAATTCAATGGAATTATTACTGAATTCCTTCATGGATGCATCCCTCCCTCTCCAGTACTATAAATCCACTCAGACCAAGGATGAACAGACAGGAAGAAAAAAATTCCCCAAATTATACATTTGGTGTAATAGTTAGAAAGTCCGTTCTCAACTCCAACTCCCAGATACATGGAAGATAGTACCTTATATTGGACCTGGATTAAGGTGTTTACTGAATCTTGTACACAGAATCCTTACTTCTTAGGACTTTACTCCTGATGGTGCCAAAAATGAGCCTTCAGATGCCATCCCACAATTCCAGGAGACTAACATGAACACCATGCACGGTACCATATTGAGAGCAAGCCAATGGCCTTTGGTACAGGTGAACTGGACACACAGTGATGCTGTTGACAAATCAGTCTTGATTTGAGTATATCCCTGTTGGTGAGCCTGCACATAGTCTCCATTCCTGCCATCATATCTACTTAATATATCTCCATTGACCAATCATATAAAAGTTAGAGGAAATAGGCTGACTGACATCCTGAGGAGTTATCATCTTATTCTCTTAATTTTCAAAAGCACTCATTACCAGTATGATACCCTCTAGTGGACCTTTACAGGGAACACAAATATCCCCCCACCTCTGCTACGCTGAAAGGCCTATCCACATACCTCTCCCCAGACCTTGTCACCAACATTCCTATGTTCTACTTCCCAAAACCTTAACTGCTGGCCTATCTAGTTTATATAAATTCATACTGCAGGCTAGCTCTCCTTCCATATTAACTGGACAATCAGATGACTGCTTAAAGTTCTGCCCATTGAAAATACTGTCTTTCATTGCTGTCTTTCAGTGCCACTCCTCAGTGAGGCTATACATGGTGACTATCCATTTCTGTGTGATGCCCACATACTATGCATTCACAAACCTTCCTCTTTTATCCACTTTCAGCTGGCCATAGAGAGTTCCCCATGAGACTGTAGGTGTCATCTGAGGGAATGGCAGGAAAGCAGTAGGAGCAGTGACCATGGGAGTCTAAGCTACTCATTCATGCCATTTATTTACGCTTTCTGACTCGCCTTGGCCCTGTCTCACATACACCATTTTCATTTTATATTGGAACGGTATGTACATGTCTACATTATGGTGCAATGGATTAGGTGCAATGTTCTCTAAACACGCATTTCACAAAGAGCAGTTTGGGTCACATTTTCACTTACATTCAAAGATCAGGTATTCAGTCTTTACCATGCCCAGTAGCAAGTTTAAAGATATTTTTCAAGTGGAGAATAGCTGTCAGAAGAGGTCAAGTTTTCCAACCACATAAGGGTCTGCACTGTGAGCCTGAAGGAAGCCCTGTACACCTCTACCTGAAACAAATGCTTAACACCATCAGGTCTAACAGGTCACAAGTGTGACCAACACAGTCTTGCCAAATAGCCTTTTTGTTTTTCTTACTTCAAGCTCTGCTCAAAACTGGCAGCATTACACATTTTCCAATAAATGGTAAGACTAGCATCTCCACCAGAGAAGGCAATGGCACCCCACTCCAGAACTCTTGCTTGGAAAATCCCATGGATGGAGGAGCCTGGTAGGCTGCAGTCCATGGGGTCACTAAGAGTCAGACATGACTGATTGACTTCACTTTCACTTTTCATTTTCTTGCATTGGAGAAGGAAATGGCAACCAATTCCAGTGTTCTTGCCTGCCTGGAGAATCCCAGGGACAGGGGAGCCTGGTCGGCTGCCGTCTATGGGGTCGCACAGAGTTGGACATGACTAAAGCAACTTAGCAGCAGCAGCAGCAAAAGCATGAAAAGGTCATTTCCTCAAATAAAAATAATACCTGGCCTCTTTTTCATGAATGCTGGGATCTCTTGCCCAGGTAGGTGTTAATATGCTGTGAGTTCAGGCCTACAGTAGTAAGAAAGTAAATTGCCCTATTAGTGGTTGGTGGAGATCTTGGACTTTGAGGTCAAAGGGAGGTCTGATCTTACTCCAGGAGACAGTTGGTTTCCTTGAGTTTAAAAGGATGGTTAAGTGGTGGTTTCCATAAGAAGTAGAATTCTGTATTTTATCCAGGGTAGCACCCTTGGGAATTGCCAGACCTCTGAATGGAGTGGCAGCATGGATCTGGAATTAAGCCACTAGGCACCCGCACATCATGCAGTGAGGATGTGGACAGCCAAGCCAGTGGAATTTCCCATCTGGGAATGAGGGTAAAAGCTCAGGCACAGAGCACATCCATGGTGACTAGAACGGACTCAAACCAGAGGCCAGGTCTTATGTAATCCCAAGAGACAAGGAAAAAAGGTCCATGAAAAATTCTTAGATTTGGATATCACATTACTCTGGCAACCTGCAGCTGAGACAGACTGCACATATTCAGTAAGATTCTTACAGGTATTTTGTCTGAGTGTATAAAGCATGTTGACACCTTGATATAAAAATACACAGAAAGCAGACTCCTAACCATACTCTGACAATGTGTCTAAACCCATGGATGATAACGCAGAAGTAATGACAATGGGACGACCCTTTGTTTTCCTTCTCTTTGTCTGTCACTCTTGCTTTCATGCTGCTTCTTCTCAAGTCTTTTCATAATAGTCATAACAGTCATGTCAACATACCAATTTTAAATATAGTTTAAAGAAGCACTACTATTGGAACACTGTATTCAAAGGAGAGGTTGATCCCCTGCTGCTCACATCCCTTGGATCAAAAAATCTTATTTTAAAAAGAACTAAAACTAAAATATTTTGTATAATATTTTCACAAGGAATATTTTTTAAATCACCCTTGCTAGAAAAACAATGTAGCTCACTCCATCAGGACAGAGTTAATTAAAGGCAGACCTCTCTACACACTTTGAGAAGTAATTTGCCCAAGGTCTGTGGCTTTCTGCATTATTCTAGCTCCAGCACAAAGAAAGCATTCTCTGCTTGCCTCTTGCCAGTTGCATAATGACTAAAAAACTAGCAAGAGAATTTTCAGCCCAAAGTTGGAAGCTATGTTTTATTGGATTTTAAAAACACCCTTAAAAACACCCAAGAATTACATATTTTTTACAAAGTCAATGGTTCCTCTCTAGTTGGCAAAACTAATGGCATCTTATTTAACTCAATAGATGTTATACTTGCAATCTAGCTGTCTGTTCACATTCTCCTCTTAGGGTTTGAAATGATGCAAATCCCTAGAGACTTTTTTTTGGTTCTAGATCAATGAATACTTAAGCATATAAAAAACTGCAGAATCATCCTCAAAATAACTCTATAAAAAATATTTTTTAAATCCTACTGCAAGATACTCATGGAAACCAAGAACATTTAAATCATGGCCATTATCGATTCAAGAGTCATGACATTCCACAAAGGAAAAAAGAAGAAAAATTGGCGTCTAGGTCATTATATGGTACAAGCTGGGATGCTCAGGGGGTTAAAGAGAAAAGACTCAAAATGCCCCCCAGAAGCTTCTGTATACATATTTTTATAATTTATTCCCATTCGTTCTCACTTTTCTACTTGTGGCCCAATAATGATATAATAGGATCTGGAAACATCATTCATTGAAATAACAGGTAAAGGTTTTTTTCATCAACATGAACTCATACATGGTACATGGTATGGCAGGAGGTCACTGCTTTTTGGGTCTATGAGCATCAAAATGTTGTTTTAATTTAACTAAAATATTATACTCTGGTGTCTCTCTAGATCATGAATGTTCAAAACACTTGGAAATAGTCTTCTCTAGGATGTTGTGCAGAGAAGTTGGAGGTCCAGTTCTGGAAACCTCTAAGAGGTGTTTGTTTCTAATATGCACCTTTACAGCTTTTGCAAAGAGTAGTGCGTGTTTGCCTCCTGGGACACCACAGCCTTAGAGCTGTAATAAGCAAGTATAAGAAGGTGATTTCTCTCAGGATTCACAGTCAATGTTTTAAAGCTTCCTTTCCTTCCTTCAGCCAAAATTTGAGAGAATTTATATGCCCTTAAAAGTTGCAAATGAAAGAGCACCACTAAAAACAGCACAGTGGGAGGCACTGGTAGAGGAGCTTTCAAATCTACTATCAGTAAGGGAACTGAGTAAATAGAGATAAAATATGACCCCTGAGAGCCCTTCTATGATTGCTTTAATTAAGTAGTGTCCTAATGAACCTAAAATTAGTGAAATGTATTAGAATCAGCACCAGATGCCTCACTCTTAGCTTGCTGACCAAGAAATGAGATCCTCAAAGTTCACACTGGTGCTAACAATATAAAATGTATCTTCAATAGATGGACAAATGACACTTCCTTCTTTTCAGAATTTATCTTCTCTGTAGTACTTTTGTTGGCAAGAACAGTGTGTTGCAGGTTTGGGACAGTTCCTTTGCAAAGAAAGAAGACTTCAGTGGTAATAGTCATTGTTGATTAGTTTTTAGCGGGTGGGGGGGGGGCGGTGCGGGGTGGGGGTGGGGTGGGGGGGGCGGGTTCTGCTTTCTCCCCATGAATAGCAATGTGAATTCAAGCTTGATCTAAGACCTACAGTAACCCCATGTTAGCAAATATTTTATGATTAAAATGAAAACACAGAGATTTTACTTCTGAATTGATGATGGAATCCTCTGAGATTAAAAAACAATACGGAGCAAAGTTTCCGTTTCTAGTTTCAGGGTGACCATATCTTCCTTTGTCACTGACAATTGCCTGCAATTCATCATCTCCCCAAAAAGGACTGCATAGGCCCACAGTTACTGCACCAAGAAACGCTAACTTGTTTGCTCCCATTCTCCATCTCCAGCCACACTACTCTCATAATTTCTGATTCCTGCTGCTGCTGAGTCACTTCAGTCGTGTCCAACTCTGTGTGACCCCATAGACAGCAGCCCACCAGGATGCCCCGTCCCTGAGATTCTCCAGGCAAGAACACTGGAGTGGGTTGCCATTTCCTTCTCCAATGCATGAAAGTGAAAAGTGAAAGTGAAGCCGCTCAGTCGTGTCCAACCCTCAGCGACCCCATGGACTGCAGCCTTCCAGGCTCCTCCATCCATGGGACCCTCCTGTTGTTACATAAATTAAAAATGTAATCAAACTCATGGGTCTGTGTGGTAGGGGAAGGGACAGTAAATGAGTTAGGAGTCCTTCTTCCTACCCATCTGTCATCAACCTTAAAAGACTTGATTGATTAGTTGGATTGTTTGTTTTACTAGAAAAGACTTACTAAAAGGAAGTCAAGTAATGTTATGGGTTAGGTAAGGCTGGTCAAGGCAATGTACTTGACCAGAACAGCATTCCTTTAAGAAAGAGCTCACTACTTTCTTCAGGATCATGTCTGTGTTCTTCTAAGAACAGACATGTATGATCCATCCTAGTTGCACACTGGCAAGGCAAGTCTGAATTAAAGCAAAAGATGTTCACTTGTAGGTACCTCCCATCTAATATAACCAATTTAATCAAGTCAAGCAGAAGGATGTACAAGTGAAACCAAACCCGGTACTTGAACAACTTCACAGAACAGTATCAGAAGATCTAGTAAAATATATCAGATTAAAGACATCTTCTCTTCCCAAACTCACTACAATGACCATAAAAATACCAAAACTTGTAAATTCAGAGAGAGAAAATAGAAGATGAAATAAGGCTGGACCAAAGATGCTGACCCATTAGAAGACGGGAAATAGAAGGAGTGGTAATAACTGAAATGGCTGATACAGGAACGGAATCCGAAGGAGAAAGTGTGACAGTCCTGCCAGGATAAGAAAGGCCCAGGGCACTGGTTACTGACTGTGGGATAAGATGTGAGGTTGATGGCAGGAGACTAGTTGAAAGCCAGGTAATTTCCTCCACTTGCTTGATCAGGGCAACTATTCCTCCTTATCCCCACTACCTACACTGCAACATGTAGACCAAAGGTAAATTTCCTGGAGACATTCAATCAGAAAGGCTTCAGATTGGAAACACTGGCTTCAATGAGGATGCAGAGACTTGGGGCTGAAAGTGAGATTAAGTGAAGTCTGCTTAGGTTTTCACTGCCTTCTCCCATTGAAACTTCTCTCTAGTTTCAAATGCTGGGAGCCAGAAATGTATCTACCATGAAGGTGACTGAAGGACTCCTCTCTGGAGAAATTAACTAGCCACAAAGAAAAGAGCTAGAGTTGTAGACATTAAGGAGTATCCCAATTTTTAAAAAGCACTTCAACTCCCCAGTCAAGCTCTAATATGTTAGACAACAAGTCCTGCCCAAAGACAAGAATGTCCAATCAGAAAGGGAGTAGAACACTGGTGAAGGGCTCAGATTCAAGTATCCCATTTCCCTAATGGCTTTGGGCTAATATTTAAACTCCCTGTGCCTCTGTTTCTTCATGTGTGAAATGAGGATAATAATGATTTCTTTGTCATGGTTACTGTTGTTGAGATAGCTGTTAGCCACCCACACACTGGGTGATGTACACAACAGAAATGCATTGTCTCACGGATCTGGAGAATAGAAGTCCAAGGTCAAGTTTTTGGCAGAGTTATTGCCTCTGAGGCCTCTCTTCTTAAGTTGTAGTCGACCACCTTCTCTCTGAGTCCTCACGTGGTCTTGCTTCTATCTGTGTCCACGTCCTAATCAGCTCTGTTTATAAAGACTCCAGTCGTATCAGATTAGGGCCTACTCAAACGCCCTCACTGAACTTAGCTACCTCTTTTAAAAACCTTGTCTTCAAATACAGTCACTTTCTATCATCCATATCACCATATTACTCATACTTTGGTATTGTTTTTTTTTAATTAATTTATTTTTTATTGAAGGATAATTGCTTTACAGAATTTTGTTGTTTTCTGTCAAACGTCAACATGAATCAGCCATAGATATACAAATACCTCCTCCCTTTTGAACCTCTCTCCCATCTTCCTCCCCATCCCACCCCTCTAGGTTGATACAGAGCCCCCTGAGCCATACAGCAAATTCCCTTTGGCTATCTATTTTACATATGGTAATGTAAGTTTCCATGTTACTCTTTCCATACATCTCACCCTCTCCTCTCCCCATGTACGTAAGTCTATTCTCTATGTCTGTTTCTCCATTGTTGCCCTGTAAATAAATTCTTCAATATCATTTTTCTAAATTCCATATATATGCTTAAGACTACAACATTTATTTTTCTCTTTCTGACTTACTTCACTCTGTATAATAAGTTCTAGGTTTATGCACCTCATTAGAACTGACTCAAATGTGTTCCTTTTTATGGCTGAGTAGTATTTCATTGTGTGTATGTACCACAACTTTTTTATCCACTCATTTGTCAGTGGACATCTAGGTTGCTTCCATCTTCTAGTTATTGTAAATTGTGCTGCAATGAACAATAGGATACATGTGACTTTTTCAATTTTGGTTTCCTCAGGGTATATGCCTAGGAGTGGAATTGCTGGGTCATATGGTGGTTTTATTCCTAGTTTTTTAAGGAATCTCCATACCATCTTCCATAGTGGATGTATCAATTTATATTCCCACCAACAGTGCAAGAGTGTTCCCTTTTCTCCACACCCTCTCCAGCATTATTGTTTCTAGACTTTTTGATGATGGTCATTCTGACTGGTGTGAGGTGATATCTCATTGTAGTTTTGATTTGCATTTCTCTAATAATGAGAAATGTTGAGCATCTTTTCATGTGTTTGTTAGTCACCTGTACATCTTCTTTGGAGAAATGTCTCTTTAGGTCTTTTTCCCACTTTTTGATTGGGTTGTTTGCCTTTCTGATATTGAGTTGTATAAGCTGCTTGTATATTTTGGAAATTAATGCTTTGTCAGTTGTTTCATTTGCTATTATTTTCTCCCCTTCTGAGGGTTGTCTTTTCACCTTGCTTATAGTTTCCTTTGCCGTGCAAAATATTTTAAGTTTAATCAGGTCCCACTTGTTTACTTTTGTTTTTATTTCTGTTACTCTAGGAGGTGGGTCATAGATAATCTTGCTTTGATTTATGTCATCAAGTGTTCTGCCTATGTTTTCCTCTAAGAGTTTTATAGTTTCTGGTCTTCCATGTAGGTCTTTAATCCATTTTGAGTTTATCTTTGTGTATGGTGTTAGGAAGTGTCCTAATTTCATTCTTTTATATGTAGCTGTCCAGTTTTCCCAGCACCATTTATTGAAGAGGCTGTTTTTGCCCCAGTGTATATTTTTGCCTCCTTTGTCAAAAATAAGGTCTCATAGGTGCATGGGTTTAATTCTGGGCTTTCTATCTTGTTCCATTGGCCTACATTTCTGTTTTTATGCCAGTACCATACTGTCTTGATGACTGTAGCTTTGTAGTATAATCTTAAGTCCGGAAGGTTGATTCCTCCAGCTCCACTCTTCTTTCTCAAGACTGCTTTGACTATTCTGGGTCTTTTGTGTTTCCATATGAATTGTTAAAGTTTTTATTCTCAGTTCAGTTCAGTCACTCAGTTGTGTCCGACTCTTTGCAACCCCATGAATTGCAGCACGCCAGGTGTCCCTGTCCATCACCAACTCCCGGAGTTTACTCAAACTCACGTCCATCGAGTCGGTGATGCCATCCAGCCATCTCATCCTCTGTCATCCCCTTTTCCTCCTGCTCCCAATCCCTCCCAGCATCAGAGTCTTTTCCAATGAGTCAACTCTTTGCATGAGGTGGCCAAAGTACTGGAATTTCAGCTTCAGCATCATTCCTTCCAAAGAATTCCAAATATTTCCAAAGAAATCCCAGGGCTGATCTCCTTCAGAATGGACTGGATGGATCTCCTTGCAGTTCAAGGGACTCTCAAGAGTCTTCTCCAACACCACAGTTCAAAAGCATCAATTCTTCCGCGCTCAGCCTTCTTCACAGTCCAACTCTCACGTCCATACATGACCACAGGAAAAACCATAGCCTTAACTAGACGGACCTTTGTTGGCAAAGTAATGTCTCTGCTTTTGAATATGCTATCTAGGTTGGTCATAACTTTCCTTCCAAGGAGTAGCGTCT
>NW_011495025.1:6327475-6356786 GCF_000754665.1 Bison bison bison | reverse complement strand
CCACTGTTTCCCCATCTATTTCCCATGAAGTGATGGGACCAGATGCCATGATCTTCGTTTTCTGAATGTTGAGCTTTAAGCCAACATTTTCACTCTCCTCTTTCACTTTCATCAAGACGCTTTTTAGTTCCTCTTTACTTTCTACCATAAGGGTGGTGTCATCTGCATATCTGAGGTTATTGATATTTCTCCCAGCAATCTTGATTCCAGCTTGTGTTTCTTCCAGTCCAGCGTTTCTCATGATGTATCTGCATATAAGTTAAATAAGCAGGGTGACAATATACAGCCTTGATAAACTCCTTTTCCTATTTGGAACCAGTCTGTTGTTCCATGTCCAGTTCTAACTGTTGCTTCCTGACCTGCATACAAATTTCTCAAGAGGCAGGTCAAGTGGTCTGGTATTCCCATCTCTTTCAGAATTTTCCACAGTTTATTGTGATCCACACAGTCAAAGGCTTTGGCATAGTCAATAAAGCAGAAATAGATGTATTTCTGGAACTCTCTTGCTTTTTTGATGATCCAACAGATGTTGGCAATTTGATCTCTGGTTCCTCTGCCTTTTCTAAAACCAGCTTGAACATTTAGAAGTTCACAGTTCATGTATTGCTGAAGCCTGGCTTGGAGAATTTTCAGCATTACTTTACTAGCATGTGAGATAAGTGCAATTGTTTTTGTTCTAGTTCTGTGAAAAATGTCATTGGTAATTTGATAGGGTTCACGTTGAATGTGTAGATTACATTTGGTACTATAGCCATTTTCACAATATTGAGTCTTCCTACCCAGGAACATGGAATATCTTTCCATCTGTTTAAGTCTTCTTTGATTGTTTTCATTAGTGTCTTATAGTTTTCTGTGTACCATTCTTTTGGCTCCTTAGGTAAGTTTATTCCTAGATATTTAATTTTTTGTTGTTGTAGCAATGGTAAAGGGGATTGATTCCTTAAATTCTCTTTCTGATTATTCATTGTTAGTATATATAAACGCAAGTGATTTCTGTGTATTGATTTTGTATCCTGCAACTTTGGTAAATTCATTAATTAGCTCTAGTAATTTTCTGACACTATCTTTAGGGTTGTCTATGTACAGTATCATGCCATCTGCAAACAATGAGAGCTTTACTTCTTCTTTTCCTATCTGGATTCCTTTTATTTCTTTTTCTTCTCTGACTGCTGTAGCTAGGACTTCCAGAACTATGTTGAATAATAGTGGTGAAAGTGGACACCTTTGTCTTGATCCTGATCTTAGGGCGAATGCTTTCAGTTTTTCACCATTGAGAATGTTTGCCATAGGTTTATCATATGTGGCCTTTACCATGTTGAGGTATGTTCCTTATATGAGTTTTAATCATAAATGGGTGCTGAATTTTGTCAAAGACTTTTTCTGCCATCTATTGAGATGATCATATGGTTTTTACCTTTCAGTTTGTTAATATGGTGTATCACATTGATTGATTTGCATATATTGAAGAATCATTACATCCCTGAGATAAACCCAACTTGATCATGGTGTATGAGCTTTTTGATGTGCTGCAAAATTCTGTTTGCTAAAATTTTGTTGAGGATTTTTGCATCTATGCTCATCAGTGATATTGGCCTGCAGTTTGTGTGTATGTTATCTTTGTCTGGTTTTGGTAGCAGGGTGATGGTGGCCTCATAGAATGAGTTTGGAAGTGTTCCTTCCTCTGCTCTTTTTTGAAAGAGTTTTAGGATAGGCATTAGTTCTTCTCTAAATGTTTGATAGAATTCTCCTGTGAAGTCATCTGGTCTTGGGCTTTTGTTTTTTGGGAGATCTTTTATCACAGCTTCAATTTTAATGCTTGTGATTGGGTTGTTCATAACTTGTATTTCTTCCTGTTCAGTCTTGGGAGATTGAACTTTTCTAAGAATCTGTCCATTTCTTCCATGTTATCCATTTTATTGCTGTACAGTTGTTCAAAATAGTCTCTTATAATCCTTAGTATTTCTGTATTGTCTGTTGTAACCTCTCCTTTTTCATTTCTAATTTTGTTGATTTGATTCTTCTCTCTCTTTTTCTTGATGAGTCTGGCTAAAGGCTTGTCAATTTTGTTTATCTTCTCAAAGAACCAGCTTTTAGTTTTATTAATCTTTACTATTGTTTCTTTCATTTCTTTTTCATTTATTTCTGCTCAGATCTTTATGATTTCCTTCCTTCTACTAATTTTGGGGATTTTTTTGTTCTTTTTCCAGTTGTTTTAGGTGTAAAGTTAGGTTGTCCATTCGATGTTTTTCTTGTTTCTTGAGGTAGGATTGTATTGCTATAAACTTCCCTCTTAGAACTGCTTTTGCTGCATCCCATAGGTTTTGAGTTGTCATGTTTTCATTGCCATTTGTTTCTAGAAATTGTTTGATTTCCCTTTTGATTTCTTCAGTAACCTGTTGGTTAAGAAACTTGTTGTTTAATCTCCATGTGTGTTTCTTACACTTTTTTTCTTGTACTTGATATCTAGTCTCAAAGCATTGTGGTTGGAGAAGATGCTTGATATGATTTCAATTTTCTTAAATTTACTGAGGTTTGATTTGTGATCCAAGATGTGGTCTATCCTGGAAAATGTCCCATGTGTGCTTGAGAAGGTGTATTCTTCTGCATTTGGATGGAATGTCCTGAAGAAATCAATGAGATCCATCTCATCTAATGTATCATTTAAGACTTGTGTTTCCATGTCAATTTTCTCTTTTGATGATCTGTCCATTGGTGTGAGTGTTAAAGTCTCCTACTATTATTGTGTTACTGTCAATTTCTCCTTTTATAACTGTTAGTGTTTGTCTTATCTATTGTGGTGCTCCTATGTTGGGTGCATCAGTTCAGTTCAGTTCAGTTCACTTCAGTCGCTCAGACCCCATGAATTGTAGCACACCAAGCTTCCCTGTCCATCACCAACTCCTGGAGTTCCCTCAAACTCACGTCCATCAAGTCAGTGATGCCATCCAGCCATCTCATCCTCTGTCATCCCCTTTTTCTCCTGCCCACAATCCCTCCCAGCATCAGAGTCTTTTCCAATCAGTCAACTCTTTGCATGAGGTGGCCAAAGTACTGGAGTTTCAGCTTTAGCATTATTCCTTCCAAAGAACACCCAGGACTAATCTCCTTTAGGATGGACTGGTTGGATCTCCTTGCAGTCCAAGGGACTCTCAAGAATCTTCTCCAACATCACAGTTCAAAAGCATCAATTCTTCGGCGCTCAGCCTTCTTCACAGTCCAACTCTCACATCCATACATGAACACTGGAAAAACCATAGCCTTGACTAGCTGGACCTTTGTTGGCAAAGTAATGTCTCTGCTTTTGAATATGCTATCTAGGTTGGTCATAACTTTCCTTCCAAGGAGTAGCGTCTTTTAATTTCATGGCTGCAATCACCATCTGCAGTGATTTTGGAGCCCAGAAAAATAAAGTCTGACACTGTTTCCACTGTTTCCCCATCTATTTCCCATGAAGTGATGGGACCAGATGCCATGATCTTCGTTTTCTGAATGTTGAGCTTTAAGCCAACTTTTTCACTCTCCTCTTTCACTTTCATCAAGAGGCTTTTTAGTTCCTCTTCACTTTCTGCCATAGATATTTACAATTGTTATGTTTTCCTCTTGGATTGATCCCTTGATCATTATGTAGTGTCCTTCCTTATCCCTTGAAATCTTCTTTATTTTAAGGTTTATTTTGTCTGATATAAGGATTGCTACTCCAGCTTTCCTTTGCTTCCCATTTGCATGGAATATAGTTTTCCATCCTCTCACTTTCAGTCTATATGTGTCTTGAGGTCTGAAGGGGGTTTTTTGTAGACAGCATATATGGGTCTTGCTTCTGTATCCATTCAGCTAGTCTGTGTCTTTTGGTTGGAGCATTTAATCCATTTACATTTAAAATAATTATTGAGATATATGTTCCTATTGCCATTTTCTTAAATAGGGTTGATTTTGTAGACCTTTTTTCTTGTTTTGTATTTCTTGACTATATAAGTCCCTTTAACATTTGTTGTAAAGCTGGTTTGGTACTACTGAATTCTCTTAACTTTTGCTTGTCTGAAAAGCTTTTTATTTCTCCATCAATTTTGAAGGAGATCCTTGCTGGGTACAGTAATCTTGGTTGTAGAGTTTTCCCTTTCAATACTTTAAATATATCCTGCCATTTCCTTCTGGCCTACAGAGTTTCTGCTGAAAGATCAGCTGTTAAGCATACGGTGTTTCCTTTGTATGTTACTTGTTGCTTCTCCCTTGCTGCTTTTCTTTCTGTTTAGTCTTTGTTAGTTTGATTAGTATGTGTCTTGGCATGTTTTTCCTTGGGTTTATCCTGTACGGGACTTTTTGTGCCTCTTGGACTTGATCGACTATTTCCTTTTCATATTGGGGAAATTTTCAACTATAATCTCTTCAAAATTTTTCTCATACCCTTTCTTTTTTCTCTTCTTCTTCTGGGACCGCTATAATTTGAATGTTGGTGTGTTTGCTTTTGTCCCAGAGGACTCTGAGGTGATCCTCAGTTCTTTTCATTCTTTTCCCTTTATTCTGCTCTTCAGAAGTTATTTCCACTGTTTTCTCTTCCAGCTCACTGATTTGTTCTTCTGCTTCAGATATTCTGCTCTTGATTCCTCCTAGAGTATTTTTAATTTCAGTAATTGTGTTGTTTGTCTCTGTATGTTTATTCTTTAACTCTTCTGTGCCTTTGTTAATTGCTTCTTGCATTTTCTCCATTTTGTTTTCAAGGTTTTTGATCATCTTTACTATCCTTATTCTGAATTCTTTCTCAGGTTGTTTGCCTATTTCCTCTTCATTTATTTGGACTCCTGTGTTCCTAGTTTGTTCCTTCATTTGTGTAGTATTTCTGTGCCTTTTCATTATTATTTTTTTGACTTATTGTCTTTGAGGTCTTGTTTTCCCAGGCTTCAAGGAAAGTTAAATTCTTTCCTTAAAGAAGTTTGAAATTTTTCTTCCTTTTGGTTTCTGCCCTCCTAAGGTTGGTCTAGTGGTTTGTATAAGCTTTATATAGAGTGAGATTTGTGCTGAGTTTTTGTTTGTTTTCCTTCTGATGGGCAAGGCTGAGTGAGGTGGTAATACTGTCTGCTGATGACTGGGTTTGTATTTTTGTTTTGTTTGTTGTTTAGACAAGGTGTCCTGCCCAGGGTGCTACTGGTGGTTAGGTGATACTGGTCTTGTATTCAAGTGGTTTTGTTTTTGTGAGTTCTCACTACTTGATACTCCCTAGGGTTAATTCTCTGGTAGTTTAGGGTCTTGGAGTCAGTGCTCCCACTTCAAAGTCTCAGGGCTTGATCTTCCAGACAGGGACGTAGATCCTCTGGAAGGTGCAGTGGCTGTGAGCTGGAGTTTAGGGATTGTGGAACAATCACAGGGCGAGGGCTGCTGTTGACTGTGGAGAGACGGATCAAGGGGATGCAAGGGAGGAGATTGTGGTGGGAAATGCCTGTGGAAGAAAGCTGGGCAACCATGGAAGCAAGGCGATCTGTATTGTTTTTCAGTTAGGTTTTCTCCTAGAAGAGGATGATTATTTATATGAAGAGTTTGAAGCCTGTATGCTAATTATTGCTGAATATTTTTTAAATTTTCAAAAATTAATAAATGTTACACTAAAGGAGAATTTAAAATGCAAGTCTGAGCACGTCACCACTCTGCTCAACATCCTTCTTTGGCTTTCCACACAGCTTATCATGTACATTTAGAGGTGGAATCAATCTACACATCCTCATTCCTACAGCTTCACTCTGCAGGGGTATGTTGGAAATGTTCAGAAGAATTCTGCCACGTGTATTAGCAAACATATATAAAAGCAGTTGTTAGCAAACATCTATAAAAACACACTCACTGATTAATGTTTTGAGAAATAAATGAATCATACTTCCTTGTTCTGTTGAAATTTTCTCATGGGGAATTCTGTTAAAGAATCATGCCAATGAAAAGATAGTTGAACTAACATTTCTAGTCCAGTCTACTCTTATCTTTAGGATAATACATAAAAGAAGAACTACTTGCAGGAAAACATTTTGTTCAGAAAGTACCCTCTCCTCTTATCCACACTGTCTGAGGTACAAAGAGCATCATGGGGATTTTAACATATTACCCAGGTCTACTAGTTCTTTAAAAATGTCCATGTAAGCAATGAATCACTGTAGCACTGGCTATCTAGAATTTCTGAGACAAACCATAACTTGAATGGAACATCCCAGCCCTGTAGAGTGGGAATGTTGTTAAGACAGTGTTATTTTGTAAAAGAAACATTGGAATGAATCCTTGTTCGTGTATTACTTTCAGTTTCTGGGTAATGACAGCAATATCATGGGTAACATTTATGTGAAAGGACAATCAGAGGTAATATTTATATGGGCACCAAGTTGTGGGATGACACATAGAAGATACGTCATCTCATTAGCAGAGCTCTCCTTCATCCTCCTCCAAGCAGAATTCATTGGATACTCATTTGTTTACATTGTATCATTATTTTCTCTCTCAACATGCCACTTACCCTTTGTGCAACCCTGGGTTGGGAAGATCCCCTACTGAAGGAAATGGCAATCCATTCCAGTATTCTTGCCTGGGAAATCCCACAGAGAAGCCTATCGGGCTACAGTCCATGGGACTGCAAGAGTCTTAATGACTAAACATGGGGCTGTTAGTAGGATTTAAGCACTCAATAATAATTAGCTATTGATTATGTTTATGCCTCTCTTCCCTATCATGATGACTTAGGAAAAAAGGAATTCAGAAGAACCAAATATTAATAATATTCATTAAGAATTTAACTTAGATACCTATAACACAATGATTTTTTATTATAGGTGGATTAGGTCCCAAAGTTCCAGTTCTGGTGACATTTTAACTGGGCCCTAATGACACATACACAGAAATGCATGAAAGGCAATATCAGCACAATCAAAGGTTTTGTTCTTAAACCCCTCTTCAACCTGTGTTTGTTTCCTTTGGACACTAGCCACCGTGTTTCATTCTCTTGTCTCTCCTACTGGGTTTTTCATCTTGATTCACCTTTTGAACTGTCTCTTGGTTCATGAATGTTTCATTTCTTTCCCAAAACTTTCACTGACTTGTGGCTTCCTGGAATAGTCTCATTATTTACTGTCCTTTGGCACTGACCCAGCACTCCTTCCCTTCAGGGCTTCCCACCAACCACTGAGCCCCTCCCCCTGCTGTGTAGGACCCTGACCGGCGTGACTTTTTTCACCCTGCTGAAACCAGGAGGGGCTGGCCACAACTGCCAATATGCAAACTGATGTCAACTAGGATGGGAAAGTAAAATGCAAAATTACTAACAGTAATCTTAGAGGATTATGATTTAGGGGTAATCCCCCAAATATTCTTTTTCATATTTAGAAAGGGTCAAGATGAACATAAATTTGGATAGACCTTACGGTATCCAAATATTGAAGACAAGACTTAAGAGTGTCGAGAATTCCAAACTCTTTTGAGAGTTTGAAAAGTGGAAGTCTCTTATTTCGACTATTCTTGTGCAGTACAAAGAGTGGAGACAGTAGGACCTGGCAGACAGAGATTAAATTCAGATTCTGTCACTAAATAGCATAAGACTGAGACTCTCATCAATTAACTCTCATCTGTAGTTTAATAATATCTACCTTACAGGAATGCTGTAAAGATTAAAGACAATATAAATCAATTGTTCAATAAAGACTTCTTGAGTGATGAGTGCCGAGAGTGCCCTTGAATTGAAAAGGAAGTCTTCAGTTCCAAGTGTAATTGAAGGAAGAGCTGTCAGGAGAGACTGTGGATAGAGAGGCATGGTGAGTCAGGTGTTACTTTGACTTATTGATGATGGGTAACGTTATGCAATGGATAAACTTTTATTTTTTTAAAAATCCTGAAATGCATGTATTAGCAACTGACAAGATATTCTCTTTTCTCTGAGTTAATTTTTATGAATTCTTTTTGTAACTTAAGTGAATAAATTCAAGAGAAGATATATGAGTTGGAAGAAGGAAAAACTAAGCATCTCAGCCAACTCCATCCCATCTATTGGGTCTTGAGGGAACTCTGGGACAAGGAGAATAATCATATGTGTTCCTCACATGTACAAAGACTGATGGAGTACTGCCATAGAAATTATTTATATTGGAGGAGAAATTATACTTTTGAAACTTTCACCTGAGCTAAAAAAATATGAAATCTGAAAATAAGACATCATTTTGTTTCAAACATACAGAGAGATTTTTTAATGGAAAACAAAGTTGTTCTGCTTTAGCAAAGGAACTGAAATTTGGGGATTGGAAACTGGCAATAGAACATAAAAGAAAGGACTTGGGAAATAGTAGACTTAATTGTGTCCTCCTCCCTCCAAATTCTTATGTTGAAGGCTTAACCCCTCAGAATGTGACTGCATTCTTATGCTGAAGGCTTAAACCCTCAGAATGTGACTGCATTTGAAGACAGATCTTTACAAAGATGATTCCATTCAAATGAAGCTGTTAGGGTAGGCTACATTCTGACCAGTGTCCACAAAAGAAGATGGGATTAAGACACAGGAGAGTCCCCAGGGATGCATGCACAGAGGAAAGGCCCTGCCAGGACACAGGGAGAAGATGGTCATCTGCAAGCCAAGGAGAGAGACCTCAGGAGAAATAAAATCTGCCAGCACCTTGATCTTGACTTCCAGAGCTCAGAGACAATAAACTTCTGTTCTTAAGCTACCTGATCTGTGATATTTTATTCTGGCAGCCTAAGCAAACTAATATGAGAGACAACAGGGAAAGGTCAGGAGATGGAGGGTGAGGCCTTGACCAGAAGTGAAGGCAGCAAGCCTAAGGAGACAAAGCCAGTAAAAAATGGTGGATGGATGACAAATAGAGGCCATGATAGGACCATGATGACCCCTGTTAAATTTTAATTTTTGGCTTATAGTCAATAATGTATCTCCACTGTAAAACTTTGAAACTTCAGCATGGTCTGCTAAATATAAATGCCTTGTGTTACTGTTATTTTAGTCAATAAAGGAATGGAGCAGAGTTCAGAATGGAGAAAAGTGACTCAGAGAAAGGACTGCAGTTGCAAGAATCAAGAGAGAAGTTAAAAACTAAAAATTCAGCAGATCCAAGTATCAAAGCAAGAGGAGACAACGGAGATTTGATGACATCCAAACAGCCGCTCCTGGAGTCACTGGTATAACCTGACCGTACTAAACGAATACCCTGTGGGAAGATACATTTCTACTCTAAAGAGCCCAGAGGGATTTTAGAGTTCCTGGAAAGTGAATCTTAGGTAGATATGAAAAAAAAAAAAAAGTTTAATACGTAGTTACCACTTGGCATATTACCTTACACTGAATTTCACATTAATGCAAGACCCACTGATGAGCTCAGATTCCTTCTGAAAAGCTCCAGTGAAGTAGATAGTCAGCATTGTGCTACCATAGCCATAGCAGGAAATAGGCACTTCGGTAATATGTGTTGCATCTCTACTTAGGCTTCCCTGATGGCTCAGCAGGTAAAGAAACCACCTGTAATGCAGGAGACACAGGAGATACAGGTTCAATCCCTGGGTTAGGAAGATCCCCTGGAGGAGGAAATGACAACCCACTCCAGTATTCTTACCTGAAAAATCCCATGGACAGAGTAGCCTGAGGGACTATGGTCCAAAGGTTCCCAAAGAGTTAGACACAACAGACAGACTAAACACAACCTTGATTAGACTAATGTCTCAGCACTCATCTTTGTCTTGATAGATTGCCACATAGTCACTAATAAATAAATATCCTAGTACATAACCAAGAATAAAATCCTAGTACACTGATATAAAAGATAGTGAAAAGAATGAAAATGGACTGAAATGATTCTCACATTCTAAATACTTCAGTACCTCTAAAGCACAATTAGACAACTGTCTTGTCTAACATATAAAATAAAGTACTATTTAACAGACTACTTAATTTTACATTTTACATTATTTTCCCAGTCAGCTAAAGAAGTGTTTCTATATAAAACGAATAGAATTTTCCATCTAGTGACCACTTTTTGAAGAAGAAAATTTTTTTATTATTGAATTTTGCCTCTAGTAATTACTATTATAAACAATGACTTTGGGGTGCTCAAGAACTGATCTTGTTATAATTATAATCTTTGTCAGTTTAGGTTTTCCAGTATAATTCCTAACTTCTAAAATGGGAATGTGGATAGTACAAGTTTTGTCAATTCAGCAAAATGTACATATATGCTGTGGTGAGGGTTTCATCTTCTTAATGCTATGCTTATGGGCAGGAAAAAAACAAAGTTTGCCAACAAATAAACTGTCATTATCGCTTGGTCAATAGTAGACTTTCCTAGACTTCTGTTCAACTACTTAAACAGGAAGTTAAAGAGACAAGAGCTTTCTTCACAAACCTAACTTTATATATTTGAAAAAAATGTTTAAACTAGAAACCAAAAATAACTGCTTATTTAGCTCCAAGTTACTTTCCAAATTTCTATACCTTATAAGGTATTTGACTGCATTTTACAAAGGAGTATGCTTTCCATTATTTTCTAAAAAGACAAAAATTAAGTTTTATAACAACCAAATTTGAATATAAGTACATTGATAATTAACAGTATGAACACAATCCACTACTTTAATACATTTATCATTATACAATGTTATATTGCATATTTATTTGTTAACTTTATTGCAGTTAGCTTTGTCACTAAAATTCAGACTCTGAAGGCAGAGACTTTGTATGGTTCACTGCAGTTTTGTTAACGGAATGAATGAATTTCTGATAGTTATTAGTACGTGCTTGTATATCACATTCCTTTCATTCTAAAAATAATTAAATTAATTGCACCATAAAATTAAGCTACAAAATTAAATATTTCTGTCACTTCATGACTACAAACCTTAACAAAATTAATCAAAAGATATTTTGTGACCACTTTGGGTACATTGCTCATATATTACTTTTCTATGTTCAAATACATAGGCAGAAAGTAGATGACATAGTAATAAAGATCCTTCTTAAGACCATATATCTCTCAAAATGATGAGATAACAAACGGATGCTTTTTGTAAAAACGTGATTATCTTGCCTTGAACTTTCAGTATATTTTTAAATGGAAATGCATCCAAAAAATTCCATACACATTATGAACAAAACTAAACTTTTTAAGTATAAATTTTAATTGACAATTATCCTTTCCTGTTTCAAGCTTTCCAGTAATTAACAAATCATTTCTGCATTATTTTCATTATACAAAGCATGCTAAATAATATGGATAAAACTACTGTGTCTAGTCAAGCACTATAATCCAGAAAAAAATTATGGGGAACACGTGTATACCTGTGGCGGATTCATGTTGATATATGGCAAAACCAATACAATATTGTAAAGTTAAAAAATAAAATAAAATGAAAAGCTAAAAAAAAAAACAAAACCATTTGACCAATGAAATTAGATGTGGTACAGTCAGGCTCTCTTCTTGTATTTTTGGGGAGGTCAGGGGATATGCTGTAGCCAATGGTTTGGCTGGGTGATCAGGGACTTGGAAGAAACATGATTGGGAAACTGGGGGCAAAGAAACTGGGGGAAGAGATATATGGATCAATTACCAGAATAGCGAAAGACTGTGAAGGTATTTGTGTCATATGTGAATGCTCACCAGCAGAGGCATATGTAATAACCAGTAGCAGAGGATGATGTGTTCTGTCAACACCAGTCAGCCACTTCTCTAGTCATCGCTGTAATCACCCAGTGGCCTCATTAACATGCCTGGAGGTTATGCATGGGCTCAGCAGCATGGATTCCCATTCACCAAGGCCCACCTGCTATGCCCACTGCTGAGCGCCTGATCTGCAGCAGCAGAGACCGATGCTGAGTCCCCGTATGTTGCCACTCCCCAGGGCAATCAGCCAGCTCCCAGGTAGCCAGTTTATTACACTGGAACATTTCCATTATGGAAGTGAAAAGTTGTTGCTGAGCTGTGAAAGACGCCAGGATTCTTGGCAACCAGAGGGGAAGAATTCAATTCAGGGCCACTGACGAGGCTTGATCACTCAGAGCTTTTCTGTAATAAAGTTTTATTAAAGTATAAAAGAGAAATCTTCTGACATAGACATCAGAAGGGGGCAGAAAGAATGCCGCCTGCTAGTCTTTAGCCAGATGTTATACAGCTACTAGCAGTCTGCTAACTGGAGAAAGGAAATGTCTCAAAACTCAGAGACTGGCACCAAGCCCCTCAACCACAACATGCATTTTGAGATAACATTGGCACAAGGTGAGTTGTCCCGGGCCATAAAATGACTGACATGAATCTTGAAGAAAGGCAGGTTTCCAAGCAAATGGAGCCTTCCCTAAGGTTCCCTTCTGCTGTGAATGTTCACTGAGTTCCAATCAGATTGGCCTGCAATCAGCTCCTCATACACACCCACAGCCCTTTCTTTCCTTGGGGCCTTTGTGCATGCTGTTCTCTCTCTCAAACATTCTTTCCTCTGCTTTTACAGCCAGTTCCTGCCCATTCTTTATATATCCACTCCTCAAAGAGGCCCTTCTTGAACATACTATCCAAATAACTTATTTGTAATTACCAAATCTGTTTGTTTAGATTCACTCGCTGTATTATTTTTTTTCCCTTTTCTCCCACCCTCATCCAACTGAGAGGGAGAAGAGATGTGAGTTACCATAAAAGGGGGCATTTTTAAGTTCTACAATAACTTAGAGAGAAATATCACTACTTTGAGGATGGCCTAGAAAAACTGCGTAGGAGAGATGCTGCTCCTTGCACACAGTGGGTGAGATGGCATTCCTCCTTGTCCAGGTGGCTCATGCAGTGTGTGAACATTCAGTACAAAGGGAAGAGTTGTCCCATGTGAGTCTAACTTCCTGTCTTCTGTTAGCTTTGTAATGCTGCTGCCTAGTTGTCAATCTCACTACTTTCACTATGTTCCTTTTTCTTTCCTCTGTTCATAAACTAGTTATTAAAAAGTTGTGATTCATCACATTTACCTTAGCTGTTCTGAGGCTTCATCCTTCTGAATGTTTGCAAAATGGCACAGTCACATGGGACGCAGGAGTCCAGGAGCAGTGGTGCAGTCACAAATCCACAGAATATGTAAATAAAGCCAGAAGAAAGAGTGAGATGGCTAAGAGAGTAGTATTGAAACAAATACATTAACATATGTAAAGAAGACAGCCAATGGGAACTTGCTGTATGATGCAGGGAACCCAAAGCTGGTGCTCTGTGAAGACCTAGAGGGGTGGGATGGGGAGGGAGGTGGGAGCGCAGTTTAGGAGGTAGGGGACCTACGGCTGAATCATGTTGATGTATGGTAGAAACCATCATAATATTGTAGAGTAATTATCCTCCAATTAAAAATAAATTTTAAAAAATGGTACAGAGTGTCATGGGAGGTGGGAGTCCAGGAGCAGTGGGTATGGTAACAGTTCCACAGACTGTGTAAATAAAACCAGGGGAAAGACAGTGAGATGGGTTTTTTGAGCCCCCCCAACTCATCCCCCCTCAGGCCCAGGCACATAATGACTGCTCACCCTCATCGCTTTTACTCACAACCATGTACTCTCATTTCTTGTTCTGTAAATTTTGCTCTACACTCATCTTTAATCAATGTTCTCTGCTACCACTGCACATGTGAGAAAGTGAGGGCATTAAACTACTCAAAAAGCCACAGGTGTTTCCCAATTCTAAGGAGGAGGTATTGGTGTCAAAATACAGCCTGTGTTCTACCTAAAGTGCCGGAGGTATATCAGTGGGTTCACTGTAAAGAACTGCTCAACACTGAATGAGCTCAAAATCACTTCCCAGATTTTCCTAGATTCATGGGACTATCCCACTGGCTTGGAAATTTGTTCCAGTCAGATGACTTGTGAGAGATGGAAACACCAGCTTATTTGAGCCACCAAGTATTAACTTTGTTCTAGCAGGGGAAATTATGACTGTAAGGTCCCTGATAGTATGTACACAGTTATTTACACTTTCCTAAACTTGAGTGTATTTACAAATAGTGCCGTTTAGCTATTTTTAATTAAGTCTTTCATTTCCACAGTTCTCAAACAGGAAATCCTGTATGGACCTGATCCACCATTGAAGTCATTCTAGCAGAACTTGGTCAAAACCTGAAAATTTGTGTTTCAATGATGATAGTGATAGACTGCATGTCCACTCAAAATACAGCTGGCAGCCTTTATTGCTGGGTTGATATTTGTTAATATGAAGACTGAGACTACCACCCATCAGAAGGAAGGAAGGTGGGGGTAGAAAGAGGGAAAGAGAGAGAGGGAAATTTCTATCAATTGTTTTCTATCTAAACAGTCTTTAAAATTTTCATTTTCACTTCTTATGGAAAAGGTGATGTTGCTCAGTTAAGACATGTGCTTATTTTCCTAAATAGCTCAAAATTTTCCATCAGTTAAAAAAAAAAAATGTCATTTGACTTAAGTAGGCTAAAAATTCTCAAGAAACAGAGGGAACCTAAGATGAGTATTAATCACAGTCTCAGACCTAATATATGTCCAGCTAAATGTGGTGACTTTATTTTGCTGCAGATTACCCAATCCCAGTTATTCTGCTTTCTTTGCTACTGTAACAGAGAGTCACTTTTTTCTTCAAGATGTACGTGCAGAATGTGCCTGTAGAAAGGATTTTCATTTTTTAGTGTTTTAAATGTTTTTCGGCTACTATCTATTTGTCAAATCTCCCAGCTGTCGATACAGTGTTTTTTTTCTTCTCCTCCTTGGGCTTGTAAGCTAGAAATTATAAACCAACATAATTTTTACATCTAATATCATATATAAATGTATGCATTTATCTAAAATATATTTTCTATGCTTTGAACTTAACACAGCTCTAAAATCACAGGTATCACTTCTGGGCTATAATAATGTTTAGCTTTTATTGTTTACTGAATTACAGGTGATGGTCTAAGCTGTATATGTAGGCACACATTTAATCCTCACAACAGAGTTCTGAAGGAGGTGTTATTTCTGCCCCTACTTAACAAAGGAGGCCCAGAGAAGTTAACTTGCTCAAGATGCCTCAGTTTGGAAGTAATCAAAGCAGCGTAACAGCAAAGCTCTGTGGAAAATGGTACACTGTATGGCATGCGGTCCCACCACTTCATGGGAAATAGATGGGGAAACAGTGGAAACAGTGTCAGACTTTATTTTTCTCAGCTCCAAAATCACTACAGATGGTGACTGCAGCCATGAAATTAAAAGACGCTTACTCCTTGGAAGGAAAGTTATGACCAACCTAGATAGCATATTCAAAAGCAGAGACATTACTTTGCCAACAAAGGTTCATCTAGTCAAGGCTATGGTTTTTCCTGTGGTCATGTATGGATGTGAGAGTTGGACTGTGAAGAAGGCTGAGCACGGAAGAATTGATGCTTTTGAACTGTGGTGTTGGAAAAGACTCCTGAGAGTCCCTTGAACTGCAAGGAGATCCAACCAGTCCATTCTGAAGGAGATCAGCCCTGGGATTTCTTTGGAAGGAATGATACTAAAGCTGAAACTCCAGTACTTTGGCCACCTCATGTGAAGAGTTGACTCATTGGAAAAGACTCTGATGCTGGGAGGGATTGGGGGCAGGAGGAGAAGGGGACGACAGAGGATGAGATGGCTGGATGGCATCACTGACTCGATGGACTGGAGTCTCAGTGAACTCCGGGAGTTGGTGATGGACAGGGAGGCCTGGCGTGCTGCGATTCATGGGGTCGCAAAGAGTTGGACACGACTGAGTGACTGATCTGATCTGATCTGATAGCAATAACGCCTTGGGACATTTAAGAAAGGCGTTTATATTTGATGCCAGAAAGCAGTGAGTGGATCTGTGACTTACACAAATTCTAGTTCAGGGTTTGACCTTGCCTAACAGGTCAACTCGGAGAAGGCAATGGCATCCCACTCCAGTACTCTTGCCTGGAAAATCCCATGGATGGAGGAGCCTGGTGGGCTGCAGTCCATGGGGTTGCTAAGAGTCAGACACGACTGAGCGACTTCACTTTCACCTTTCATTTTCATGCATTGGAGAAGGAAATGGCAACCCACTCCAGTGTTCTTGCCTAGAGAATCCCAGGGATGACGGAGCCTGGCAGGCTGCTGTCTATGGGGTCGCACAGAGTCGGACACGACTGAAGCGACTTAGCAGCAGCACCAGCAGCAGCAACAGGTCAACTAACAAGGCCCTTAGCTCACAAGATGAAAGCTAAATTTCCTGGAGTAAGGCATTTTACACTTATACTAACCAAGGCTATGTGTGTACCACCCCTCCATCAGGTTTGTGCCATTGCTGCCCATTTGTCAAGGGCACTGCTTTCACTATGTAAGATTTTTCCTATCCTTCGAGGGCAAACAAAGAGTTCACTGAGAGGTTGTGATTATTAATATTTACAATGTCTATAACAAATATCATTTCCTATATTGTCTATGGCTTATTTCACTCAAATAACTGAAACATGTTCCCGAACCTACAGGTTATGAGCAACATTTTGAGAAAATAGATTTTTTAATCCCCCTTTAATCAAAGCTATTGCCCTTCTCTCCAAGAGGATAGCTTATTATCTGATTCCATGTCATCTTCCTATTTTTCCCCTTATCTCTGAACTCCTTTTCCCCTTCCATTTCATTCTTTGTTCTCTTCTCCCTTACATATTCAAGAATTATTGATCTAGAAATGATAGCATCTCCCCTCCACCAGAAAGAATGGAATTGTCTGTATTCCTTAAGAAAACAATAGAAGACTTTGTTTGAGGCCAAGTGCAGGTTCATGCTGTACTAGCCAAACATTCTTAGGAATCGTTTTCTCTGGAAGATCCTGATCCAGAGCACTCTTAAAACAGAGAAATCATTAGTGCTATAGGAACAGTTGTTCACTCATTTATTTGAAACTCCCTGAAGATGATGTCAAGGAGAAAAGAACATGGATCTTTGAGTTTCTGATATTCTCTTAAAAATTTCCATGTTCCCTGTATCGAGCTAGGTCTATCCAGAAAACTAGAAACCAGTACATAAAATAGAAAGACTTTAACACAGGGCTACCATGAAGGATCTGAGAGGCCAAACAGGCTCCATGAGGCAAACTCTCAGGGGCCACTGCCCTCCTGAAACCAGAGCAGAGAATGGGAATGGCAAGAGAGCCCAGGACCTGGGGCCACGAGGGGAAGGCTACGGCCAGGAGGAAGGCACGGGTTCTGTCAGAGCTGCTGCCCAATGCAAGGAACGAGGAGAAATCCCAGGCTGCTCCCTTCTTCCAGCCTGCCTATCTCCTGTCAACACCATCCTTTGACTTTTGAAACTAGCCAAAGGCAGGACGATGCAGGGGCTGGAGGGATGTGCTTGGGAATGCAGCCTATGGGGCCATTCTCTCTGATTCAGAGCTGAGCCCAGAGAACGAGAGGACTGGAGCTGACAGCAATCAGGTCCTGGACGGCACACACTCCCGTCCTATCTTCCACTTTTCTGTGGCTACACATAGTCATCTTTTCCCCACCAGAGAGCTATTAGTCAATCTAAAAAAAGTGGAACTTTAAAACTCATGTGGTAATTGGTCAGTCATCCAATCACATTACATCATCAAGATAAATTTCAAGGAATAATGTGTTTAAAACTGCAAAAAAGTCTCCTAAATCAACGTACAAAGGACCTTGACACAAAGCTCCATCTCTGGGACATTTATTGAAATTTAGTTGCAGACTATTTCCTTATTGAGTTTTGTTTTTCTATTTTCCTGGAAAATAGTCATAAAGTCAAATTTGGCAAACTTATACTGACAAATCACACTCTGCAAAATTACTTTTCTTTTTTATACTTCCACAGAGAGATTTCAGTGATTATTTCAGAAGGGTAGAAAAGTTGATGAAGATGCAAAGAAAATAATGCAATGTTTGAACTCTAAATTTAAAGTTTTTTAAAATTTCTCAGTTTTCAGAAAAACATTCTAGTCTTAAGCATTCACTGCTGCTAAGTCCCTTTAGTTGTGTCCAACTCTGTGTGACCCCATAGACAGCAGCCCACCAGGCTCCCCCGTCCCTGGGATCCTCCAGGCAAGAACACTGGAGTGGGTTGCCATTTCCTTCTCCAATGCATGAAAGTGAAAAGTAAAAGTGAAGTCGTTCAGTCATGTCCGACTCTTAGCAACCCCATGGACTGCAGCCTACCAGGCTCCTCCATCCATGGGACTTTCCAGGCAAGAGTACTGGAGTGGGGTGCCATTGCCTTCTCTGAAGTATTCACTATAGTTGTAAATTAAATTATAATTTAATTATAAGTTAAAATTTATCATTTTAAAAACTTCGTTGTTCAGTTACTAAGTTGTGTCTGACTCTTTGCAATCCCATGGACTACAGCATGCCAGGCTTCCCTCTCCATCACTGTTTCCCAGAGTTTGCTCAAACCCATGTCCATTGGGTCAGTGATGCCATCCAACCACCTCACCCTCTGGTGTCCCCTTCTTCTCCTTCCCTCAATGTTTCCCAGCATCAGGGTCTTTTCCAGTAAATCGGCTCTTTGCATCAGGTGGCCAAAGTATTGGGGCTTCAGCTTTAGCATAAGTCCTTCCAATGAATATTCAGGGTTGATTTCCTTTAGGATTAACTGGTTTGATCTCCTTGCTAGTCAAGAGACTCTCAGGAGTCTTCTCTGGCTCCACAATTCGAAAGCACCAATTCTTTAGCACTCAGCTTTCTTTATGGTCCAAGTCTCACAACCATACATGACTACTGGAAAAACCTTAGCTTTGACTATATGGACCTTAGGCGGCAAAGTAATGTCTCTGCTTTTAAGTGTGCTTTCTACAATTGTCATAGCTTTTCTTTCAAGGAGCAAGCGTCTTTTAATTTCATGGCTGCAGTCACCATCCACAGTGATGTTGGAGCCCAAGAAAATAAAATCTGTCACTGTTTCCACTTTTTCCCTATCTATTTGCCATGAAGTTATGGGACTGGATGCCATGATATTAGTTTTTCGAATGCTGAGTGTTAAGCTAGCTTTTCCACTCTCTTCTTTCACCCTCATCAAGAGGCTCTTCAGTTCTTCTTCACTTTGTGCCATTAGAGTGGTATAATATGCATGTCTGAAGTTGTTGATATTTCTCGCAGCAATCTTGATTCCAGCTCATGAGTCATCCAGTCCACCATTTTGCATGATGTACTATGCATATAATTTAAATAAGCAGGGTGACAATATACAGCCTTGATGAACTCCTTTCCCAATTTTGAACCAGTCTGTTGCTCCCTGTCCAGTTCTAACTACTGCTTCTTGACCTGCATACAGGTTTCTCAGGAGGCAGGTAAGGTGGTCTGGTATTCCCATTTCTTTCAGAATTTTTCAGTTTGTTGTGATCCACACAGTCAAAGGCTTTAGCATAGTCAATGAAGCAGAAGTAGATGTTTTTTCTGGAATTCTCTAGCTTTTTCTATGATCTAATGAATACTGGCAATTTGATGTCTGGCTCCCCTGTCTTTTCTAAATCCAGCTTGCACATCTGAAGTTGTCAGTTCATGTACTGTTGAAGCCTAGCTTGAAGGATTCTGAGCATTACCTTGCTAGCATGTGAAATGAGCACCATTGTGTGGTAGTTTGAACATTCTTTGGCATTGCCCTTCTTTGGGACTGGAATGAAAACTGACCTTTTCCAGTCCTGTGGAATCTGCTGAGTTTTCCAATTTGGGTTAAAAAAAAGGACAAAACACCCAAAACACTAAATTCAAATTTAACAAGGCTTCTTATATTTTCATTTGCTAAATCTGGCAACACTGTCCTAGGATTAAATATTCTGTTTTATCATGGTTTAAAAATGGCTTAATTATCAAACATACTGAAATAGAGACTGCTACCTAAAGAGATTATCCAGGCATCAGAAAACAAACTAGCATCTATCATTCTTATAAATAATTTTAATAAGTTTTATGAATAAAACAATTCAGTTCAAAAGCAAATAATCCAATAAATAAATAGGAAACAAATCTGTGACATTTAGGAAAATTATGTTTGAGTCCTGATCCTATGATTAAGTGAACATATGCCATTGAAATACCATTTATCCTCTATAACTTTATAAAATTGTTCTAATTTCTTTTTTTTGGAAGAAAACAAAGACACAGATTAAACTATTAAATTTCCTTTATACTCATTCCTCTCTCACTCCCTTCCATAGAAGTAATCACTGCTATAGTATGAATACTTTTTGTCTTTTCAAAATTCTATATTGAAGCCTAATCCCTAGCATGTAGACTTTAGGAGGAAGGGTCTTTGGGAGGTTCTTAGGTCGTAAGGGTGGATTGCTTATGAATAGTACTAGAGACCCCAGAGAGCTCCCTAATCAATTCTGCCATATGAAGTCACAGCAAAAAGGTGACCATCTATGAACAAGGAAGTGGGCTCTCAGCAGACATCTAATCTGCCAGTGTCTTGTCTGGGACTTTTCAGCCTCCAGAACTGTGAGAAATAAATCTTTGTGTTTATATGCCACCCAGTATTGTTATAGCACCTTGAACAAAGACAAATCATTGATCTGTACCATTCCCAGCATTTTGTGTGCATTTATGGACATACATGTATTTATGTGCATGTCATTTTTTATTAAAAAAAACAAAAATATTTCACACATTATTCTGAGACTTCATTTTCATTTGTCTTAAATGCCTAAAATTATTTATTTCATTTCAGTAAATAGATAATACACACAGGTGTGACAAGCAGACTCTAAAATGACCTCTCTAGGATCCCCAACTCCTGGTATTCATGCCCTCAAGTAATTCCCTACCCTTGAGTGTGGGATGTTCTAATGACTTGTTTTAGCACAAATAGGCAAAGTCCCACAGAAGTATACGATGTAAAATTTTGACTTCTGTGTTGCTATCAGATTCCTTCTATTGCCTTCTCAGCTTGCATGCTTTGATGAAGAAAGCCGTCATGTTGGACAGGAACAGAGGCCTCCAGCCAACAAACAACTATGAACTGAGGCTCTCAATCCAAAAGTTCTCAAGGAGCTGAATACTGCCAATAATCATGTAAGCCTGGAAGCAGATCCTTTCACAATCAAGTCTTCCAATGAGACTCCAGCCTCAGCCAACACTTCACTTACAGCTTGTGAGGGCCCTGATACAAGGGACCCTGCTAAGCCATGCCTGGCTTCCTGACCTCCAGAAACTCTGAGGTAATAAACGTGTGTTATTTTAACCTCCAAATTTGTGGTTATATTGCTATTCAGTAATAGGTAACTAATACACATACAATACAAAATTTAAAAGCTATACAAGTAAGGTCTGTGAAAATTTAAGTCTCCTTTGCATCCTTGTCTCTAGCCAATCAGATCCCTTTCCCACAAACACCATTGCAAGATCAGTTCACATCATCAATGTGAAAGCACTTTAAATGTTTACAAGACAATAAATAAAGGTATTAAAATTATTCATACTAAAATTCCCAGATTTACAAGAGATACTAAGATTTTGAGTTGCTGGAGAGTAGGAACAACAGGTGTCATTATACAATTATCTCACAAGGGATCATATGGACAAGGCAGAAAAAGTGACAGGTGAGCACAAGGAAGAAGGGCTATTTACACACAACAGAAATTCCAAGGACGTTTACCAGATTGTATCCAGCGAACAACTGCTCATTATCAGAAAGAGTTCCAAGGATCATTAAACGCTTGTCTTTAATACAGTTGGTTCAGTGTCCTGTGCTCACTGTAAAGCACAGCATTATGAGGATGAGGGAAAACAAAATAGAAAGCATTGTACTGCATGATTCAAAGCCAGGTCCCTATATCGGACACCACACATGGAATACTGTTCACAACTCAAAATTGGCTTGAAGTAGCTAGAAATGACAGGGCTGGAACTAGGGTGAGAGACTGACTCACATACTTGAGTTAAAGAACAGATTTTAAAAAGAAAGATCTTTCCTCTGGAACAGGAGTGAGCCCTTAAAGGGACAGATGGTATTAAATATTTTAAGCTTTGCAGGCCAGATGGTCTCTATTCCAACTACTCAACACTACCTTCGTAGCTCTAAAGCAGCCATGAAAAGTGAGAGTGAAGTCTCTCAGTCGTGTCCGACTCCTTGCGACCCCATGGACTGTAGCCTGCCAGGCTCCTCTGTCCATAGAATTCTCTAGGCAAGAACACTGGAATGGGTGGCCATTTCCTTCTCCAAAAGCAGCCATAGACACTACATAAATAAATGGGCATGACCATGTTCCAATAAGACTTTATTTACAAAAATAAGTAGTGGATTTGGCCCAAGAGCTTGCTGAGAGATATCTGGAAAGGTATCAGATCAGATCAGATCAGTCGCTCAGACGTGTCCGACTCTTTGCAACCCCATGAATCGCAGCATGCCAGGCCTCCCTGTCCATCACCAACTCCCAGAGTTCACTGAGACTCACGTCCATCGAGTGAGTGATGCCATCCAGCCATCTCATCCTCTGTCGTCCCGTTCTCCTCCTGCCCCCAATCCCTCCCAGCATCAGTCTTTTCCAATGAGTCAACTCTTAGCATGGGGTGGCCAAAGTACTGGAGTTTCAGCTTTAGCATCATTCCTTCCAAAGAAATCCCAGGGCTGATCTCCTTCAGAATGGTTGGATCTCCTTGCAGTCCAAGGGACTCTCAAGAGTCTTCTCCAACACCACAGTTCAAAACCGTCAATTCTTTGGTGCTCAGCCTTCTTCACTGTCCAACTCTCACATCCATACATGACCACTGGAAAAACCATAGCCTTGACTAGACAGACCTTTGTTGGCAAAGTAATGTCTCTGCTTTTCAATATGCTATCTAGGTTGGTCATAACTTTCCTTCCAAGGAGTAAGCGTCTTTTAATTTCATGGCTGCAGTCACCATCTGCAGTGATTTTGGAGCCCAGAAAAATAAAGTCTGACACTGTTTCCACTGTTTCCCCATCTATTTCCCATGAAGTGGTGGGACCAGATGCCATGATCTTCGTTTTCTGAATGTTGAGCTTTAAGCCAACTTTTTCACTCTCCACACAAAAGGTAAATACAGTTGAAGTCTTTCAGTTTGGCACCTGGTTAAAATCAGATACCAAAAAGTCCCCCAGCTCATGCCAATTCCCATGATGCTTTCTGAATACACTGATTTGACTATATTTGAAGATACCTTTCTTTGTTTTATTTTTTATTGAAGTATAGTTGATTTACAATGTTGTGTTAGTTTCTGGTACACAGCAAAGTGACTTAGTTATGTGTATATATTCCTTTTCATATTTTTCCTTTATAGATTATTATAAGATATTGAATATAGTTCCCTGTGCTGCTCAGTAGGTCCTTGTTATCTATTTTGTATATGGTAGTGTGTATCTGTTAATCCCAAATTCCTAATTTATCCCCCTCCCTTTTCCCTTTGGTAACCATAAATTTTTTCTGTGAGTCTGTTTCTGTTTTGTAAATAAGTTCATTTGTATCATTTTTTTAGATTCTACATATAAGTGATACTAAATGATATTTGTCTTTGATTTACTTCACTTAGTCTATGATAATCTCTAGGTTAATCCTTATTGCTGCAAATGGCATTCTTCCACTCTTCTTCATGGCTGAGTAGTAGTCTACTGTGTGTGTGTGTGTGTGTGTGTGTGTGTGTGTGTGTGTGTGTGTACCACAGGAGATACATTTTTATTTGAACTGAGACTGGTGCTCTGATCTCCATTTTAGTGATTTTCTGCCCATCTAGAATCTAAGCAGTCTTAGAACTAGAAGAGAGCCACAAGTTAAGAACTACCCCTCCTTTTCTCAATGCCCTGCCCTGTTACCATTCCTCTTCCAGGTTCTTGGGAGATTCTAGGACTATAACAATAGTGTTAGATTGGGAAATGCTATCTTTAACAGAGGGCTCCTCTTTATCTTTTGGAATTCCTACTACCTATTTTTTTTTTCAAATAAAATTTTTTATTAGCTGAACAGTATATACAATCCACATTTTAA
Source organism: Bison bison bison (assembly GCF_000754665.1). Lineage (NCBI taxonomy): Eukaryota > Metazoa > Chordata > Mammalia > Artiodactyla > Bovidae > Bison > Bison bison. The sequence continues at coordinate 6,332,877 of NW_011495025.1, read as the reverse complement.
AATTCTACTGACTAAATTAGTGTTTATAACCATTTAGTCCTAAATTATGTTGCTTCAAGGCAACTAAAATTAATATTTATAAGCCCACATATATAATGACATTTTCTCATTTTCTATTTTTCTGCTAAATTTACTCCAACATTTTAAGTTTTATTAATTTCGTAGCATTTTCCCCAGATCTCTCAAATATTTATTATATATTTTTATGTTTCATGGATTTTTGTTTAAAAAAGGAAAAAGACTCCAACCCTTCCTATGAAAGAACCACACACAGACAGCTTTATGTTCACACATACCTGGTACAGTGGAATAAAATTTAACTGAATTTATTTCCCAATCCTAGTTCTCTTGCTCATGTGGTTAACACTCAGGAGAGAAGATAGGACCACCAGAAATAAATCAGTTGCCCAATGTAATGAAAATACTATGAAAGTAAAATGTATTTTAGGAAAATAGACTTCCTGTGTGTACGATTCTTATCTTTTTCCTTAAAAAGAAGTTAAATGCTTTCATTAATTTACATCCCCAAGCATTCAAAGATTATGAGGTTTAAATGAAAGTGTGTCTCTTTCATCTTTCTAAATTCAGAATACTATCACCTCTAAAATACAAACTAGATCCTTAAGTGACCAAGCTTGATGAAGCAAGATGTAAGTCTGAAATCTTACTAGAGGTTAAGACACCACAATTTTACTTGTGTCTGAACCAACTCCACATAAACAAAAATAAAGTGAAACCCCAGCCTGAGACATTCTGGTACTGTCTAAAAGCGGGAAAGGGCTGCTCTCCTGACCCCAGCCTCCACTTCCTCCCAACCTAGACGAGTGGGTGTACCAGCTCTGCTGAGATGCCATATGCCACCTCTTTCACTGCCTCACTAAGAACTCTGGCTCACCTCCTGGCTAAGCTATGATCCACAGACCAAAAGACCACTACGGTTTGGGGAATATCAGTGAAATATACAGGAAAGTGTCAAAACTCCAGCTCCCAACCATAGACAGTTTCTAACTTAATCTACCGTTTCCTCTAATTATGGTCATCTCTATAGTGGGAACCATGGTAAAATGTTTTAAAACTCTTCAAGTTTCCTCGAATTTACCACTTACACAATATTTAATCTGGTAAAAGGCAACTGAAACTAAAATTAATCTATAAATACATTCCTAGCAGGGAAAAGAAGTCATCCAAAACCTTCAGAGGATATGACTTCAAGTCCTCAAATATAACTAGGTAAATTGATTTTACTTTCATCCCTACTTGCCCATCCACCCCTTGATGAACACAAGGCCCAAAAGCAAAAGGTACCCAAACAACACTAATTAGTCATCTAATTAAGAAGTAAAAGCAAATGATACTGTGCGAATAGTCAGAAGTTCCAATATCAATTTATTATTTATTGGGAGATAACTGTAGCCTCTCTCTTTTCACAGGCAAACTAACTGAATATTTAATAGAGCTTGTGGTATAGTCAACAAAGATCTCAGGTTCCCTGGTTTCCAACATCGGACTCTATTCACTAAAACCTGTACCAAGGTTAATCCTCTTCTGTTAAAAGTGGGAAAAACAAAAATAGACAATCAAGAGAAACCTGTTAATCTAACCACTTAAAATATCTACTGATACTACACATCATCTCCTTTTAGAATTGATGTACTTAATGTATAAAGTAATTAACTCCAATTTTAATAGATGAGAATTTCACAAGGACTAATTCAGTGTTTTAGAAATGGGGAATCAAAAATGAATAGAAATTTAAATAAATAGAAATTATAAAATAGAAATCATATATATATATATATATATGTATAATATATACATGTGAATCATGGTACCACAATTTAAATCCAGACTCATGTGTCTAATGATCTGCCACACAGATGCTAACATTCAAAAACTATGGACTGAGAATTATGATGTGTACAGAGTTGCATTAATCTGTTACACCTATTATTGTAACAGATAACAGGGATATATGGTAACAGAAACATGTTTTTCCTTCATAGAGTATCCAATACCAGGGTCTCTAGTCAACAGACAGTTCAAGCTATCTCCTCCTTGGATTTCTGCCCTCCAAAAATGCTTCAGAGTTTTTTCCATTCAGCCAAATGGTGAAGAAGACTATGAAGGAGACATACTTAGTTTTGAGGCACTTCAGCTTGAATGTGAAACATACAACTTTGTTTCACATTTCACTGGCAACAGCTAGTCACTCAGCCACACCCAGCTGCAAGGAAGGCTGGGAAGTATAGTATCAGCTGGGCAGCTGCTTCCCAGCAACTACTTGAAAATTATGAATCTTCAGTGTACAGCCAGCAGTTACTTACCACAACTATTATGGTAGGTATATAAGTGCTTAGTCATTCAGTCATGTTGGACTCTGCAACAGCATAGCCTTTCAGGTTCCTCTGTCCATGAGGATTTTCCAGGCAAGAATAGTGGAGTGGGTTGTCGTGCTCTCCGCAGGTATCGGTTCAATTCGGTCACTCAGTTGTATCTGGCTCTTTGACACCCCATGGACCACAGCACACCAGGCTTCCCTGTCCATCACCAACTCCCAGAGCTTGCTCAAACTTATGTCCATTCAGTCAGTGATGCCGTCCAACCATCTCATCCTCTGTCGTCCCTTTTCTCCTCCTGCCTTCAATCTTTCCCAGCATTAGGGTCTTTTAGAATTAGTCAGTTCTTTGCATCAGGTGGCCAATTTATTGCAGTTTCAGCTGCAGCATCAGTCCTTCCAATGAATATTCAGGACTGATTTCCTTTAGGATTGACTGGTTTGATCTCCTTGCTGTCCAGGGGACTCTCAAGAGTCTTCTCCAACACCACAGTTCTAGAACATCAATTCCTCGGCACTCAGCTTTCTCTATGGTCCAACTCTCACATCTAACATGACTATTAGAAAAACCATCACTTTGACAACATGGACTTTGTCAGTAATGTCTCTGCTTTTTAATATGCTGTCTAGATTTGTCATAGCCTTTCTTCCGAGAAGCAAGCGTCTTTTAATTTCATGGCTGCAGTCACCATCTGCAGATTTTGGAGCCCAAGAAAATAAAGTCTCTTACTGTTTCCAATGTTTCCCCATCTGTTTGCCATGAAGTGATGGGACTGGATGCCATGATCTTAGTTTTTTGAATGTTGAGTATAAAAGTACTAAATGTAGTAAGACATAAGGCTAACTATGAAATATGCCTTTGTCTAGATTTTTGGTCCCTGTCAAAATATGATGAGTGATTCACTCAAAATTTAGCTAATCAAAACAACTAATATTTAAGGTCATCATATGTATTAAGTATGGGATTCCCAGGTGGCACTGGTGGTAAAGAACCCGCCTGTCAACACAGGAGACGTAAGAGACGTGGGTTTAATCCCTGGGTCAGAAAGATCCCCTGGAGAAGTGGGTTGCATGGCAACCCACTCCATTATTCTTGCCTGGAGAATCCCATGGACAGAGTACAGTCCATAGGGTCAAAAGAGTCAGACACAACTGAAGCAACTTAGCACACACACATGCAATGATATTAACCCACAATCAGTAATCATTGAATTGCTGATTCACAACAGTATGATTAGGAGAGACGTACTAACCTTCTATCACACTGTGTGGCTCATGACTATACCATGACATTAGCTGCATAGCATATGTGGAAAAATAAAGCTTTACATTTTTATTAGATTTGAACCTATTAATGAAAATGTTATTCACCCTCTAAAGGATTTCTCATCAATATCATTGTAACTTACAGCTTTTGCTGTATGCTAGTTTTTTGTTTTTGTCAAGAAAGATTGGTCAAAGTTGAATGCTTCTAATTTTGATTCACAACTTAGAAGTTAGTCTCTCAAAACTACAATTCAAAAAGATACATACATACCTATGTTCACAGCAACACTATTCACAATAGCCAAAACATGGAAACAGCCTAAATGTCCATCTGTAGATGAGTGGATAAAGATGTAGTACATATATACAACGGAATACTACCCAGCCATAAAAAATGAATAATGCCATTTGAAGCAACATGAATGGACTTAGAGATTAGCACACTAAGTAAATTAGAAAGAGAAAGACGAATACCATATGATATCACTTAAATGTAGAATATAAAATATGACACAAACGAACCTACCTATGAAACAGAAACAGACTCACAGAGAACAGGCTTGTTGTTGCCAAGGGGGAGGGAGGAAGGGGCGATTGGGAGTTTGGGGTTAGCAGATAAAAACCATTATACAGAGAATGGATAAACAAGGTCATACTGTACAGCACAGGGAATAATATTCAATATTCTGTGAAGAGCCACAATGAAAAAGAATTTTTAAAAAAGAATGCATAAATATATGTATAACTGAATCCCTTTGCAGTACAACAGAAATTAATACAACATTGTAAATCAACCATGGTTTTTTTTAAATAAAAAGATTCCTGATGAACTATGGACAGAGGTTCGTGATACTGTACAGGACACAGGGATCAAGACCATCCCCATGGAAAAGAAATGCAAAAAAGCAAAATGGCTGTCTGGGGAGGCCTTACAAATAGCTGTGAAAAGAAGAGAAACAAAAAGCAAAGGAGAAAAGAAAGATGTAAGCATCTGAATTCAGAGTTCCAAAGAATAGCAAGGAGAGATAACAAAGCCTTCCTCAGAGATCAATGCAAAGAAACAGAGGAAATCAATAGAATGGGAAAGACTAGAGATCTCTTCAAGAAAATTAGAGATACCAAGGGAACATTTCATGCAAAGATGTGCTCCATAAAGGACAGAAATGGTATGGACCAACAGAAGCAGAAGATATTAAGAGGTGGCAAGAATACACAGAAGAACTGTACAAAAAAGATCTTCATGACCCATACAATCATGATGGTGTAATCACTCACTTAGAGCCAGACATCCTGGAATGTGAAGTCAGGTGGGCCTTAGAAAGCATCACTATGAACAAAGCTAGTGGAGGTGATGGAATTCCAGTGGAGCTCTTTCAAATCCTGAAAGATAATGCTGTAAAAGTACTGCACTCAATATGCCAGCAAATTTGGAAAACTCAGCAGTGGCCACAGGACTGGAAAAGGTCAGTTTTCATTCCAATCCTAAAGAAAGGCAATGCCAAAGAATGCTCAAACTACCGCACAATTGCACTCATCTCACACACTAGTAAAGTAATGCTTAAAATTCTCCAAGCCAGGCTTCAGCAATACTTGAACCGTGAATTTCCAGATGTTCAAGCTGGTTTTAGAAAAGGCAGAGGAACCAGAGATCAAATTGCCAACATCCGCTGGATCATGGAAAAAGCAAGAGAGTTCCAGAAAAACATCTATTTCTGCTTTATTGACTATGCCAAAGCCTTTGTCTGTGTGGATCACAATAAACTATGGAAAATTCTGAAAGAGATGGGAATACCAGACCACC